>NC_083108.1:60090791-60390791 GCF_949774975.1 Lagenorhynchus albirostris
AAACAATGCCTTCCCCATCCCCCTTCAGATGTAGAAGTATTAGAACTGAAGTCTCTGCCGATAACGCATCACTTTTCTGGCGACAGCTCTGGTGCCTGGAAGTGACAACACGCTATTCAGTGAGATGGGTGGAAGCCATTCTCGACCTTTGCAGCATCACCTAATTTTATCATTAGTGACTTTTTGCAACAATGACGTAAAGGATGAATATAGAGCATTTCATACCTTGGCATCATTAGGTAGCATCATTAACTAATAAACGTTAAACCCTGTTGGGTGATTTCCTATATTTGAGATCACCTGCCTTGGTCAGTTCTACGTCATGAAGTTTTCATGCATATTTAGGGAGCCAGCTGCGCTGGGCGGGTTCCACAATAAAGGCACAGGGTGGACTTAGGCACCTGTTCCATTGCCGTTGCCAGTTTCCCACTGCCTTCTGCAGACTTTTCTTTTTACTTCCTGCTGCCCCAATAAATAATCCTGAGCAAACCCGGAGCCGATCCCATAATCAGGCCTTCGAGATCTGAAGCAGCCTGAGAACTTGGCAGCCACGGGGTCAGTGCATTATTCCCAGATCAGGCCGCACCTCAGAATCGTCTGGGGAGCTTTTAAAGCAAGATCCCAACGCCTGCCCTCGGAGACTTTGAGTAGGAATTCTTGGGGAAGGTTAGAGGAATCTGTGCATTTGAAAAGCTCCCTGAGGTTTCCACTGCACCCCCAGGTTGGGCAGTAATGACCAGACTCCTGGTGTGGTTCTCAGCGCCTGGTGGGGCCGGGTTGCGGCCGTGGACTTGCAGTGACTTCTGGTTATGGGGTGTGGGTTGCCGGACGTATATGTAACTTCACTTCAGAATCACAGTGATAATTGCACCTTACTGTAGCCATTTTTGTATTTACAATTCAGGGTAAGTCTTGATTCATTCAAAGTCATCGACAGTATTTTTGCTTAAAAACAGAATGTGTGACACATTAAATGTCAAGGATCGATCGTAAGGAGGGCTTGACACCTGCGCCCCCTCCAGAGGGTCGTCCAGCCCCAGGCAGGGTGGCCTGAGCCTCCTTTGGCCTGTCCTTCTGCTCCCACCCCCACCAGGCCTGCGGGGAAACCGGGGCGGCTGGGGCGGGCTTGCTGGGAAGCTCTCTGCACAGCACAAGTGCCGGGGGGTCGCTTTGGAAGCCGAGAAGGTGGTGGGACAGCCCAGGCGGAGCCGGAGTCCTGAGAATATGGGCACCTCATGTTTCAGCGGGAAACGCTGAGGGATTAAAGAGGCTTCGATGGCGTCAGGAGCTGTGCCCCGCGCACCAGCGCCCCCCACTCCGCCTTGTACGCGAGGTCCTCCAGAGTTGGGGACTGTAGGATGGGGTCGCTCCTTGTCGGCTCAGCATTTTCTCCCCTCGCCTCACCCCCATGTACAGGGAGGGCAGGGCTGTGCACCCAGGAGCGTGTCTGGGGGGAGACCACACAGAGACAGCCAGATTCCCTCGGATCAAATCAGGCAGTTATGCATCTTACGGATGACAAACAACCCACATCTCCTTTGTAACGTGGATTTTTTTTGTGTGGTACGCGGGCCTCTCACTGTTGTGGCCTCTCCCGTTGCGGAGCACAGGCTCCGGACGCGCAGGCTCAGCGGCCATGGCTCACGGGCCCAGCCGCTCTGCGGCATGTGGGATCTTCCCGGAGCGGGGCACGAACCCGTGTCCCCTGCATTGGCAGGCGGACTCTCAACCACTGCGCCACCAGGGAAGCCCTGTAACGTGGATTTTTAAAATAAAGTTCTCCGTGTTTCTCCTTGTATTCTACTTACATTTTGTGCCCACTTTTTTCTTGTCATTAGCTACCGTAATTTGGAAACAATCTTAAACTGACAGAGTTTTACATGTCATTTACACAAATAATGCTCGTATGATTTTGAGGAGGTATAGGAAGAGTTTAGACCCAGAAGCTATAAAAACACCTTGTTGTGAAATGCGTTGTAACAAGATTCAGTCTGCCACCGTCTGTGCTGCTGTGTTTCAGAGTAAAAGTATCAACAAAAATGTTTTGTTTGAAGTTAAAGTAAATATTTTATTGGGAACACATCACAAACCTGATTACATGTATCTTAGATACACGCTTGAAGAAGAGAAGACTCATTTGCGATTATTCAAATAGCGAGTCGGTATGTGTACACCTGAAACTAGTGTAACGTCCTATGTGGATTACACCTCAATAACATGAATAGTAAATAAGTAAATATATAAGGAAGGAAAGACTCAGGTCACTGATGCGAACATGAGAAGAAAATTCCAGGAAACCAAGTTCAAGGCTTCAGTTTTCTGGAGATCCCCAAGGGTCCGGGAAAGGTGCTCTTTTCAAAGAATAATGAGATGCCAGATGTATTCAAAGTAAAGATTAAAGTGGTGAATGGCTTTTAATGGTGTAAATAGAATCGCTGAGCTGAGTGTGGGGTCTCTGTGGGGTGGGGTGGGGTGGGGTTGGGACCTCGCCCGGCTCACCCAGCTCTGCTGCGATGGCTGTCACAGCCTCTGATTCCCGCGCTGGCATCACTGAGTCCTCGGAGGGGGCTGTTTACAAGCTGGATCCACCTCACTGTGAGCGCGGATGTTCCAGGAGTTTCTGACACTGTTGTGAATTCTCAGCACCACAGCAGGTCGGGGTTCAAAGGGAGGGGCAGCCTGTTAACATGTTTGACCTTGATCTCTGAGACCCCTGGGCATTTAACATCATGTCAAATTCTGTGGTCTGTAGCCTGTTGCTTTTTCTATCAGAGCTATTTCAGCACTTAATAAAAGAAAGAAAAGGACTGCTTAGAATGTACAGAGCAAGGTACCCTGACTTAGGGATGATGCTGTGTCCCTTTAGTGTTGGGAAGGGAAGCTGAGTGTTGAGAAGCTTGTTGGATTCGTGAGACGTGCCTGGGATCCTAACGAAGGTTTCCAGGAAAGCGAGGAAACTCTAAGAGGTTTGCTGGCCACGGTTGTCTTCAGATTCCCTGTCCACAGTGTCCCCACTGTCCACCCAAGCGGAGCCAGTGAGGTGTTTTTCTGTAGCCACAGCAGAGCAATAGACACCCAGGTAGGAGGAGAGACCAGAAGAGCCATAAGGGAGCCCATTTGCCTTCTCAACAAAAGGCTCGTTATCAAGAGATCACGCTTGTTTGTTTCAAATACATGAGCTGATTTCTCTCCTGGGTGCTTTTCTTGGTAAAACATTTTAAAGGCTTTCAAAAAGGAAAAAGAAAACACAAACCTATAACCAACTCCACACGATCTAAATAAGATGCTACGCCCGTATCATATCCCCTCCCCCCACAAGACAATCAGCCACTAGAGCATGTCTTACCCATTTAGGTAAGACATGGTCAGTAGAGCATAACCAGGTCAGCTTGTAGGTATGTCACCCAGACTTGGGTGGCCCCCTGGTATCACATCTCCCACCCAGTAAGTTAAGCCAGTCTCTTCAAGGCTCCTGGCTGTTACCACCTTCATCGCTCATGTCCTGCTGATTCTTTTTTTTTTTTTTTAATATTTTATTTTTGGCTGTGTTGGGTCTACGTTGCTGCGCGTGGGCTTTCTCTAGTTGTGGAGAGCGGGGGCTACTCTTCGTTGCGGTGAGCAGGCTTCTCATTGTGGTGGCTTCTCTTGTTGCACAGCACGGGCTCTAGGCACACGGGCTCAGTAGTTGTGGCTTGTGGGCTCTAGAGCGCAGGTTCAGTAGTTGTGGCGCACGAGCTTAGTTGCTCCGCAGCATGTGGGATCTTCCCCAGCCAGCGCTCGAACCCATGTCCCCTGCATTGGCAGGCGGATTCTTAACCACTGCGCCCCCAGGGAAGTCCCCCCGCTGACTCTTTGAGTTTAACTCTACCTCCTTTGGAGACCTTTCCAGTCTGTTCTGAAATGGGGCGATCTCGCCCTTTCCCGAATTCCCGCAGCTTTCACTTCCTGTGGCTCTCCTAGTTGGCACTCCAGCTTTGGTCATTATGTTATATCCAGTACTTATTGCCCTTTATAGTTGCCTAATTATTCGGTATATCCGAGCTGCAATCTCCTTACTGAAAGTGTTAACTTCTTGAGACCAGGAGTCGTGGCTTATTCTGGGGGTCCCTCTCCCCAGTTCCTCACCTCATTCTGGGCACATAATCTGCAAAATTTCAAGCTCCTTGAGAACAGGGACCACCTCCTCACTCACTCACCTCATTCTCCCCAGCCCCTAACACAACACCTGCCACAGAGCTGAAACTCAGTAAACATTTGGTGAATGATTGATGGTTGGCACTTAGGCGATACTTGGGCTTTGATGACAAGTTTTGAGGGAGGAGGTCGTCCTTGTTTTAAAATGTCTTTGACAAACTACCATCACGGTGACGTGATGATGAAACTTCCGTGTGAGATTCTTCATAGTCCATTTGTGGGAGAGAGAGCACTACAAAAATTTTTAATAAGGTTAGGCATGTTTATGTAGTATGGACTTGTTATAGTATTGAAATATGTCATTTTCCAGCAAAAATTCACGTAAATTTGAGAAATAATCTAGATTGAACTAACCCTATAACAACATACATAACCTTACACCGTACACAAAAGTTAACCCCAGATGGATCAATGGCCTAAATCTAAGAGTCAAAAGCATAAAATGCTTAGAAGAAAATATAGGGATAAGTCTTCCTGACCTTGGATTTGACAGTGATTTCTTGGATATGACACCAAAAGCTCAAGCAACAAAAGACGAAATAAATACATTGGACTTGATCAAAATTTAAAACGTTTGTGCATCAAAGGACATAATCAAGAAAGTGAAAAGAAACCCACAGAATGGGAGAAATATTTGCAGCTCATATATCTGATAAGGGCCTAGTATCCAGAATATATAAAGAACTCTCACAACCCAACAACAAAAAGACAAACAGCTCAATTTAAATATGAGCAAAGGACTTGAATAGACATTTCTCCAAAGAAGATGCACAAATGGCCAATAAGCACAAGAAAAGGTGCTCAACGTCATTAGCAAATCAAAGCCACAGTGAGATACCATTCCAGACCTGCTAGAATTGCTATAAGGTTTTTGAAAAACTTGAAAATAACAGGTGATGGTGAGCATGTGGAGAAACTAGAACCCTCATGTGCTGTGGGTGGGGATGTAAAGTGACGGAAGACAGTTCAGCAGTTTCTTAAAAGGCTAAACGTAGAGCTATCATCATATGACCCAGCAATTCCAAAATAATTGAAAGCAGGGAATTGAGGAGATGTGTAAACTAGTGTTGATAGCGGCGTTATTCAGAATAGCCAAAAAGTGGAAACAAACCAAAAGTTCATCAACAGATGAACTGATAAACACAATGTGGTGGATCCGTACGATGGAATATTACTCAGCTACAAAGGAACGAAGCTGTGACACATGCTGCAATGTGGATGGGCCTCGAAAACATGCTCAGTGAAGGAAGCCAGACACAGAGGGCCGCGTGTTGTGTGATTCCAGTTGTATGAATTATCCACACTAGGTAGCATCCACAGAGACAGAAGGCAGAAGAGTGGTTGCCTCGTATTGCGTGGAAGAGAGGATGGAGAGTTACTGCTCCGTGGGCAAGGGATTTTCTTTCGGACGATGGAAGTTTTGGGACCTACAAATAGAGGTGATGGTTACACAACATCGTGGTTCTACTAATGCACACTTTAAAATAGTTCACTTTCTATTCTGTGAATTTCACCTCAATTTTCTTAATCTTTTGAAAAGACATGTATAGGCAGGCATCTAACAACGTCTGTGCCTACCGTCAGGAATAATTACCTTTCTTAAATTTCTGTTGAGTGAAAAATAGATTAAATTAACTTATAAATATAGCATTTTGACCGTGTATTATTCATGCTAAGCTACAGATTTGAGGATAGTGACCAAGAGGCAGATGTAATGAAAAGCCTTGTACTGAAAGTGAAATCAGTTTTGTTATGAGGAAAGTCCTGCTCAGGCCAAGAGAAGGGGACTTTCCAGAAAAGCTTATTCACCCAAGCACTCATGACACAAATATTTATTGAGCTCTTACTAAGTGTCAAGGACAAAAAACATGAAGATCCCTGCCTCGTGGGGCTGACAGTGTAGCAGGGGATACAGAGACTAAGTAGGACATAGTGAATGAGTTAATTGCAGGCTTTAGGAAGTGCTGAGCGCTGTGGACGCAGGAACAGTCAGTGCAGCGGGGGGGCCTGGGCGTGGAAGACTGAGGATGGTTAGAGAGGGTCTCATTGGGAAGGGGACTGGGGAGGCCCCGAAGGAGAAGAGGCAGCCGCACAGCAGGGCTAAGGCGCTGCCCGGGTGCGAGAGGGAGGCCAGTATGGCTGGAACAGTGACCGAGAGGGAGGGCAGAATGGGGACAAGATGCTGGATAGGCGACAGAAAGGGGGCGCCAGAGAAACAGGGCTGGTGTCACGCAGGGACCCTGAGCGGACAGGCTGTAGGCGGTGAGCACGGTGGTGACCCCAGCTGACTGCTCTGTGCAGCCCCGAAGATGTGGCGGGTGAGAGGCAGTAATCAGGTGAGAGAGGCCACTGGTCGGAACCCGGCAAGCGGTGGAGGTGGAGCCATGGTGATGGATTTCACGTGCCTGAGAGACACAGGAGCATCCAGGTGACTTCAGGGCTCAGTCTGAGCCACCGGAGAGACACAGCCTCCATCCGCCAAGTTGCAGGGCAGGTATGGGGGGTCAGGAGCTCGGCTCCGGCCGTGTCGAGTGTCCGGTGTGCACTGGACACCCGGGGAGAGGCGAGAACTGCTCTTCACCTTCAGGTAACAGGTGCTTCTGAGGAAGTTGCTCATGGTCGCATAGTGAGGAGATGGCGCTCAGATACGTGCTCCCGGGCAGGTCCTCGGAACAGTCACCGCGGTGAGCCGAGCGGTGCAGAATCATCACATGGACCACTTATGACATCAAAGCTTTTTCCAGCGTGGACCTGGTTACCCAATTCCCTGGAAGGTTAGGAACATTTTTCTTGTCTAGGAAGAAAGTGGGTTTCGGGTAAAGATTACAAGAAAAATGTTTCTTCCTCCTACAATTGTCAGATGCCTTCTTTGATTCCCTCTGGACAGTGCACTTGCCAAACAAATATCATTTTCATGATATTTAGAGTCAAGTTAGCAAAAAACTAATAAAGATCATGCTTCTTATGGGTTTTCCCCCAAGATCCTGTCATCACCACTGAGGTAACTGGCCTAAAAGATTGAGAGAGTAAGAGCAGAAGCCATCCATTTACAGGGTTTCTTGTGTCACAGACAGTCCCTTGGGCTGCGCTGATCTCTCCTCTTCCAGACCATCGTGGCCAAAGTCAGCTCAGGAGGCAAAGAGTGGGCCCAGGAGGAGGCTTCCTTGTTGTCGGGAATTGTCGGGAGCTCCAGGAATGTCAGGTCCATCTGTGTTCAAGTTTAAATCAGAAACACGTTCAAGGGGCTTCCCTGGTGGCGCAGTGGTTGAGAGTCCGCCTGCCGATGCAGGGGACACGGGTTCGTGCCCCTGTCCGGGAAGATCCCACATGCCGCGGAGCGACTGGGCCCGTGAGCCATGGCCGCTGAGCCTGCGCGTCCAGAGCCTGTGCTCCGCAATGGGAGAGGCCACAACAGTGAGGGGACCGCGTACCACAAAAAAAAAAAAAAAAAGAAACACGTTCAAGAGCTGGACGAGAGTGACATCTTGTAACACTGGCTGCACTGCCTGCCTCCGTTCGGGTAAAAGAACATTTAATAAAGCTGCTGAATGCTGAGATGAATTAAGCATGATGAATCAGAAATTCCAACTAGTAACTCTTGTAAAATGGTTCCAGATGTTTCTCTTGGGAAAGGAGGCCCTCTCCTAGGTATATACCCAAGATAATTAAAAACCTACACTTACTCGAATACCTGGACACGAATGTTCACAGCAGCACTATTCACAACAGCCAAAAAGTGCAACAACCCAAATGTCCATCGAAGGATGAATGGATGAACCCACGTGGGCCGTTGACACAGTGGGATCTTATTTGGCCATAGAAAGAATGAAGCACTGACCCATGTTACACCCTTGGAAACATTATGCTAAATGAAAGCCTGACACAAAAGGCTACGTATCGTATGAGTCCCTTTTTAATGAAACATCAGAACAGGCAGATCCGTAGAGACAGAAAGTGGACTGGTGTTTGCCAGGGGCAGAGGGAGGTGAGAATGAGGAGTGACTGCTCGTGGGTGCAGGGTTTCCCTGGGGTGATGGACACGTTCTAAAGGTGATCGTGGTGATGGGTGCACAACTCTGTGAATAAACTAAAAACTACTGACTTGTACACTTCAAATGGGTAAACTGTATGGCATATGCATTATAGGTCAATAAAACTGTTCCATTAAAAATAGACAGAGGGAAAATATAAAACTTAAAATCAGAGAGTCCCAGAACTGGAAGAAATCTTAAAGGTGATCTCATACAAACACGTGAGTTTAGAATATCAAGGTCTTTGGGTTCTTTGGACAGTTTTCCTTCCCTTTTGTGTCTGGTGCCAGATTCGCAGCTGCTGCAGGTTTGCACAGGAGATCTGCTGCGCCTTTGAAATCTTTTTTTCATGGAAACGTGAATCCCTAATCCCTCCAGGAATGCACCGCGGGTGTTGCGTTTCCATTTAACCATTGCTTCCTCTCAGGGAGGCTGCATATTCCCACTGAGGACACCCTCAGCCTGTTGTAGGGTGTCGGGTACACATGCAGCTTAGTTAATTACTAAGATCCCCCTTAGTAACTGGGGACCGTGGGCCTGCACCCTGGCCCAGCCCACTCCCCTTCCTCCTCGCCGCCCCCCAGCTGCCTACGGGCTGAGGTGGGGCTCTCCAGGGCCCCGGGGACCCCCTCCCGTGTGGGGACTTGGAGGCTCAGCTTCCAGGCGCCCTTCCATGGGACTGCACACGTTCTCCTACAAGGGCTTGGCCCTTGTTTCTAGAAAGCAGCTGCAGTGCTGTTCAGCCAGCCCCACTCCCTCTCCAGCTGTAAGTGCAGGAATCTGGGGGCCTTGTGGCGGGGAGCACGGGGTCTGGGAGCCCAGGCACCAGAAGCTCAGGGTGCAGCTCAGTGCGACAGCAGTGCCCTCGGGGCTCCTGTCCCCGAGGCCCACTCTTGGCCACCATAACCTACCTCTTGCTGGTGATCTGGACGTTCCCTTCTTGCGTTCAGAACCCGTGCCCCCTCCCCAGCGCCTGGTGTGATGCCTCGTGCCCTTGGGTGTCCTGAAGCTGTTTCTGGAATTCAGTCCTCAAGCCTGCACGGCCTTCTCTTCCCTGCCACGTGCTTCTCTGTGAGCCTGTTGGCACCTGGCGGCCTTGTCATGATGCTGCCAGCTCTGCAGCCCGTGTTCTGGCCCTGTCCTTGTGCCCAAAGCCAAGAACTCCCTGACCCTCCCCCCAGCAGCACTTCGCAGGTCAGTCCTCACCTCTTGGCTGTCCTGAGGCCTGGTCCACCCACCCCCTTCTAATTTTGTCTTCCTGCTACCCTCTCACCGCCTCTCTCCTGCCCTGGCCCCTCACGTGCACATCCTCACCCGCCTCCTCCACCTGTCGGCTGTGTGCTCATCACTCCAGCTGAAGCTCCAGCCTCTGACCAGAAGGACCTGTTCTGTCCCCGGGGAATAGGACATAGTGGTCAGAGTGAAGAAGCTCCCCTGCCTGGGACCTGAACCCAAAATCCATGCTCAACCAGAAATATTGTTTTAGGATTCCTCATTAGGCACCTCCACTATGTTTTACACTAAAATTTTCCCAAAGAAATATGTATCTAATTCTACAGCCATTGTCAGTAGGAATATACCAAACCCACTTTTACAGACATTTGCTTTAAATCTAACCTGTTCCCAAAAAGAGGGTCTTCTCCCTCCATTTTGCCTCTCAGCACGTAAAACAGGACTCAGAGTGACTAAAAGACCAAGAATAATACCTCCAGGTGTTACATAATCAAGCTTGATGCCACGGAGAACTTTTGTCAGACGACTTGACAGAGCCTGTCTGGAAGCAAAGACCAAAGTCGTGATTCTTTGAGTCTCTTATCCCTAATAAAAATACATAATTATTTTATTTCTGTTCCCACACAAATAAGTTTCTCCTGTGAGTCTCTTTGGCATGCTTCAAGTGCACAAGTTTCTCAGAGAATTAGGATTTTAGAGAGAGAATCTTAGGTATAAGAGTGGGAGTATTGTGAAGGAGAAAATCAAAAGCTAAAAAATTAATTTGGTGGGGAAAAAATACTTAAGGAAAATTGTATGTTCCCATCACAATGGGGTAGATTTCTTTAACTCTCTACTATGGGTCATGGATCTAATTACTAGAACTTTATACTTATCAGTTGTTTTGTGAGACTATAATTTGGAAATAAAAGATAGAGTCCTTAGACAAATCTTACTATATCTTAAAAAAAAATTTTTTTAAACCAAGTGCAAGAGCAGCAAAACGCATGCCACCTGGCCATAGTGGGCAGCAAAGGCCCCTTTGGCTCAGTCCCCCTGAACCTTGGAACCACAGGGAATTCTGATTCTGCCCCAGCCCTTGTGGGTCATGCTTCAGGGAGAAAAGAGACAGGCCAGAGCTTTGTGGGTAACTCTCTGCTCAGCTACACAGGAAGGAAGTGAAAGCCTCTGGAACTAATACATGAAATTAACAAGGTTGCTGGATATAGGATCGAATACAGATGTCAACTGTATTTCTTTGTACTAGCCATGAAAAATTCCAAAAATGAAATTAAAAAAAAAATGCACCTTCAAAACAACATCCAAAAAAATTACTTAGGAAAAAAACCCTAACAAATGAAAGATGTATACATTGAAAACTAGGAAACATCGAGAGAAAGTAAGACACAAACAGATATTACCATGTTCATGGATTAAAAAGCTCATTGTTGTTAAGATGGCACTTCTCCCCAAAGCAACCTAGAGAGGCAGTGCAATTCCAGCCAAATACCAGCAGCTTTTCTATAGAAACTTACAGGCCAGTTCTCAGACATATGTGGAAATTCAGAAGACCAAGAATAGTCAGAATGATGTTGGAAAAGAACAAAGTTGCAGGACTTAACACCTAATTTTAAGACTGACTACAGAGCTACGGTAATCATGATGGATGGAGTTGGCACAAGGATGGACATGTGGGTCGGTGGAACAGAATTAAGTCCAGGAACAGACCCACGTGTGTATGGTCAGTTTCAGCAAAGGTACGAAGGTCAGTTTCAAAAATTCAATGGAGAAAGGGTAGTCTTTTCAGTAAATATGCTGGGGGGGGAAGCTGCATATCCACATGGAAAAAAGTGAAGCCTGACCCTTTCCTCCCACCATATCCCCAAATTAACTCAGATTGTAGACCTAAATCTAAGAGCTAAAAATATTAAACTTTTAGAAGAGATCTTGGAGAAAAAAACTTTACTTTGGGTTAGGCAAAGATTTCTTAGAACACAAAAAGTGAAAAGCAAAAACTGATTAATTAGGGACTTCCCTGGTGGTCCAGTGGCTAAGACTCCACACTCCCAATGCAGAGGGCCCGGGTTCGATCCCTGGTCAGGGAACTAGATCCCACATGCATGCTGCAACTGAGAGTTCTCACACTGCAACTAAAGATCCCGCATGCCGCAACTAAGAACTGGCACAGCCAAATAAATAAATAAACTTAAAAAAATGATTAATTAGACATCATCAAAATTAAAAGCTTTGCTCATCAAAAGATGCTTAGGAATGGGCTTCCCTGGTGGCGCAGTGGTTGAGAGGCCGCCTGCCGATGCAGAGGACACGGGTTCGTGCCCTGGTCTGGGAAGATCCCACATGCCACGGAGCGGCTGGGCCTGTGAGCCATGGCCGCTGAGCCTGCGCGTCCGGAGCCTGTGCTCCGCAATGAGAGAGGCCGCAACAGTGAGAGGCCCGCGTACCGCAAAAAAAAAAAAAAAAAAAAAAATGCTTAGGAAAATTAAAATGCGAGCCACATTGGGTGAGAAAATGTTGGCGAAACCTGTAGCTAAGAAAGGATTTGAATCCAGGCAATTTTTTAGAATATTTTACTCTTATGAAAAATAAAACAATAATAAGAAGACATACAACCCAATTTTTTAATGGGAAAAATATTTGAACAGACAGACACCTCAAAATGAAGATATGCGAGCAGCCAACGTGAAACGATGTCCATCGTCATTGGCCATAAGGGAGATGCAAACTTAAACCACAGCCAGATGCCATTACACACCCGTTAGCATAATTAAAATCAAAAAGACTAACAAAACCAAGTATTGGTGAGGTTTGGAGGAACTCGAACCCCTACCCATTGCTCTTGACAGTGCAAATGGAATGGTCACTTTGGAAAACAATTTAGCCATTTTTTAAAGTTAAACATGCACCTGTCCTGTAACCCAGCAATTCCACTCCTGGGTATTAACCCAAAAGGGATGATAATAGAAGTCCATACAAAGCCTGGTACACAGATATTCCTAGCAGCATTACTCATAACAGTCAAAAACCATAAAAAAAAAAAAAACCATAAATAACCCCAATGTCCATCCACTGGTGAGTGAGTAAACAAGCAAAATGTGGTCTTATCCATACAATGGAATAGGACTCAGCAGTTTTTTTTTAAGCTGCTAAAATACATAACAAAATGGGTGAATCTCAGAGAAATCAGGCTAAGTGAAAGAAGCCAGACACAAAAGACTCTATGATTTCATTTATACAAAATTTCTAGAAAAGGCAAAACTATAGAGACCAAAGTAGATTGGCAGTTGTCTGAGACCAGGGAAGGGGGCAGATGGTGGAGGGGTTCTAAGACTTGGCTGTGTTAGTTGGGTGTGTGACCGGATAAGTAAATGGGTGAATTTTAGGTCGTATAAAGTATACCTCAAGAGGCTGTTAGAAATGATTCTAAGAATAGTTAAAGTTGGCTGTCACAGGGGGAGAAAGACGAGTGTGATGTATATTGTAAATGTGGGTTTGCTCTCACTGGTCTCCAGCCATGAGGAGCTGCTACAGAAGAGAAAGAGGAAGCTGGCCAGGCCCTGAGGCTGCTTCCAGATCCAGACTGATCACGTCCTAGTCAGGGGCTCAGGCAAGTACAAAGGATCCAAGATCATTCCCATTTCGTCATCTGTAAAACGAGAGCTGCATCACCTGCATGGCAGGGTATTTGAGACTCAAGTGAGCCCTCGGCCGAAGACCCTGAGAAGCTTGCCTGGGACCCACGAGGCCCCAGGAAAGGCCAGGGTGACGCCACTTTACGTTTGGTTACTTGCTGTGTTTGTCACCCACGGAGGTCGTGCTTCATGCTGGGAAAGACTCGGGCTTGGGGACCCCTGATTACTGTCGACACTTTATTTGGTTTGTTTAGCCTGGTCTCTGAAAGCTGTTTCTAAATAGAATTTGAAGCATCCTGTATTAACTTAGACCTGAGGATGGACAGAGATTATAAATAACCAGGCGTGACGGATCCCACACAGACCTTCAACTTGACATCCACCAGATATCTGAAAAAAGAAATGACAGAAACCTATTAGATCGTTCTACTCCCCGAGGGGTACAACTGAGTAGGTGTATTTTAAATGAATCAGACCCAAACTTGAGCTTTAGAAAATTCTACTTAAATGGCTACTCTCCTGACTGTTTCTGAGGCCCATTTGATGGTCATGGTGGCCGTTGTTCACTGCATTACCGTGGAAAGTTCCGGTAATCATTTATTTTTGCTCCAGCGTGTTCCAGAAAGGATTTAGTGCCACTCACAAAGTTATAATACAAGTTAATTTTAAAAAACCAAAGTATGGCAGAAGGAAGCTAGGAACAGGTGAGTGAGTGATGTGGTAGCAGAGGTGAAGTTGGTACCCAGAGCATAAAGGCAAGGTCTACACACAAGCTGGGACCAACCCCCAAACGGGATTTCTGAGCTTCTTGGCGGTCAATTCAGTGACATAAATGAAAGCAGCAGAAAAGTCACAGGATCCCAGAGGATTAAAAATTAATAATGAAATTGGTAAAGCATTTTCTTGAGAGATGCAAAAAAGTATTACTGACACTAAAATTAAAGAGGAATATTTTCCATAAGTCATCCTAGGAATAACAATTTTCACTCAACCCAGTAAGGGTTTCCACCACCCTCAGGACAGGGCACCACATGTGGGAGCAGCTCCACCTGAGACCTGGGTGCCCTCCAGGCCACTGGACGACATCTCTTTCACCAGATAAGAAATATTATGCTTTTGATGGTTATGTCCAAAACAAAAAGTGAATCTTAAGTGTCAGTGTAACCAAAAGTTGTTTTATTGTATTACATTAGCAGAGAAATCATGCAATAATTTTTTTTTACATTTCTTATTGGCAGACATTTATTTGTTTTAAAGCAGTTATGAAGAATTAAAAAAAAATTTTTTTTTTTTTTGTGGTACGCGGGCCTCTCACTGTTGTGCCTCTCCCGTTGTGGAGCACAGGCTCCGGACGCGCAGGCCCAGCGGCCATGGCTCACAGGCCCAGCCTCTCCGCGGCATGTGGGATCTTCCCAGACCGGGGCACTAACCCGCGTCCCCTGCATCGGCAGGCACACTCTCAACCACTGCGCCACCAGGGAAGCCCTAAAGATTTTTTTTTTAATTGTTACCTACCTGAGAATTCCAGGCTAGCTTTGAGTACACTTTATACCTACAGGAAGGCGTAAACAGCAGAACGAGAAGGAAAGTGCTGTAATAGGAAATGGAGGAGTTGGGTATTTAATTTTAGTTTAAATTTTGATTTAAACATCAAAATTATGCTATGAAAATTTAAAGCCTTGCTTTTTAAAAGTAGGTTTAATTTGGTATCATTATCATGTTTATTTTCTATAACACAACTCAAACTCCTTTGAATTAGAATGACATAAATGACCATGTATTTCAGTTGCTAAATATATGAAGATCACAAGGTGATTCTCAAATTCAATAATACAGAAAAAATTAAGAAATGTCATTTAGTAATTTTCTTTTTATGCTCTCAGTGTCTCTCAACTCTCAGATGTCAAAAACAAGTGAGACTTCACTGTGAATCACCTTTTCAGTCACACACACACACACACCCCACTGAAATTATTTTTATTTAGTATTATTCATCTTAGTTGCTAATGGAGGCATACTAAAAGTATTCCTCATATTTATTTCCCAGTTGTTTTAACAAATGTACAAGAATTCTAGCCAGGCTCTGGACAAATGTTTGAGCACAGCTAAAGAAGCTGCAGTGGTTAATGATTTTACAGAATCATTTCTTTACTGGTTTATGTATTTTTATTTGAGATTGTGGTATTGTGGCTATGACTTCTAAAGATTTATCTTTTAGAAATAATGTTGAAATAAAATGATATGGTGTGAGAGAACTGCTATTAAATAATAAAGGTGGGAGGGAGATGCAAGAGGGAAGAGATATATGTATATGTATAACTGATTCACTTTGTTATAAAGCAGAAACTAACACATCATTGTAAAGCAATTATACTCCAAAAAAAAAAAAAAAAAGGAGAAAAGGGCTGAGATACAGATAAAAGAGAACAGCCACTTGAGTGTGGAATCTGCCTGTGGGTAGTGAGTGCCCAGGGGGCGTTCTCTCTCCTTGTGTAAGTTTGACATTTTCCCTGATAAAAAGGTGAAGGGGCCACAGCAGCAGCAGCCCTGAAATTTTCCATGAAGATCTGAGAACTCCTTAAAGAGTAAACGTAGGGAATCCTGGGGACCTGGCCCTGGTCTAACCCCACTTCTTGTTTCCCAACAAGGAAGACAAAGCAGCAGATCGAGCCTGTTCTGTCTCCTCCGTGTCGTCCACGGCGCCTGCTGTAAGATCCCGGCACTCACGGTTCCCATCTCACTCTGCTGTCGGCATGTCCCCAGGAACCGTGCATTTTGTTTCTTGGGTCAAGCACCCCTCTGTGACTCTGTCTCAAAGGCTTTTGCTCAGACTATTGAAGAAAAAATGATTCTGACACTTGTTAAAGACAGTAAGGAACTTTCTTCCAGGACCACTGCACAGGGGTTTGCAGTAGGGGGAAAGTGGGGCTCAAATCCCAATATCACCACGACAGGGGTATAACTGCCCTCCTGGACCGTCCAGATAATAGCACAATAGAGCATTTCTCTTTAGACCTGGGGTGCGTGTGTGTGTGTGTGTGTGCGTGCGTGTGTGTGTGTCTCCTCATTTGACTCTTTGAAGGAAATTTTTCAAGGAAGCCCACAGACTCCTTCAATGGAGTGATGAGAGTGGCCCTGGAAGATTCCAGAAGGAAGCATCAATCCAGGGAGACAGGATAAACGCTGAGGGTCCAGCTCCTCTCCTTGGCATGGAGACTGTCCCTTCCTGTCACCTGTGGGCAGTTTGGGTTTGTTGTTGATGAGGACAGACAGGCAGACACGACAGATACAGAGACGTGCGGCACAAGCTTAAAAGCTGTTCCCGACACTGGGAGTCAGGCTGGGATGGACTAGAACCTGGTGAAGCTGGACTCAGGGCCCCCTGCTCCCCCTTCCAGGTCTTGTACCTGATTTGTACTCATAATTCTGTGTTCCTTTTTTTCAAAGAGGGTCCACAAGTTGTATAAGCATCAGGCCCCTCAATACTTGGATCCACCCTTGTATGGAATCGTGAACCAACTCAGGTCTTGTTTTTTCCTGCAAAGAATCTGCGCTGATTCTTAGGGAGAGCAGCCTCGACCGCTTCCTGGCGGGGTCACCCCAGGCTCTCTCCTGCAGAGCAGAGATGGAAATCGGTGCTTCCTTGGTTTGGGAAGGGATATAAATATTCTAACAAAGAGTTTTGTGAAAATTTATGTAACTTATTTTATACTTAGCTGCTAATGTATAGTCATCTGCTTCCATAGCACTGTTCATTTAATTTGGATAATTTTGGAAATACGGATTCATAGAGCCACCTTTACTGAGGTAGACAGGCTGCTATTTCAGAGGCTGCTGGTGCCATAAGGGATGGGCCTGCACACAGTGTGTGAACCAAAAATCCCAGTTCACGCTTAACTCAGAGTTTCTAAAAAGGTCAAAAAGAGTAAATCACTATCCCCAAAGGGTATAATTTTAAAAGTTTCTTTCTTATGTACCTAATGCTTTGGGGCTGAATTTAACCTGTCTGCTCAGCCATGTCTATTCATAATCGTGGCTCACCTAGAAAATTTAAAAGAAGCAGCTAAAACAGAACTTGCCGTTGTAACAAGCATGTTTTTTCACGGCTGAAATGGCCATTCTGCTAGTCAGGTCGTTGTATCCTAAGAACTTTAAATTCTTAGTTGTATTGATAGTTGGTGAATGTCATTAATTTTTGACTTGTCATTTCCACTTTGAAATGAACAATAAGAATGTTTGAGCAGTAGATTGAGTGGTGAGATCTGGGCCTTCCACCCCATGTGTGGAGTCAGCCTCCACGAAGAAAACAATTTATGCACTCCCTGCAAATGTTTTTGGCATTTTCTTTTTACTTTTAACTTTCGGAAGAAGGTAACACATGGGTTTTCTTATCTGTAACTTTTTCAAACTTCAGGAATTCTTTGATCACGTGAAGAAGCTCTGGGATGACGAAGGTGTGAAGGCCTGCTTCGAGAGGTCCAACGAGTACCAGCTCATCGACTGCGCCCAATAGTGAGTCTGTCCGCGAGGACCAATCCGTGCTGCCCTCCCAGAATCTCTGAACTTCCTTAAGTACAAGGAACAAATAATTAACAACTCATTGCAGAAACCAGCTTTTAACATAAGATGAGTTCAGTAGATGCAAAACTGAAAATCCAGCAGGAGGCAGTGTTTCGGGGAAGAACCAGAAGCAGTTATATTCATTTTACCTCGATCTTTGTATTCAGTTCTAGTCATTTTTTGCCTTCTATAGAGTTATAGGCATGTTCATAAATTATAACATACTTAGGTATTCATTACTATATTTTAATTTTGGAGCCGGGGCCCCCAAATTAAAATTTAAATAACCCACATCTGCCGCCAGGCCGAAGCTCTTACTTAAAGTAATGAGATCATCCTACACACATTTGAAGTAGACTAGAACCTCAAGAGTAGATGGTAATTAAAATAATAAGTAAATATATGATGAAAAAAATGTATGAGGAGAAATAAGCAAAGGACTCTGGTGCCAAGGCTGGCTCATTGTTTTTCCCTGAAATTCTCATTTTCCTATTTCCTATCTTTCGCTATTTTAGATTCAGTCTGTAACTATTACAGCATAATGGTCCCCAGAAGAAGGTTAATCAATGAGTTTTAGCTGTGTTTGCTCATTTGATAACAAAAACTGTATTTAAAGTTTGTCTTAAATAACCCTTTGGGCAGCAAGAAATAAGCTTTTATACATTTTAAGTCTGTAAACTCTAAAAATCCATACTTGTGGGAAAGGTTCCAGAAGCGTCAAATGGAATTCACAGTATTTGGGACCAAATCTACACTATTTAGAACTACACCGTGAATACTGACTTTAAGGACAGGGAGGTGCGGCCGCCCCCGGGCCCTCCCCACCCCTCGGAGCTCAGGCTCCATCACCTGTCACGGGCAAGGGGTGCTGAGCGGGGTGGGCAGGGCCCAGGAGGGGACGCAGGCATGTCCCCAGCACTGACAGGAAGCGTTGTGGATGCCCAGCGGTGATGGAGGTGGCCGTGGACAGGCGAGAGGGATCGAGGGCCCACACCCTCCCAGGCCAGGGAATGTGGATTTTCCTCCGGACGCAGCGAGCGGCCATCGGCTGGAAGAGTGAGGCTGTCAGGTCACTCTGGTGCTGCGTGGAGGGTGAAACGGAGGCGGCAGAGACCCGTGGGTGCACACAGGCAGGTGGTGGCCGTGGAGGGGAGCCTGGGGCCTCAGGGACAGAGCCAGGCATTGGATCAAACAAGGGAGGTGGAGGAAAGGGGGGGTGGTCAATGAGGATGACCACGGGGCCGTTATTGGGACAGGGACCCAGGAGATGTCGTTTATGGAGGACAGGATGCTATCAAGCTCTGGTTTGGGGAAGTCTAGCTGTGATGCCAGAGGGATTTCTAGCACAGCTGGAGATAACATTAACATTCATATAGGTTTGCTTTTGAGGTTCTGGGGGAAAGTGTCTGACCGTGGTTCCCAGTATTTCTTGAGCGAAGTCGCCTCTGGACCAGAGCGCCCTTCAATGTCACATTAGGAGTTTCTCTTTCTTATAAAAAGAGACAACGCATCACCATAGCAATAGAATTAATGGTTTACTTTAAAATAGAACATGCAAAGTAAATTTGACAAAAAGAAGCAACATGAGCTTCGACAACAGGCAGTGAGGATCCAGATCTTTGCTCTGCTGCCGAGAGCAGAGAGTTTGGGCAGGTTACTTCCATGGGGATAAAATTATGGGCTGTATTCCTGTACAGTTGTTGTAGGGTTAAGTAGAGACCCGAAACCCCAGAGTGGCACCTGGCACACATGAGCCCTCCTGAGCTCTTGCTGCTGTGTCTCCAACGTGGGAACCGAGGTCCAGGGGGTAACCTGAGGCCACTGAGATCAGGGTTCCCACCTGGGGGGTGGCGGGGCGGGGAGCCCCCGCCAAGCTCTGCTATTTCTTTCTGTTCCGTACTTTCAAATTACAGGGAGTGAGACTCTGAGGCACGAGGTCAAGACCCCAGGCTCGTCAAAAATAAAACACCAGGGTTCCTGCGGTCTTCACTCTGGGCTCGGCAGTATCACAGAAAGCCGTCCCCCCCTAAACCTCACTATCTGGGTCAATCATAACGTCCCAGCTTTGCTTTTTTAATCCATTTTAATATGCATGGGAATCAGGTTAGGTCAGCAACCTTTGTCTCTTAATAACAATCTTGTTTTTCCTCTGCACTCAGATGTTGAGGTTGGGGGTGAGACATTTCAAAAACAAGTAATATTTCAGTAACTCTTGTTAGACCGACACATGGAGACAGATTTTTTTTGTTGTCAAATAAGATATTGAAGGAACGTAGCTGCTTCCACCTCCCATCACCTTTGCTCATGAAATAAAGGACAGAAAGGACATTTCAACGTCCAGCCGGGGATGTCCTGGGACCAGGACGCTCATGCCGGCTTGCCCAGCGCCCCGGAGTTCCAATTCCTTGGCGAATGCATGTTGTTCCTCCTCAAAGACCTGGTTCCTTAGTGGGAGTTCTTGCATGAAATCAGGGCTATCGGAAATAAGCGAATGGGCAGATTGGGAGCCCGGGGCTCAGCGCGGGGCCGATGGGGCACTGAGCTTTGCCCTGGCAGAGTCCAGGGTTCTGACAGGTCTTTTCCTCTCTCTTCTGAATCCTCTGAGAAAATATCTGCCGACATCTCAGTGTGACTCTTAAGTCACTATGTTACCTGCTCAGCAGTCTTGTGTTTTGAGCCCAAGTGCTAATTAAGAAGGGATTCATTCTAAGCCCTGTTGAAGTAATTTCTTCCATGGCAGAAACCACAGGACTATTTGGGGGAAAAGGCGCTTCCCAGGGGGGCTGAGCTGCCAGTGAAGAATCCAAGGATGGTCTCGCCACGGTAACTCAAAAGCTTAAACACAGAGGGACCCGGCAGTTTCTCCCCTGGGTATACACCCAAGAGAATTAAAAACATACATCCACATAATAATGTGTACATGAATGTTCACAGCAGCATTATCCACAACAGCCAAAAAGTACAAACAATGCAAATGTCCATGAAAGGATAACTGGATGAACAGACGTGGTCTGGCCACACAGTGGGATCTTATTTAGCCATAAAAGAGAACAAAGCACCAACACGTGGTACAACATGGATGAACCTTGAAAACGTGAGGCTCAGTGAGAGAAGCCAGACATAACACATATTGAATGAGTCCAGTTGTATGAAATGCCCAGAACAGGCAAATTCATAGAGACAGAAAGTAGATTAGTGGTTGCCAGGGGCTGGGGGAGGGGGAAATTGCGAGTGACTGTTAAAGGGTACGGGGTTTCTTTTGGGGATAATGAAAATGTTCTGGAACTGAATAGTAGTGATGGTTATAAATATACTAAAACCCGCTGAATCGTGTACTTCAAAATGGTGAGGTTTATGTTATGTGAATTATATCTCAATTTAAAAAAGGAAATATTACAGGGGAGGGAATGGTCCAGGGCAGGACAAGCAGTGGCACCACCAGTCAGTCTTGGTGAGGACTCGTGAGAGCAGAAATCCTGCCTCCTCTCGGTCCTCTTCCCAACAACAGATTCAAGTCTAAGCAAGCATTTTAAGGGCTGCTTCTTTGTACCCGTCGCCCCCTCTCCAGGCCGCGACACACGGGCGCACGTGGAGCTCCCAAGTTATAAATCACCTTTCATATGAAAATGAGAAAGTCTGCTCGGGTCTGTGCGTGCTACCTGGCATGCAAGGCGCGGACACTTGCTAAGGCTCCTTCAGGAAAGGGGGGATTTGTTCTGAGTCTCTCAGAGCCACTGAAGCCCAAGGCATCACAACCTCTCTGTCCCTGTCTGCTGACCCGTGGGGCCATCCCATAACCCTCAGACCAGGGCCCAGAGGAAACAGGGCAGACGGGTTTGCTCCAACCGGGCAGCCTTGTCCCTGTCACCCCAGCCAGCGGCCACCTCTGCGTCCCCAAGCAGGGCTGCGGCAGGCGGGGTGGGCACTGCACCATCCAACACCAGGACCAGCCTGGCTGGAGGAGCATGGCAACAATCATTATTATGAACTTCAAGGGTTATACATTTGGTAAAAATGAGTGTCTTTGCAACATGAAGCAAGCTGAGCAAATTAGCAGAGATTATATTTCATACAGAGGTCCCCAATTCCCACTGTGAAAATTAAAAACAATCTCTACTACATTAGCCCCCAAAATGCGTTTCCTTTAAGTGCTAATAATAAGTGATTATGTAGCCATGGAAACAGCTATTTTGAGAGAAAGGAAATCAGGGAAAATCTGATTTTTATTTATTTATTTATTTATTTTTGGCTGCGTTGGGTTCTGGGTTGCTGCATGCAGGCTTTCTCTAGTTGAGGAGAGTGGGGGCTACTCTTTGTTGCAGTGCACAGACTTCTCATTGCGGTGGCTTCTCTTTGTTGTGGAGCACGGGCTCTAGGGCACGTGGGCTTCAGTAGCTATGGCACGTGGGCTCAGTAGTTGTGGCTCACGGGCTCAGTAGTTGTGGCTCATGGGCTCAGTAGTTGTGGCTCGTGGGCTTAGTTGCTCTGCAGCACGTGATATACCCGGACCAGGACTCGAACCCGTGTCCCCTGCATTAGCACGTGGGGATTCTTAATCACTGAGCCACCAGGAAGTCCCTGGAAAATTGGATCTTTAGAACAGGTTTATAAAATCATACTCTGCTTAATCTAACTTGAAACTCTACAACTTGGAGTGTATGTAGGTTCTCACGCTTTGCACACATGTGTTTACATGATACTCACCTTTCGTATACATCCATTTACATAATTGGTTTTAGAACACTCTGGAAAGGAGAGAATATCCCCCTCAAAAGAAAAGAGCAGTGAGAAAGGTGTAGTGATTTCCCACGTGTGCCCTTTGCCGCCCGGCAGGAGCCCATGGGGGCCCGTTTGTCCCCTCCACACCAGCCTGGATCTCAGGGCTTGCAAGTCCTTGAATGTGAGCTTCCAGGACAATCTGGAAATTATTCACAAAAATGAAGTTTCAACTTCAAAGTGGATTTTTAGGTCATTGTAAAATAAACTATAATTTTAAATATGCATCTTACTATATAGTGTTAACTCACTAAATATCCAGTCAATTATCTGAGTGCTTCTGAACCCTCGATTTGACCTTCATTTCAGCCAAGTTTATTTTCAGATTCATTTTCTAGATCTGTAGCATTGGAGGTGCTCCTGTTTATGGGCAGTAATGTTTTTAAGTATGAAGAATAAATTACATGCAAATATCTCAGTATAAGTGGGTCAGCCTGGTTCTCCTCTGCCGTCTTCAGAAACTTCACCCCGAGAAGCAGCTTCTGAGAGGGTCCTGAGGGTGGGAACCTGCACTTTCCTCGTGGGTCCTCTTTGCTCCCACTGTGACCACACTCACCACACTCTGACACCAGATGTGTTACACCAGCCGGGTGTCCCACCATTTAACTCAGTTCTGACACTCCCTTCCCAGGAGATCCTCAGGCCCCACAGGGTAAGGGCTCAGGCCACGAGACACCCCACTTAAGGTGCCAATCACGACGAGGTCCCCAGGGGACCCCCCACGTCTGTCCCACTTGACTGCAGATCGGAGGTGCCCGTGTCCTCCTCCACCTCGGATTCAGTTTTCTGCTAGAACAGCTCACAGAATTCAGGGAAATGCCTACTTAACGCTTACCGGTTTATTAAAGGATATGATAAAGGACACAGGTGAACATCCAGATGAAGAAGTCCCCAGGGCAAGGCCTGGGAGGGTCCTGAGGGTAGGAGCTTCTGTTCTGTGGAGTTGGGGGTCCCCCCTCCCAGCATGTGGGTGTGTCCACAGCAGGGGAGCTCTCCAGGCCCCATGCTGCTGGGTTTGCTGTGGAGGCTTCCCCATGGGGGCATGATACATCATTAACTCAGTCTGCAGCCCCTCCTCCCTTCCTGGAGGATGCAGGTGGGGCTGAAAATTCCCAGCTTCTAACCACAGGTTGGTCTTTCTGGTGACCAGCCCTCAACCAGGAGCCCACCCAGAGTCACCCCATTAGAACAAAAGATGCTCCTCTCACTTAGGAAATTTCACGGGTTTCAGGAGCCCCGTGTCAGGAACCAGGAACAAAGACTACCTTTTTTTCCCGTGATTTCACACTGTATACATGGATCTTTTCAAACCTCTCAGAAAAACTACTCCCCTGAGCGGAGAATCCTGGGGGATTCCCGTTCCTTGTCTCATGGGTCCTCAGACTTCCTGTAAAGGCGGCAGGACTCCACGTCCTCGCCCCTTCCAGCAGGTGGAACGAGTTTCCTGTTCACTATGTATTGTCAGATTCATTCTGAAGGCTGTGGACATAGGGCCATTGAACCAGATAGTGTTAAGTGCGTGCACACACACGCACACACACACGCACACACGCACACATGTTTTTGCTGCCTTACAGCTATTTTTCCTCATGTTCCTTAGAGCTAGACCCTTTGTCAAACAGTATCCCACGTGGGGTGCCAGCGTGCCGAGGGCTCCGCAGGGCTGAGGTGCCGGATGTGTCGCCCTTAGAGCCCCCCCAGAGCCTTTGTGGCCACTCAGTTGATGCCAGGAAACCCCAGTCTCCACGGGGCCCAGGTTAAAAATTAGGGCTAGTGTCCAGAATTTGTAGCAGCAGAATGAAATGCATCAAATACCAAACCAAAGTGGTACTTGAGTAGAGTGAAATTTTCAGTGTTCACACTGGTAACACTTAACTTACTGTATGACCTGTGTAGTGTGGGTATGGATGGCGGCTGGTCTCCTCTGGGCTCAGCGTCCAGGGTCTCCTGCTGGGGGAGGGGTGTGTGGAAATACTCTGGTTTATGTGGTTGAGTAGCTGCAAACGGTAGCAGAAATGGGTTTTTTCGAGTTGGCCTTATAATCAGTCACAGGAAACATTTAAGTTAATTATGCAGGAATGTGGAATGGAGAAATGCAAGAAATTTCCCACCAACTGGAATTCCTAGCAGCCCCTAACCACTCCTCCCATTCCTTAAGGTAGTCAGTTAGATGCTTAAATGTTTTAATGTGTCACATTTCCAACTGTGATGACGGGACTCTGGCCCTCACATGAGCCCGAGCTTCAGTGGCATCTGAAGAAACGGGTGCCCTGTCCTCACCTCGAGGTCCTGCAGCTGGACGGGGCTGGTCTAAGCAGTAGATGTCCTTTCTCCCCAAAACTGCACATCTAAAAACATGCGCATAACGTCTTGATAAGAGTTAGCATTACACAGGTGTATGCATTTGTCAAAACTCAGCAAACGTACACTCACAATTTGGGTTTCTGTGGATCAAAATTTACATCAAAAGAGTGAACTGTGAACAAACATTGATTTTAGCTAATGACCTGGGTGCTGAATCATGTAGGAGGAGGCATTCTGGTGTTTGCAATTTTGTTGAAATGATCAGAAATAAGATGGATAAATGGGGTAGATGCGTGACTTTTTAAAGTACAGTAAAGGACTTCCCTGGTGGCAGGGAAATGGTTAAGAATCTGCCTGCCAATGCAGGGGACACGGGTTCAAGCCCTGGTCCAGGAAGATCCCACATGCCGCGGAGCAACTAAGCCCCTGTGCCACAACTACTGAGCCTGCGCTCTAGAGCCCACGAGCCTAGAGCCCGTGCTGCGCAACAAGAGAAGCCACCGCAAAGAGAAGCCCGCACACCGCAACGAAGAGTAGCCCCTGGGCTTCCCTGGTGGCGCAGTGGTTGAGAGTCCACCTGCCAATGCAGGGGACACGGGTTCATGCCCCGCTCTGGGAAGATCCCACATGCCGCGGAGCAGCTGGGCCCGTGAGCCATGGCCGCTGAGCCTGCGCGTCCGGAGCCCGGGCACACCAACAAAGACCCAACGCAGCCAAAAATAAATAAAATAAATAAATTAAAAATAAAGTACAGTAAAAATGGTAATGGCAGAATCTAGGTGGTGGGTATTCAAGTATTCACTGTAAAATTATTTCAAGTTTGCTGTGTGTTTGAAATTTTTCATAATAAAATGTAGGGGGAAGAAAAATATACATAAGTATAGATGTGATCAGAAGTCTACAGAAAAATAACATAGCAGCACAGAGTAATGCATTGGTAGTACCCCATGAAGTATATAATATGGCACATAAGACATTTGATGTGGAAGGGTTTTACTACTATTCTTTTAAGTGTTTGTTGAATTATGTGAAACACTTGCAAAGAGCCCAGGGAACTCAGGCTGAAAACCACTCATACTACTAACTATTAATAAGATGTGCAGCTGCAGAGTAATGTTAAGAGACGTGTCCTGTAATTCTCGACTTCCAAGTGTAGCTGCAGAATAGCCCATTGTTATAGAAACTTACCATGCACATCATATGAGTTAACATATCCATCCTCACACAAACCCAAAGAGTTTATTATCTCCATTCTACAGAGGAGGAAACAAAACTGCCCACGACTACATAGAACTACCAGGCTGTTACTTGATTTAGCCAGGATTTCACATTTTAAACCTAAAGATTGTGAGAGACTATTATGGTTTAAAAGTTTAACAAACATTATGTGAGCATGAAATGCATGCCAGGTGCTGCCACAGAATAAATTTTAGAGATGATGAGGGTGGATCCTAGCTTATAAATAAGTGGATTTTCACAAGGACACCCATTTTCTCAGATTCTGAAGTCACTCTCCTTAACTGTTCATTTTTATCACATTCGTGTATCAAACATAGTTTGCAAATGAAAACCAGGATAGTTGGGGTTTTTTTATAGAGGTCCTCATAGTTCAAGAAATTTAAAGGATAATTCACCGAAAAGAGAAAATATTTGTAAACTATGTATCTGATAAGTTATTTGTATCCAGAATATATAAAGAACTCTTACAACTCAATAACAGAAAGATAAATAGGGCTGCCCTGGTGGCACAGCGGTTAAGAATCCACCTGCCAATGTAGGGGACACGGGTTCGAGCCCTGGTCCTGAAAGATCCCACATGCCACGGAGCAACTAAGCCCATGCGCCACAACTACTGAGCCTGTGCTCTAGAGCCCACGAGCCACAACTACTGAGCCCACATGCCACAACTACTGAAGCCCGTGCTCCTAGAGCCCATGCTCTGCAACAAGAGAAGCCACCTTAATGAGAAGCCCGCACACCACAATGACGAGTAGCCCCTGCTCACCACAACTAGAGAAAGCCCACGCGCAGCAACGAAGACCCAATGCAGCCAAAAATAAATAAATAAAATAAATTTATTTTAAAATAAAGATAAATAACCCAATATTAAAATGAGCAAAGGATCAGAAGAAACATTTCCCCAATAAGATATATAAGTGGCCGGTAAGCTGTGAAAATGTGGTCAACATCATTGGCTCTCAGGGAAATGCAAATTGAAACCATAAGGAGACACCACTGTAAACCCACTAGGATGGCTAGAATCAAAGAGTCAGACGAAAACTAATGTGGCGAGGATGTGGGGAAATTGGAACCTTCATATTTTTGCTGGTAGAGATGTAAAATAGTGCAGCCGCTTTGGAAAACAGTCTGGCAGTTCCACAAAAAGTTAAACACAGAGTAACCGTATGACCCAGCAATTCCTAGGTATACATCCAAGAGAATTGAAAACATACATCTATACCAAAACTTTAAGACAGGAACTTCCCTGGTGGTCCAGTGGTTAAGACTCTGTGCTCCCAATGCAGGGGCCACGGGTTTGGTCCCTGTTGTGGGAACTAAGATCCCGCATGTCACGCAGTGCAGCCAAAAAAAAGAAACAATCCAAATCAACTGATGAATGGATAAACAAATTGTGGTCTGTCTATGCAATGGAATATTATTCAGCTGTAAAAAGGAATGAAGCACTGACACACACAGAACAACATGGATGAGCCCTGAAGATGTGATAAGTCAAAGAAGCCAAACACAAAAGGCCACATACTGTGTGATTCCATTTATATGAAATACCTAGAATAAGTATTTCTGTAGAGACAGGAAGTAGGTTAGGGTTGCATAGGGCTGAAGGGAGTTGAGGGGGCGGATGAGGAGAGGACCTGCTTGATGGGTACCGGGTGCCCTTTTGGAGCAATGCAAATTCTAAAAGTGATCGTGGAGCTGGTTGCACAAGTCTGGAAGTACGAAGAAAACCACTGAATTGTGTGCTTTAAATACACTTTGAGACCCCCTGTTGCAACTGGCTTGTTAGATTAATTTGGACACCACAGTAAAATTAATATGGAGACTGCTGATCATTTGAATCTGCCTAATTTCAGGGTGATTCCATGTAATACCAAGAAAAAAGCAAAAAGAGAGACTCCGTTCAAAAGCGGTGAACGATTGCTCCACAGAAGTGAATGCTCCTGACCCTATAAAAGGATCTCTGTCTCACCTGTGTGCTTGAACTGGCAGTACAGGTATGCTGCTCAAAGAAAAGGAAAGAGGAGAAATGGAAAAACAAAAATACTGATTCAAAATACGATTCCCATACTGAAAAGATGTCTTGATATCTCTAAAAAATATCTTTATGGAAACTGTCAGGTAATTTTATAAGAAGTTATTTCCATAGGATTTTGAGCTGTTCTTCTCCACACAGTGCCCAACACAGTAACATCTCATTAAATATTTGTTGAATGAATAAGTAAATCTAATCAGGTATTTTAAACTCTCCGTTATGAATGGGTCAGTGGGCCACTGTTGGCTGTTCCCCACCATGCCTGGAACAAAGCCCAGCACATAGTAGGTGTTCAGAAAGCAACTGTTACATGAATGGACTTTTACGTTTTAACTGTTCATTCTCGTTTGTACAGAATTCATCTTTCTCTAAAACTCAGATAAAGGCACAATATCTGTTCATAGTGTTATTCAGAATAGCCAGAAAGTGGAAATAACGCAAATGTCCATCGTACGATGAAAGGAGAAACAAATGTGGTCTAATCAGACAATGACTGTTGTTCAGCCTTGACAGGACGAAAGGCTGGTTCCTGTTTTCACATGGCCTCCTTTCGAGCAGAAGCATTCACTTCTGCTCAGAGAAAACGGGCTGCTCTAGTAAATAGTACATTACATGAGGACTTCCCTCCTTCCAGTAAACAGTGAGCATGTGTTCACACTGTCGAGAAATGTAATTACAGTCTTTCAAGTATGATTCAGGGAGTGGAGGAGCTGCCCTTTGGTAATTTCACATCAAAGAAAGCTTTCAAAAAAGGAAGAAAGTAAAACCGTCCTTCTTCCTTACACCAAATTCCATTGATCACATAATAATTAGACTCCATGATACCTTTCAAATACAAGCTTCATTCTGTTCTTATATTAACTTACTAAGCACAGATGGAATTCCCATGTGCTCGCTAACCGTTTTATCCACGTGATCACGATTAAGTGCTTGGTACTCAGTGTTTCCCATCCTGTTCTCCATCGATGTGAACCTCGAGGGCCGGGCATTGTTTCTGAGGAGAAGGAATGAAGGATTCCTCATACCAGCTACGGGGGCTCAGAAGGAAGTCACTTTGCCATGACTCTCTGCTAAGATGTATGCAGTAACTAAATATATCCTCTTCTTTTTTTATATATAAATTTATTTATTTATTTTATTTTTGTCTGCGTTGGGTCATCGTTGTTGCGCACAGGCTTTCTCTAGTTGCAGCGAGCAGGGGCTACTCTTCGTTGTGGTGCGCGGGCTTCTCATTGCGGTGGCTTTTCCTTACTGCGGAGCACGGGCTCTAGGTGTGTGGGCTTCAGTAGTTGTGGCACACAGGCTCAGTAGTTGTAGCTCATGCATGGGCTTAGTTGCTCCACGGCATGTGGGATCTTCCCGGACCAGGGATCGAACCCATGCCCCTGCATTGGCAGGCTGATTCTTAACCACTGCACCACCAGGGAAGTCCCAATATATCCTCTTCTAAAACTGACAAGACTTACATCATTTTTCCAAGAAAGGATACATTTTATTATCCTCAATTGACCATGTTTAACGACATCTCAGATCCCTTCTAAAATAAGAAATTTGGCGTGAAGTGAGCACAGATTGGAGGGCCCGTTTCTCACTGTGGTTCTTCCTCTAATACATGGTGTGCTGGTGTGACACAGTGGTGTATCTGGTCTCTGACGACAGGGCGGCCCTGGGCCTCCAGAAGGCTGTCTGCATCGGGAAGCCTTCAGTTGACCCCCTGCTTCTCAGGCTGGCCTGCCCTCGGTCAGCTGCCTCTCCAGGACCTGGGAGGTGGTGGGACCTGCGTCCCGGGGCTGTGACAGACACACGACACGGTGGACACCACCTGTGCTATTTCCTTGCTTTATTTCATGTGAAAGACGTTGAAGAATTTGCAGCATTTCCCCCATTTGTGTAAGCTGAAATTCAGGGAGCTCTGAACTCTCTTTTAACCCCTAAACTGCTCTGAAAATACATTTTCTCTCTCCCGCAGTATGCTAGAGTTTACTGTTAAGTATTGTGTTCCAGATGTTAACCCTGGCTGGGATTTATTATATTTAGGACACAGTTAAACATGCCTCAAGGCAGCCTAGTGGTTCCTGGAATAGAAATATCTGCTAGAACCTAGCCTCACTGGGCAGATTTATCAGGGAAGCTCCGCCAGCACCTCTGTGCCCCAGTTGTGGCGACCCTTCCAAAAAAAGAAATGCGGGGGAAATGCACCCCTCTGCTTTGTGGAACAGTATAAATGCATCACGTGTGTGGATTACTTACCTGTCCCCACCTCCCACCCCCGCCGTACATCCCGAGCCTCGAGCCAGGCAGTACTTGTGGAAACAGGTGTGAGCTGGAAGAGTCTGGCCCAAGTCCACCAAATAGTAGAATAAGAAAGCATAGCCAGTATATTTGAGTTCAGATACCTTGTATCTGATGACTCAGTTCAAAACCATTTTAAAGCTGACACTGCTTTTAAAAATACCTACCTTTGGCCTCCTTCAGACCACAAGTATTCACTGCCTCAGAGAAACTGAAGGCTATCACAGTAATTATAGCAATGTAGAAGTGTTAACAAGTATCTGGCTTTTTTAACAGGATTTTTCACGTTTTAAATAGAAGTTTTAAGTTATCTCTAGTAGGATTCATTGAGTTACGTTATACTGGAGTTCTCATCCTGTTTTGCTTCCTAACTGAAGACATCAGCTTAAACTAACAAAAGCTTTACATTTTGGCTCAAAAGCTTGATTGCAGCTCCTCCTTGAACAAAAGAAATTGCGAGCTTGGGCACTAATGGCCTGGGACTCCTTCTTTTATGTGGACAGTGTGGGTTAAACTAGACCTGAAGGGACTTTAAGTGGTTCTCAGAGTACATGGCTGTCAGCACTGTCCTCTGTTCTGTGGCCATGGGTATTTTAAATCACATGACCCACTTAAGCATAATTTAACTGTGACAGGATGCTACTTAAAAGCTGTGTCTCGGGATGGGTCAGATACAGCCCCGATTAAGGATGTGGGTGTATCAGCTGCACACACCGGTACCGGGAGCGGCAATGAGGGGCCCAGGGTTGGGTCCTGACACTCAACCCCACCAAGCCCTGAGGACGCTCTGCTTCTCATGTTTCCATTATTCCCAGAAGGAGCTGCCAGAGCAGGCCTAGACAGGGCTGTGATGTGTAGCAGATTTACTGCCCAGGGTGCACAGTAGCTGTTTTTAATGTACGGCTTGTAAGCTGAATGTTCAAGTTTAAGGGAAAAAAAACTTGTGTGAGAACCGTCAGCCTCCAGGTTCCTGGAGAGCGGTCCCCTCTGCAGCCCGGCTGGACCGGCGAGCAGTCCTGTCCACCTGCCCCGGACCTGTGGTCCTGAAATCCCTTCTGACCCAGAGCAGTGGCCGCAAGATGACCTACTTCCCATCAGGCAGCCAGGCAGCTGTTAGGTACTGCAACATGTTTCTATGCAGGGAATAAGCTTTTCTTAAAAATAAAGAAAAAGTAGCAGAATAAAGATTCCCAGTGACGAATGGAAAGAGTGATGGGAAGAGGCGTGCGGGCACATGTCGCAGACCGTGAAATATTTCAGGTCTTTGTTTTCCGACCACAGTTCCTTACTCTCTGCTTATGTTCATCTGTCCCTTTGAGGCAGGAGGAGATTTTCTCACCAAAGGAGGAGATTCTCTTCCTACAAACTTTTGTATGTGGAGGAGTAACATAAAGATAGACACAGTCCGCCTTCTCCCTTTTGCTGAATCTTCTCTGTGCGTTCCACACGAGATCTGGCAACATCCATCACAATTGCCGGGAGAAAAGCAATTTAAACAGCACATATTTTTCTCTAAGTAAATCTTAAAACGAATCTCTACAGATTGTTTTAGGGATTTTTTTAATGGAATTATGCCATGTGTACCATTTTGGTCTGTTCCTTTTGCTCCAGTTAAGTTTTTAGGATGTATTCATGCTTTGAGTATGGGTATAGCTATTTATTTTCATGGCTATGCAGTATTCGATTGTAAAAATCTGCCACAATTCATATCTCTGTTCTGTTCACAGTTACGTTGTTTCCAGGTTTAGGTCATGACGTCTTGTTTTGTACCCGGGGCACACATGCAAGCGTTTCTCTGGGGTGGGTCATTGCAAGCAGAACTGGTGCTCATGGGGGTGCACTTTTTAACTTTATTAGATAAAAAAAAGAGAGGTTATATTTACTGACACTCCCACCAGTAGTGTATGAGAGTCTTCACTGTTTCACATTTTGGCCAAAGCACACTATTTTGAGACTTTGCCTGAATTATTTGAATTCAGGGATTTTTTTTTTTAATTTAATAGTTTTGAGCAGCCTCCCCCGGTTCCAGGAACTGATGAAGACATGACTGTTAGATCCTAGGTCCTCCTTTTCCAGTTTTACAATTGAGGAAACTGAGGCCCGTAGAAGTGAGCTGGTCTACGCCAGATCACACGAGGAATCACCCAGCTTTACCAGCGCTTACCAGGTGGTAAAGGGACCAGCGCCCGGTGCCCTGACTCCCAGTCAAGGTCACACCCAGGCCTCCCCCTCTTGCTTTCACATTGCTTCTTTTGTTGGGAAAGTCCAAAATCGTCCTAAAATAAGACCAAACTGAAGAGAATCTGGAGTTATGTTTTAACAAAACTCAAGGGGGGGAATTAATATTTAGAGTCTTAAAAAAAAAAAAGGAATTACTGCTATTGCTGGTTTCTGAATCAAATTGTTCTTTATTGCAAAGAGGATCGGGAAGGGGTGGGGAGGCTCCTTCTGTGAACGGCTGGGTGCAGTAGGGATTGCTTTCCTCTGCACCAAGGGAAATCCCGGAAGTCTTTAGAGCCCAGAGTGTTGAGGTTTCATTTTCAGCCTGTCGTCAGATCAGTAAGGTGTTCAGCATAGAGCAGGAGAATCCCTGTGTCCGTGTGATTAGACCATCAGGACAGGGGGACTCGGGCTGTGCTGCCACCGTGAGGACCGCTGACCGGGCGTTTCCCAGCTGCACCTGTGCGGAGCATCGTGGCAGTCCACTCAGGGGCGACTTTTCTGTTTCCTTCTAACGCTTTCTTGTTTTCATTTTTCAACCTGGACATCATGTTAATATAATTTGAAGGACAATGGCTTTGCGATTTCCCAAGGTTTGAGGAGTCTCGGAGTCTCACATTATGGCTGTGTTCCTAAATGAATAGAGAGGAAAATTATATATATAATAGGTGCAGTGGTGTATGTCATGCACTCCTGGAAATGGTCACCAAGGGGGTATGTGCCCAGTGCCGGGTCCTTCGCCTGCAGTCATATGTTCAGCAGAAACACACTGAGCTTCCGTGTGTCCCCGAGGGTGACTGGTACCTGGTGCCAAGCAGTGAACTTTCAAAAGCGGGTGGTTCCAGATGATTCCTAAGAATCTGACCTGAACAGCTGGGTGCATGGAATGCCCTTTAGCAGAAGGAGCAGGTTTGGGGGGAAGGACCGAGCAGTCAGTGGGAGGACTTGCCAACGGCCTTGCACCCCCAGCTCTCCAGGGTCAGCAGGTCGTTGGCACATTGGGCTCAGAAGGAAGCTGGCTCTCGGAAAGTGACCATGAGAGCTTCAGCCTGGGTCATACTGAGCACAATGGGGTGGCTGAGGTGTCAGAGAAGAAAGCAGAGGGCCAGGCCTGGGAAGCAGGGCCCACGGCAAGGTCAGCCTCCCCTCGGCATCCAGTTTGCCCGGGCCTCTGGAGTCCTCAGCTGGAGTCTGGAGTCCAGGCTGTCCAGCAGCCAGAGGAGACCCGCCTCGGTCAGCAAGCGTAGCCTCAGGGGCTGTCAACTTCTCTGAACAGCCTTCCTTAGCTCCTGTTAACCTCGCAGTCAATCCAGTCCTCAGCTGTCTCAAAACAACTCCTGCTGCATCAACCTCTTCCTTTAAGCAGAAATGATAACTCCCCTGGATCCCATGTTAACTTACTGCATCCCCCATTGTTTCTTACTTGTCCCACCGCAGCCCTGGAATCCCATTCCTCACACTTAGCAGCTGTGGACCCAGCCAGTGGCTTAGCGTGCTGTGCTCCAGTTCCCTGGCCCGTAGGATGGAGGTGTTAACAGCGTCTACCTCCTAGGGTTTGTGAGGATGACATGGGTCAATTCATGCAAAGTGGCCAGAACAACCCAGCACATCAGGACTTAATATGTTAGTTGTCATTATCCTCATAATCTGTCAAGGTTTCTCATGCTTATATTCCAAACCCTGTCACATAATGGAACAGGCCATGGGTAATGGTCAAGGAACTGGCTTGCTGACTGCAAGGGACCCAAAAGAAAGGGCGGGGGGGGGACAGTGGGTGAGCAGTGAAGGGTGTGGGGCCCTCTAAGCCCCACTTTAAACAGATTTCTTCCCTTTATTGGTCTTTTATATTCTGTTTCTAGGAATGTCTCACGTGAAGAAAGAGTTCTGCTTTAGGGAAAAAAAGTAATCTTGGCTAAGCTGCTGACGAGGGTAACGTCCTAGCCCCTCTCAGCCACAGTTCAACTCAGCAAAACCTTACTGGGTTCAGTGCCTGCTGTTTGCAGAGCGTGTGCTGGGTTCCACGGGGGGAAAAAGGAATAAGACTGTTCTCTGCCTCCACGCAGTTCGTAATATAATAGGTACCCGGACCCCATGCCAGGCAGTCTGACATGTGTGCTGTGCGGGGTAAGGGGACAGCACAGAGCGGGGGTCCTGGAGAAGCAGCTTTGAGCAGGGGCAGGGTCACAACAGGCAGAGATGCGACGGCTAGAAGCCCAGGCAGTGGGGACAGTGTCCGGAGGACCATCCCTCCTCATCCACACTGACCAAGTGACACAAATGGTGTTCAGCCTCCAAGCTCAGTCTGGCTTGACTGGGTGAGGAGGGAAAGAAAAGGGAGGGTGGGGACTGTGTTCGCCGCGTGCCTTTCTGCTCAGGTTTTGGAGCAAGAGAGTGATATAACCAGAGCTGCGTTTTAGGAAAATGCATGTGCAACAGCACCACTGGCAAACTATCACACGAGGCCCAAAGGGATGGTGAGACTTTGGATTAAAACTTTCTCAAACAGAATTACTCTCAGAGTTCATCTTCAGCCTAGCTCCTTAGGGCAGGTTGGGCCCTGCTATGTTGTTATTGCTGTACGGGAGGAATCTTCCTAAAAGAAAAAAGCCACAGCACAGTCTGCTGCCATCTGAAAGCCTGCACTTCTAAAGGGTATAATACATAGTGACAGTTTTGATCTACGCCAGTGGGTGTGGGTCCCAGTACTTCACCATCCTCTGCCTGCATAATTTAAAATGACAGTTTCGTGTCAAAATGAAATGTGAGTGAAGTTCCTTGGATATTTATAAAATATCAAACAGAATCATGTCAGCAAAAGATGGGTCTTTTATTACTAAACCACACAAGGATTTTTGTATGTTTGGAGTTGCTGGCAACTCATCTACAAGCTGACCTTCAGCCACAGCATAGACGAGGTGGTCCGCGGACCAGAAGGTATTTTCACCCGCTGCAGTAAAAGGATGTCACAGGCTGCAACCAGATTATCCTCAAAGACCGAGGCGCAGGTCAGTGATACAACTTTTTCTGTTTCGTACTTTTAATTATTAACGGTCCACGTTCCCCTGAGAAAGTGGAATTTGCCAGAGCAGATGGAGAAGGCTGTGGTCTGCTAACCTCAGGACAGCTTCCTGGTTTCCAGCCTCTGGCCGGACACCTCAGGCCACCAAGTTTGGACAGTTTTTACGTGCAGCTCCAGACAATCCTGTCCGTGCCTACGAAAGTGTGTGGACACGCATTTCCGTTAATTTACTAATGCTTCAGTTCTTTAACAACTGGTGCGGGGGGCGGGGGGGACTCGGTGCAGACGGCGAGCGCGGGGGTCAGGGGGGCCGCGGTAAGCGCTGCAACATCTGGCCGCCTGGGCCCAGGTGCGCCTCGTCCAGGTCCGGGAGCCCCGCCCCCTACGCCGTGCGCCCCGCCTGCCCCGCTCCCGGCGCCGAGCGATGACGTCACGGTCTGCGCCGCGTGCTGCAGAAACGGGAAGTAGGACCAAAACAAAGGAGCGGCGGCCGGGAGCGGTCTTTCTTTTCCTACCTCCTCCGGCTTCCACCTCGGCCCCGGCCGCCGACCCCCGGGAGCCGTCCGGTCATGTCCAACATGGAGAAACACCTGTTCAACCTAAAGTTCGCGGCCAAAGAACTGGGCAGGAGTGCCAAAAAATGCGACAAGGAGGAAAAGGCCGAAAAGGCCAAGATTAAAAAGGCCATTCAGAAGGGCAACATGGAAGTTGCGAGGATTCACGCCGAGAACGCGATTCGCCAGAAGAACCAGGCGGTGAATTTCCTGAGGATGAGCGCGCGGGTGGACGCGGTGGCCGCCAGGGTCCAGACGGCCGTGACGATGGGCAAGGTGACCAAGTCGATGGCCGGTGTGGTTAAGTCGATGGACGCGACGTTGAAGACCATGAATCTCGAGAAGATCTCCGCCCTGATGGACAAGTTCGAGCACCAGTTCGAGACGCTGGACGTGCAGACGCAGCAGATGGAGGACACGATGAGCAGCACGACGACGCTGACCACTCCCCAGGGCCAGGTGGATATGCTGCTTCAGGAAATGGCAGACGAGGCCGGCCTCGACCTCAACATGGAGCTGCCGCAGGGCCAGACCGGCTCCGTGGGCACGAGCGTGGCCTCGGCCGAGCAGGACGAACTGTCCCAGAGGCTGGCCCGCCTGCGGGACCAAGTGTGACCGCGGAACCCGCTCTCAGGCGTCCCGGCCGTAGCCACCTTCGAAGACGGATACTCTACGCTAGAAACTCGGAACCGGCCGGAATGCTGAACTGCTCTCACTCAAGATGCTTCTACCTTTGGGTTTTACAGTGCTCTCCAGATACACGAAGACGTCCCAGGCCTTCTCCACTCTTAAATGGATTTGAAAGTTCTGTATAGCTTGTTATCATGTGTATTTTTATAGCTGCCTTTTAACAGATCTGGTTAATTTGGCGTATATGAATCTTTCTTAAAAATTTGGTCAAAACTCTAGTTCCCGTGTATTCAGTATTCTGCCTGAATTACCAGAATTGAAGGTTTTCTTTTTAATTTTGTGTAATCGATAATATCTAGAGTTGACGGGAGGTGATTACGTAGGTTGATTACAGCGCTATCAGCACCTCATTAAGAGATTTATTTCATGGGCAGTGCTATTCTGTGTATCCTTTGTTTATTGTAATCAGATCCAGACTAAAGGTGACTATTCATCTGTTCTCATAACTTACACTAAAATTACTTTACGATTTTCCTGCATAATGTTCAGTTACTGTTTACGTCCTATAAATTTTTCTTATGGTAGTTGTCTTTTTATAACTGGAAATGCCACGTAACTTCCATTTATCATAAGAGAAAAGTGTTCATTTATGGGTTTAAGATTTACAAGGTTTAACGTTAGTATGACAGTTTTTTCCAAGTGAACTTCTCTCTCATGTTTCTAGTTATTTTCCTAATTAGACTTCTTTTAAAGTATGGCAATTAGCATGACAGTCACATTACTCTGACGTTGCCAAAGAACCGTTGATTGGTTTGAGAAAGCCCTGGGACTGTGTGTGTGTAGGTTTTGTTTTGATTTTAATCAAAAATAGAAATAAAATTAGAACTGCATTTTAGGTTCTAATTATTTGCATTTATTATCTTGTCTTAAAAGCAACAGCTCTTTTAAAACCTCGAAAATACAAGTTGGAGTGTTTGGCTTAGCCATGCAAATCCCTTACACATACATGGAGCCACGTGGAAGTCTGGGAAGGACAGATGCAGGGTCAGACAGTAGGCTCGACCCTCTCAGGCCAGAGCCCAGATGTGCTGCCTTCCATCTTTCTGGAATGGTGGTGTGTAAAGTAAAGTAAAAGTGAAAAAGCAGAGCCTGTAGCTACCACTTTCTCAGAGCCGCAAAACATGGAGAACAGCAACTTGCTTTTGCCTTGGCGAGCATATTAATCTAAGTTAAACACTTAAGGATATTTTAAATTCCCTCTTCCCTTCACTGGAGAGAATTCTAGTATTTCAGAAAATAATTAAACGGACTCTTCCAAGCCCTTTGAAAGATTGAGAACCAAGTATTCACTGTTACAACATGTCCTACTGTATGAATGTGTGTGTATTAAGGGGGAAAAAAAAAATGAAGAGTTGTGTGCAGATGAGGACTGGCCCTCGTATATAAGTGTCATTATGTCTGACGGGATGTTGTTCCAAAGTCTTCTGTAAGGGACATCTGCCAGTCGTCTGCCCCAAATCCTCTTTCTAGAACTTGTTCCTTTTGGTGTCACCTCTCATCCACAAGGTTGCCCAGAGGCAGCTGTTGGTGAGCACAGCATGAGTCCTAACCCCTCTTTAGACTGAAAACATCATTACAACTTAAATAATAGCTTGGTGTTGATCCTTTGGTAAATTGAGGACCCTTTTATAGTGCAGATAATTCCCAACAAAACTAATATATTTTGTGAGATTAAACAATGCTTATATATGCTTGAACTTTCTTAAAATATGTTCATTTCAAACTATATGAATGTACATTTTTATGAAACATAAATATTTTCAAAAGCATACCAGGCCCATGAATTATTTCCTCAGTTTTGCAGTTGATGAAATGCTGGAATATGAACCACAGAAGTTTGTCAAATAAATCATTTTAAACTGCATGTTATTGCATACTTACTGTACATCCTGTTTACAAAGCTATTTAAGGAAAAAGAATTCAGAGGTTGATTTGGTTCAGAAAGCATAGTATTTTTCCAGACTCACCTTTAGCACCTGAATTTCTGTTTGCATGCATATTTCTAGAAGCCCAAGTTGTTATTTCTTTACTGTAATAGTTTCTTCGTGGCAACAAGGTTCTTCCTCATACTGAAACTTGCCTAGGCTCAAGAGAGAATTTCCAAAAGGATCCAGCTCAAACATACCAAGGAAATGGGTCATCTTCCATGCAACTACTAGTATAATTTTTGCTCTTATTTCTCCTTTGTATTTTTCTGCCTTCAAATTCAGTTTCCAAATGGATTTAGAATAAACTTTTAAGTTTACTTTAGGAACTATTTAGTTTATTTCAGTTCAGATGATACCTGCACTATTGGAGACCTTTCCTACTACAGATGCTTCTTCCTGAAGGAGACTTAATGTGTGTGTGCCTTTCAGATGAGGGTGCCGTGTGCCCACCCTGCTGTCTTCAATTTGGAAAGGTGCCGCCTAAAGTAAGCACCCATCTGACAACCTTATTCACTGAACGTGATCTCAGGGTCAGCCAGACAACCTCACCTCATTGAGCAGAAGTGAGGCACCTCATGTTCTAGATTCCTCCTCTGCAACAGGCATGACACCCTCTTGGAAGCGTTTCCATAGCCAAAATCCAAAGCTCAGGACCTCGGGTGCTGTTGGCAAAAAGCTGTGAGCCTGTGGTCATTGAACAAACTGATGAGCAGGCCCCCATCTCTTTTTTTTCTTTTAATCAACTGGTTGGAATGAGACAGCGCCTGCCTGGTGTACCGGGGTTTGTTTTCCTACAACCAGATAGTAGGTTCCATGTGGGGCAGGACCAGTGCATCTCAGTCATGGTTCCTGGGCATCAGGTGGTATACCCAGCTCAGTAGGTGTGAATGCAGATCTCCCTTGGGTGCTGTCACTCGTGACCACGCCCAGAGCTCCCCGGTGACAGCATCACAGTGGGTGCAGGGGCCCTCAGCAGAGCCCAGATGTACCCTCAGGACCACCCTGTCCTCTTCCTTCATCGTGTTTCTCCAAATTGAGGTATTTGCTCCTGCTCTTTAGGGTTTGTACATCCTCCATCCCTCCTGAACGGTGTCAGGACAAACAATTCAGCAGTGTTTGTTGAGAACAACTGAATACAGTAAAAGATTTGGACTGAGGTGTGTCAGATGCTGGCTGTCTGGGGCTTCTTTCTAGAAATAAAGATATGCTTCTGCCCTAAACGGTCTTCAGTGGAGTTAGGTAGATAAGGCACAAGCAAAAAGAGGAAAATACACAAGTGTACACAGGTGTGATAGAGTCATCAAGATGAGTAATGTCAGTGCTCTTTGCGCACCGTTTTATACCTCAGCTTATACAAGGGGGGAAATCACGATGTAAGGTGTGCTCCGAGCTAATCAAATCATGAAACAAACTACATGGAGGATGGGATTGTAGTGTCCTAAAACTGGTTTCTTTTTTCTTTTCTTCCTTTTTTTTTTTTGAAGTAGCACTGGCTTATGACACATAAGTTTCATGTTTACAACATTCTACTTCTGTACACACTACAGCAAGCTTGCCACCAAAAATTTCGTTTCCAGCCATCACCTCACAGTCGATCCCCTTCACCCATTTCCCCCTCCCCCTGCCTCTCCCCCTCTGGTAACCACTACTCAGTTCTCTGTATCTATGTGTTTGTTTTTATTTGGTTTGGCTTGTTCATTTATTTTGGGGTTTTGTTTGTTTTTTTATAGTCCACGCATGAGTGAAATCATACTGTATTTTCTTTCACCATCTGCCTTACTTCACTTAGCATAATACCCTCAAGGTCCATCTGTGTTGTCACAAATGGCAAGATTTCCTTCTTTGTGTGGTTGAGTAATATTCCTTTGTGTGTGTGTGTGTGTATATAATCATCTTTATCCATTCATCTGTCGATGGACACTTAAGGTTGTTTCCATATCTCAGCTATTGTAAGTAATACTGCTATGAACATTGGGGTGCAGATATTTTCTGGAATTAGTGTTTTTATTTTCTTTGGATAAATACCCAGGAGTGGAATTGCGGGTCCATAAGTAGTTGTTCTGTTTTTAATTTTTTGAGGAGTATCCATACTGTTTTCCACAGTGGCTGCACCAATTTACATTCCCATCAACAGTGTACAAGGGCTCCCTTTTCTCCACATCCTCACCAACACTTGTTATTTCTTGCCTTTGATAACAGCCATCCTAACAGGTGTGAGGTGATATTGTGGTTTTTGTTTGCATTTCTCTGATGGTTAGCAGTGGTGAGCATCTTTTCATGTGCCTGTTGGCCACCTGTATGTCTTCTTTGGAAAAATGTCTCTTTGGCACTTCTGCCCATTTTTAAATCATGTTGTTTTTTTGTTATTGAGTCATGTGAGTTCTTTATATAGTGTGGATATTAACCCCTTATCAGATATATGATTTACAATTACCTTCTCCCATTTGGCAGGTTGTCTTCTTGTTTTGTTGCTGGTTTCCTTTGCTGCGCAGAATCTTTTTAGCTTGATGCAGTCCCACTTGTTTATTTTTGCTTTTGTTTCCCTTGCCCGAGGAGACATATCTAGAAAGATACTGCTAGGACCAATGTCAAGGAGCATACTGCCTACGTTTTCTTCTAGGAATTCTGTGGTTTCAGGTCTTGCGTTCAAGTCTTTAATCCATTTTGAGTTTGATTTTTATGTAGGGTGTGAGGTAATGGTCCAGTGTGATTATTTTCCATGTAGCTGTCCAGCTTCCCCAACACCAGTTATGGAAGAGGGCATCCTTTCTCCACCGTATGTTCTTTGCTCCTTTGTCATACATCAGTTGTCCGTATGTGTGTGGGTTTGTTTCTGGGCTCTCAATTCTGTTCCATGGAATTGGCTTCTTAGAAGAGGTTGGGTTCAATCTGAGGCTTCAAAGAAAAAAAAAGTGGGGATTACACAAAGGTCTGAAAAGCGAAAACTACGTGGGGATTTGACTGGAGCGGAGGGTTTGACCTCAAGAAGAACAAGGAAGAGATGGGACGCATTGCAAAGGGCTCGGAGGCCAGATTCAGGGTTGACTTCACTGAGGGCGGGAACAGGATGTGAGTCATCAGGTGTGCCATCCAGGTGACGGGAGAGGACAGGCCAGGGCAGGGGAGGAAAAGGCATGATGCTTCTCAGACATCCAAGGGCACGTGGGTCACTCATCCACCCCGGCTCTGGCTCAGCCGCAATCCCGATGCCCAGGCTCTGGTCCGAGGACCACCTCTGACGTGGCCTGGATCTCAGCCCTGCTGCACATTAGATCAGGCTGATGCTCTGTCACTACTGCTAACGTTTTCCTCCAGTATTTTTTACATCAAATTTTTTACATCATCATGAAGTGAATTTCAGTAAGACACTGAGAAAAGGGTTTTACTTGTGTCGATTTTAAAAAATGCACAACGTGAGAGTTGCGAGTTGTTTTATTTGGGGCAAAATGAGGACTACAGCCCGGGAGACAGCATCCCAGATAGCTCTGAGAAACTGCTCCAAAGAGGCAGCGGGGGAAGGTCAGTATATTTGTGATTTTGGTGAAGGGGGAGTACATGCAACTGAGCACATACTGTTTTGCAGAAGGTTTCTGCTAGTCACGAGGAGCAGTCGTCACCATGAAGGATTTTAGTGCTTTTCTAGATATGAACAGATACAAGAATTGGGCTCATAAAATCGGCTTCTGAAAACATCCAACTCTCTGAAGACCTGTTCTGCCAGTTTTTCCTGGAGCACAGAGTGCCTCATTTTTGCTGTCCACCTGAACTCCTTTCAGGGGGTGTTGACAGTCAGCAGCTGCAGCAGCACAAGAGTTAATCCTTGTAGAGGTAGATGGCAAGTGCCAATGGAAAATGCCAGTTTGTAGTTGACACTTGGCTTGACACAGCTCCGACTTGCTGCATTTTTCATAAAAGAAATCATTTTAAGTACATTTTAATTAAACGTCGTTGGTGCCTCTCCTGAGATCCAGTTGTTCAAAGGCATCTAACAGGATAGCTTCATCTTTTCACCATTCCCCCCTCAACCCCCGCCCCCGGCCCACAAGAACCCGAGTTACTGGGGTGGCAGACAGATGAGAAATGAAGAGTGAATTGCTGTTTCGTGCCAATGTCGAGCAGAAGGGGATCCCAGTGGCCAAAATAAAAACACTTCTGTAAACACAAATATCCTCAGCTGTAGCAGGAAACAGTGAAGAGAAATCAAAGTAAATTGCCTTTTAACTGCTTTCCTTAAAGTGACCATAAGGGTGGGGGTGGGGTGACTTTTCTTTTTAATATTTATTTATTTACTTATTTATTTGGCTGCACCGGGTCTTACTTGCGGCATGTGGGCTCTAGTTCCCCAACCAGGGATCGAACCCAGGCCCCTGCATTGGGAGCACGGAGTCTTAACCACTGGACCACCGCGGAAGTCCGGGGGGTGACTTTCTATAATTGTATTTTGTTATTGTCCTGCGACTCTTTATCTAGTGGGAGTGAATGGTCTACAAGTGGAATACTTAGATCTTGTTAATTTTATGGCATAACAGGCAGTGGTATATTTAGGGACAAAACCTTTTAAATTTTAGTCAGACAAAATTCTGTGCATGATTTGGAAGATCCTTTTACAACTCCTCTCTCTATATATTATCTTAAGAGCCCCCGTTTGAAGAAGTCCTACTACAACGTGTGGGAAATGCTCACTGGTTAACCAGCACTGTGTCTTCCTGTGTCGGTTGCAGGCTGGGCCTCACAGCCCCCTGCTCACTTCATCCCACAAATATGCAGGGGCTGGGCTGCCCCACAGGCGCTGGGGAAACCCGGCCAACAAGCCAGATCTGCCCTGTGGGTCCCACATTTGGAGGGAGAGACAGACGATAAACAGAAAGACAAATACATGTCAAACCTGTCAAGGGAGGGCAGAGGCCTGGATCCCCGCTCCCCCACCGTGACGGATCAGGACCCTCAGGACTCTGACCTGCTGGGGAGACATGTGTCCAGGAAGAACGCAGGAAGCTGCTGGCCCGTGGCTGCCCCGTCCCCCTGGGCTCGTGCAGGCCCTGCACACCTGCCCCCCAGCCCAGAGGCGTCCCCAGAGCGGTCTCAAGCACGTCTGGCTTTCTTTTCAGCTTCCTGGAGAGAATTGACAGCGTCAGCCTGGTGGACTACACGCCCACAGACCAGGTAGGTGGGGTTGGGCCGCGACCACCGCCCGAACCGGGGGACACTGTACCCTCGGGGCCCAGCCATGCCCCTCCAGGAGGCTCCCTGCGCACCACCCCCCCCCCGAGGTCTGAGCTCCTGGTCGTCCCCTGGAGTCCATCCCTCTACGAGGCCGACCCTGGGAGCTCAGTTACCCTGGCCTTGAGCCTGCCCCTCGAGTCTGTCCTCACACTTCTCATCGGGCTCACAGGGGCCACCACCCTCCACTTCCAGAGTCACTGCGGTGGCCAGTTTACATCCTAATAGATCCGGTGACCAGGAAAGAAACCCTGACACCTGACAGGCCAGCAGAGGTGTCAGCCTTGAGAAACTGTACGGCTTTCTCATCATCTTTTACCTTAGAGACTAGAACTGTGAGAGGAGAGAGAGTGAGTCTGATCTGGAGCGGCAGCTGGCGGGACGGGCGCCTCTCCCCAGACACTGGCGGGCTGTTGGGGACATGGTGTCAGTAGGGAACACTCAGGAGTGATTACAAGAAGCTTCTGAAGGAAATAAAAGCAGAGCCATCAAGTCTCCAAGACCAAACCAGTACATTAACTGTGACTTTCTCCGGGGAGCGAGACCAAGAGCATTTGTCTCTTGGTCTCTTAAGTCCTGTTTCTTTTCCGATGGACAGAATTGCTGTTTGGGACACTCGCAGCCTGTGGCTGCCCCGGGCTGTCCTCCTGAGGACAGGGGTCACTTGTTTGCTTCTCTCTTCTCTGCCCCCAGGACCTCCTCAGGTGCAGAGTTCTGACGTCAGGGATTTTCGAGACACGATTCCAAGTGGACAAGGTCAACTTCCAGTAAGCGTGTGGGCAGGACCCTCCCGCGGGCCCCCCAGGCCTGGGGTCGGGGAAGCGGCCTGGATACCGGGCGATCCCGGGCCTGCAGTGCTGCAAACCCGTGTGCGTGCCTGCAAGCCCAGGTGTCAGTGCAGGGAAGGGAGGCACTCGAGCCCGGTGGCCTCAGTCAGGTGCAGAGGAGGAGGATGCAGGCAAGGAGCTGCCCAGGGGGAAAGAGAGCCAAGCAGCCACTGATCACAGGGCTAAGGGCTGGGATCAGAGAAATACCGGGGTGTGGACACCCATCTGGGCCAGACTGGGGAGGCCCCGCTGGGCCCGTCTGCAAGGTCACCTGGGGAGCAGAGCCACGGGCCAGGGGGAGGGAGAGAGCAAAGGACGGATGTCCTCCCGCCCCCGGCTAACGGCACCCTCCAACCCATGTTCTCCCCCAGCATGTTTGACGTCGGAGGCCAGAGGGACGAGAGAAGAAAATGGATCCAGTGCTTCAACGGTGATTTCTCCCTCTCTCAAGAAAATGGGGACAAACCCACACTCCCTCCTGCTGCTGTGTTTCAGTAGCTTTCAATCCACTCACCTATCAAGTGTCTTAGTCCCATGAATACGGAAGTTAAGCATCCTGGGGTCACACTGTCTCTGCTAGTTTGGGGGCCCCGGGTCAATTCTGCGATCACAAGGGAGCTCTCCCTGGACATGGGTGGCTGTAACTGCTCTAAATAACCAAGGTGCCTCCCCCACTCCTCCCACCCAGATGTCACCGCCATCATCTACGTGGCCGCCTGCAGCAGCTACAACATGGTGATCCGGGAAGATAACAATACCAACCGCCTGCGGGAGTCCCTGGACCTTTTCGAGAGCATCTGGAACAACAGGTGACAAGACAGTAAACTCAGTCTCCCGCTGCGTTTAAAAATGCCTCTGGGCTTGCTTTCATCTTTGTTCTCTGATGGAGTCCTTCCTTGTGATAAATCTTCTAAAACCATAAGAAGCTTCTTTCAGTCCATTTAATGTAGAGACTTACTTAAGATGGGGGTGTGAAGCTGATGGGACTTTGTCACGAAAATCCAGAACTCTGATTTGGAAGCCTAAGGTTATATACGGTTCAAAATTGGTTTCGTTTGGTTTTTAAAATGCAAAAAGCGCCCATTTAAAACATCTGCTCATGACTCGATGACCCCTGAGCCCCTCCCTCGACTTGTCAGCGAAGTGACAGGTCCCCACCCAGACCCTCAACACCCAGCTCCTCTCCCAAGAGCCGCAGATGCCCTGCGTGACCATCTATTCTGTTTCTGTTGTTGTGAGAGCTTTAACTTCTCCCGCTTTTCTGACCCTTTACTAGTAAATTACACCACACAAATCCGAGCGTTATTTATTCCTGACGTGAACCTTGGCTTTGGCGCCAGTACAGCCCTGTGGAGCTGAATCCTCCTCCTGAGAGTTTATCCTCATGAGGGAGTCTTGTGTGCAGATGGAGTGGGGGCTGAGGTTCCGGGGCACCAAATAATCCCAAGCCCGGCGCCTCGTCCGGAGGGCAGCACGTTGTCCTCTCCATGGATAATGCCTGCGACAGAGGTGCCTGCTCAGGCAGTGGACCCACACCTGTGTGTGTTTCCTGCTCCTTTCCAGGTGGTTACGGACCATTTCCATCATCTTGTTCTTGAACAAACAGGATATGCTGGCAGAAAAAGTGTTGGCAGGGAAATCAAAGATTGAAGACTATTTCCCAGAGTACGCAAATTATACTGTTCCTGAAGACGGTAAGATTCCAAAATAAGTATCTTGTGATTAAGGGAAAGAATTGTTCTTTCCATAGCCCTGTAACTGTAATTCCTACGGTTCTGATGAATCTAGGAAACTCAGTTAATTTAGATCAATCTTCTTGACTCCTGCCCCACCCTTAGCTTCTAGAGTATTAAAATGTCCTTAGGGTCCCATTTATAAAATTTTCAGAGTTCAGCTTGGTCCACGCTGAGCAGGAGGAGGAAGGGCAGCTTGACGTGAATGCGGGGTTTGCAGGGAAGCTCTGCCTCCTGGGGCCCCATGTCGGTCGGTCCGCCTGGACCTGCCTGCTGACCCCGCACAGTGACTGACCGGGAAGTCGCTGTCTGAGTCACTCCGGCCAGGCCCGCAGGGACGGGCAGCAGTGACCTCTGTCCCGAGCTGCCCGCTGCCGACCACCGTGTTGAGGCCTCTGTCCCCAGCGATGACTTTGGCCACAGCATGGTGACTTCATCGGGTGACCAGCCGTCCCGGGAGGCTGTGAGGCTCCTGGGACGTGGGAATTTCAGTGCTGAAGCCGGGAAGGTCCCGTCTGGCAAACCTGGAGGAGTCGGGACCCATTTCCAGTGGCTGCTCTTGGGTTTTGAGTTTCCTGGGCCACCAGAGTCTCCAAGGAGGGATTTGCTTATGGCAAAATAACCCCACTCCTCAAGGTTTAATCCCAAACTGGATAAAGCAGGATGAAGGGGGCTCTCCCAGAAACTTCAGTTAGAAGTTAAGAAACCTATCGCGGTCTTTGCACCAACCTCAGCCAGCTAGCGGGGTGCTTCCTGGGCCCGGGTAGTAGCCGCCGTCTGGGAGCACCCCAGCCCCCATGCCACCCACCCCGCAGCAGCCGGGCCTGCTCTGACCTTTCCTGGGAACCAGCCCCTCGCTCCCCTTACCCTGTCTGGTCAGCATTTTTCCTGGGAAGTCTCAGGATGAGCTGGCAGCCCTCCCTGCAGGAAGGTTCACCAGGTGCAGGTGATTGGGGGCCGGCTCACCAGTCAGTGAGACGCTTCATCTGACTTGAGTAGAAGCTGTTCACCCGGCACCAAACATAAACCACTGTTGAAGTCAAAGTGACCTGGGAGGAGGAGAGAGACGAAGGTCACGTTTCAGTCTTTGGCTGCATGGCGCGTGTGCTTCCGTGCTCTGTGTGCACAGCCTCCATCCAGCTGTATCTGTGTGTCATGTCATTTAAATAAAATTCCCTTTGATTTTCTACAGCGACACCAGATGCGGGAGAAGATCCCAAAGTCACAAGAGCTAAGTTCTTCATCCGGGATCTGTTCTTGGTGAGCATTTTCCTTGCCCTTTGCTGTCCTGCCACCTTAGGGTGACCCTGCTCTTTGCACTTAGTCTCTCACGAGCTTATTTAATCTCCCCCAAACAATGAGGGATGGGAAGGTGTCGTTCCTCATCTCATAGCTGAGCACACGGAGGCTCAGAGAGGTCGGACTTCCGGCCTCAGGTCACACAACTTCCCAGCAGGAACGGGCAGGGTACAGGCCCCGGGTCAGCACTGAGATGACCGACCCCGCTGGCATGTTGCCTTTCAGTGGGATGCGGGGTGTGGCCTCTCCTCAGCTCAAGGGTCACATGGAAACGGACCTGCTCAGGTTCAGATGTTCCCTTTTTGAAAAAACTCTGTATTTTGAGATGATTTCAAGCTTACATAAAAAGTGAGAAATGGGGGGCTCAGCCCTGACACAGACGCCCCCACCCCCGGCCCTCGGTCCCCCGGAGCTGACGGGCTGCATCTCCGCAGCGCATCAGCACGGCCACGGGCGACGGCAAGCACTACTGCTACCCGCACTTCACGTGTGCCGTGGACACAGAGAACATCCGCCGCGTCTTCAACGACTGCAGGGACATCATCCAGCGGATGCACCTCAAGCAGTACGAGCTCCTGTGAGCCCCCCAGCCCCGCCCCGCGCCCCAGGGCCACCGGCACAGAGCAGCGAGTCCCCGTCCATTGTGCGGGCTCGCGTGACCTCCGGGCCCCCGGCCACCTCTGCCCCCACCACCCCGCCCCGGTCTGTGTGGGGGTGAGGGGGCCCCGACTCATGGAGAACTTGGCGGATGGGGAGACGCACTGGCCCAAGCGTGATGGGGCGTCGCCCTTCTGACCCCATGGGCCCACGACTCAGAGGAGCCCCAAGCCGCAGTGGGGACAGAACCCCCTTCAGTCCTGTCTCTCCAGGGGCGGCTGGCCTCAGCCTCTGTGTCAGAGCCCCTCTGACCATCCACACATCAGCAGAAACCCCCCCCTCGCTCTGGCCACAGGTGTCCCATCCACGATGGTCCCCAGACTCACGCTGCTCAGGCAACGGCCTCCTTTCATAGGTTCTTTTTGTTGTTTTACTGCTGGTTTATTACACTGTACAGACCACGAAATGTAATATTATTTTGTATAACTACTCAAGGAGAATCCCTGTAGATCTCCGTGCCTTGACTATGGCTGTCCCTGTAAAAGAAACGTGTTTCTGTTGTGCTGAACAGCTGTCATCATACTGCCGCTTGCTCTGAGAAAGGGAGTGAATGGTGTATAGAGTTTAGGGTATTTTATCAGGTTGGTACTTTTTAACAATACTCCTTGATAAATATATATATATATATATAAATTTATATAAATATAAATGATACACGTTTATCATCCACATTTCACAAAATGCCACACCCACATCACAAGCTTCTTTCGGGGAACCAAGGATGTTTTTTTCTCTCCAGAAAACATGTTTCTCAATTATCTGGCAATTTAAAGACTTTTCCAAGGTCACCCATTCCCTTAGTCAAAGTTTTTGAACCACTTAACTTGACCACAGGTCTCATCGTAAACGAAGAGTGAGAAAAAGACAAGGGTTCCAGGCTTGTGTCTGGCCTTGGAGAATCAAAGGATAGAATGTGATTTGCCTTTTGAAGAAGGAACATTACAAAGCCTTTATTTGAAATACAAAGTCAAAATACATGGCTGTTTCTCAACCTTGAAAGACTTGCAAATGCAGCCTCATGAGTTACATCCAGCTCAAGACCTCGAAAGCCATTCTCGTCTATCCACGGCCTTGAGGGCGGTTTTCAAAGACAATCTTTTAAATTGTCCAAGCTTATATTTCAGCGACACAAATGCAGAGATGGGGCAGCCTAGCCTGCGTTACTGCATTAACTTCCATTTCGTCTTTTAGTCTTTAATATTTTTAAGTTTACTCTATAAAGCAGCATCTTATAATCCTTTGTAAACTCATCCACATTTAAATACTGCTCTTCCATGAAATAAAGGATGACAACTTTACAGACAATGCACCATCACTTTTTTTTATTTCATTATCATCAAATTCCTGTTCCTGTCATCCTTGATTATTTCATAAAACTGTCAGTTGAACTGAGACCTATAAAGTGGAAATGATTTTCAGTTTCCATTGCATTTTCAAAGTAAAACATGAAAACCTGAAGAGCTACAGCCCCACACATACACCCCAAAAAATGAAATTGTATATTTTTACATGCATTATTATTCAACAATTCCACTGTAACTAAACTTCCTATTTAAAAGTCTGATTGAAGAGCCAGACTCTTAGGGAAAAAAACACAAAAAGAATACATTTTATCCGGTTTAAAATTACCACGGCATATTTATTTTTAAATACAAAAAGCCTCTTCCTGGTCCATTTTTCAAGTTTCTTTTGATCACTGACAGGCATTCAATTCAAATTTAACAACTTGGTCTGCTGGAGAGAAAATTACACTCATCTAAAAATCTGATTCCAGGGACTTCCCTGGCGGTACAGTGGTCAAGACTGTGCTTCCACTGCAGGGGGCACAGGTTTGATCCCTGGTCAGGGAACTAAGATCCTGCATGCCGCGTGGTGCAGCCAAAAAAAATTAATTAATTAATAAAAATCTGACTCCATTAATTTAGCACAGAAATACAAAAGCCTTGAGAACAATGTATTCCTGCTTGTAGCATCTGTATTTTATTTTAAGTATACAGCTTTATAAAATATAAGAACTTGAGAACTACTCATAGGAGGACAGAAGCAAACCAAGCATTTGTGAACAGCTAACCCTCCGTCTTGGGGAAGGAAGGCTGTCTAGTGCATGCAAGTGATGACATTCGTAGCTTTTACACACTGTACAGACACAATCTTTGATTACACATATATTTGATAAAACGAGAAGACAGACCAGCTGTAGAGACAAGTCCCATTTTCACAGCACGAGAACAGCACAATCAACTATTGATTCTGCAGGACTCTGCACCAGCAACCCAGATCCTACGAGCTGTGCCCATGGCCCACTTTGGTCTCGCCCTCCGTAAGCACTGCCCGAAGTTCAGTTTCGTTGGCTTCGGGACTTACTACTAAGTGCAGAACGTCTCCTGCTACTCACGTGGTCTTAAATTTTCTGAGCATGTTCCAACCGAAATGAAAAGGTGAGGCTACAAGCCCAGCGTGGACTAACGTGAGGAGCACAAGGCCCCCGGCCGCCGTGCAGTACGTGGTCAGAACCGTGTCCTCGTAGGGCAGGTAGCACTTGGCAAGGGCGTACTCTGTGGCCGTGACGCTGCCCTGGAGAGTAAGCGAGACCGTTAGCTGCCGTGACAGCGCCAACCCACAGACCCAACCGAGGAAAGGCAGCCGCTGGGCGTGAGGCACCTGAGACCGAGGGCACAGCCTTTAGCCACCCCCCGCCCCCAAGCACTGGGTCCCAGTGTGCCGAGTGCACACGACCTGGAGCTGACCTCCACTGAATCTAGCCCCTGGCACGGGGGTTCCTCTAAAACCCGGGGGGGCACATGGCAGAGGGGTTCAGAGAGGCCTGGAGACTTAGCATCAGTGGTCATCCAGGAACAAGCAGGACACGGCTGTTGTTCACGCCACTTGATGCTGAAATAAGCAACTGTTACCAGAAATACGTGTGCTGGGGGCATCTCAGTGGGCTTTTGTTTTCTTTTTTTTTTTTTGGTAGATGTTTTTGCTATGTGGAATGACAGTGGGGAACGTTCATTTACTTTGAATTTGAAAACAGGAGGTTTTCCCCATCTTGTTATGAAGTAAAAGCCCCTGACATGAAAGCACTGTGACCTGGATGCTGGACTCATGGGTCAAAGAGAGGAGCTGAAGCTTCAGGTCATCACTAATTAACATCTTTAATAAACGTGCAAGAGCTGTAGCACTTTTCTGTCAGAACAAATGGGCGTGTTTGGAAAATAACACAAGATGACCCTGCTTCCTTAGAAAACGGAATAGGCAGAGCTGGTACCCAAGGGCACTGCAGGGACGCAGGATGAGACGCCTCGAGGTGTCCCTGCGCAGCCGCAACTGTCCCCTGAGGTGTTCCTGCTGGTACGCCTGGGGGGTGGTGTTTACAGCTTCTGTGTATTTTCACAGATTGCAGCAATTCAGTAGTTGATCACTGTGTTGATTTAAATACGTATGAAAGCTTTGAGACGAAAATAAAGGTTCACGTACCATGATGAAACTGGGGTTGTTTCTGTTCCTCCAACTGAAAGATGGCACGCTGACCTCCAGGACGTCGGCCCCGTGCAGGACCTCGCAGGCGCTGTGCGTGTGGCCACTGAGGACCAGGCGCGGCCGGAGCCACCACAGCAGCTGCAGTGACAGCAGAGGTGGGGAGAGTGCAGCCAGGGCCCAGGGCCACCGCCACAGACACCACCCCGCGGCCACTGCCCCGTGGCTACCATGAAGCCCCCGCAGGTGGGCGGGCCCGCTTCCCTCGGCCCTGAAAACCCTTTGGGCTGTTTAGACTCCACCAAAAGTTGCGCTCAGGCTCTTAGGGAGAATCTATTCTTCTCATCCCAGATTTCATATTTTCAATTATATTTTCTCTTTATAAATATTTTTATAAATCTACTTCATAAATGTACTTGCTTTGCATATTACATACACCATATAATATATCAATATTCGTGTGAATATATACATACAGATACACACACTTAAGAAAGCACATTCTAATTAAGTCCCTAAAAACTTAACTCTAAGTGTCATTCACCTTCCCAAATACGTGGTGATAGGAAAACAGAATAAAGAATAGCTGAGAACGTTATTAACTAGATCTTAGGGAACAGAAGTGGGTTTCCTGGGGAGGGGGCGGGGGGGCGGGAGGATGAAACAGCTGTGCAGGCACTGCCTGTCCCACCCCGCGTCCCTGTGTCCCCAACGTCCCTGCGTCCCAGAGGCAGCAAACCTTCCTCGAGGCCTCCTGGGAGAGCGCGTCATAGCGCTCCTTGAAGGGGGTGTACTTCTCGTCGGGGGATGCCGCGTCCTCCCCGGAGCAGTTGGCGTCATTTCTCCGGTAAAGCGGGAAGTGCTGTTCAGGGTCAGAGAGGAGTCAGGGGACCAGAAGACCCTGGACGCTTCCTCCAAACACGGGCGGGGACCCCCTCACCTGCAGGAGGATGGGGGCCGAGGCCGGCAGCCGCTGCCTGTCTCCACACTCTTGGGGGCGATGCTCCTGCTGGTCAGAGGTCAGGCCCTTAACTCACACCCCCGCCTTCACTGGACGGTGGACAGTGGGGAGGGAAGGCAGGGAGGCCATGCCCTGGGGGTGGGAGGGTGTGGGGTCCTACCTCCCGGGAGCAGTTCAGCCGGTGAGAGATTTCCAGGAGCTCAGCCTCTGCTCCAGAGCAGATATCACAGCTGTCCCCTTCCAGTGCAACGCTGTTAACCATCACGAAACTGAGGCAAGGGCAGGAGATCAGCCATGGGCCACCTGTGCTGTCCACTGGCGACTGTGTCCCTGGGACACAGAAGCTACACACCCACGGGGAAGAAACCCCAGCACAGCTGTAAGTCTCAGCCTGGCTGTGCTGTGTCTGCAGGTGCAGACGATGCTAAGAGGACAAAACAGCATCTCTGGGCAAGTCCAAGACGCGGTAAAGGCTTTTCCACCCTGAACGTGTGAAAGGTCCCAGGTGACCGCCACGCTGAGCGTCTGACCTTGTATGCCTGGATCTCGGCTGTAAAATGGGGAGACGAAGACCCACCCACCCTGGCTCCCTTTGGAGATGACGTGAAATAAGACAACAGAGCAAAGCCTAAAATCCGGCGCAGGTAGGGGTGCTGCAGAGCTAGCTGGGCCAGAGGAGCCCAAACTGGGATTGACAACAAGGCCAGCTGTGGTTCCCTGGGCCCCCTTCCCTCTAGTGCACTGTCAGAGACGCCCACTACATATGCCTTCCTCTCCCACATGCACGTCCACCGGGCACGAAGAAGATGCCTGACACTTAAAGAATTTAGAGATAAGAAGCCGATTAATCCAATGATCTGGGACATGACCATCGTGTTTAAACTTTCTTAAGGAAATTCAAGTTCTAGGGGTCTTCATAAGAATTCCCAGATGATACTCACTTAATTCCTTTCCAAGAAAACAGCCTTTCAGGGTTGAAAACTTTCTCAAATCGTTTTATTTTGTATGTGTTCATCCTATGTTCAATTGTAAAAAGAAACAGTTTTCAGAACGAGCCATTTTAAGACATCTTAAGAAGATCATGAACACAGAAAGTAACTTCCGGGACCTGAGGGCCTGACCAGCACCCTTCGTTCTGAGCTCCCATGGGCCCCAGGTGGGCGAGGTGCCACCCCCACTGCCCCACCACTGACCAGCCCAGGGCCTGGAGCCTGGGGCTAGCGGCTTCGTCCCCAGGGCCCCAGCTTCCTCACTGGTACAGTGGGTAAAGTAATAAAAAATACTAGGTAAAATAAGAGATTAAATGTACAGAAGTACAGTGCTTCAAACAGGCTGGCACATCAGAAGCACTGTGTGAACATTAGCTAGTAAAGCCCAAATCGTCGTTTTCTGATTCCCCAAGAAAACTGGCCACGAAATGTAAGTTTCAAGTTAGAATCACTCGAGGGCACATACAGATCAGCCGTGGGGCAGGCGTATGATGTGCAGGACAGCAGTCCCGCCCGCGTGGAGCCCCGCCACCTGACCGCGCAGGTAAGGCCCCCCAGGCTGGGCAGGCAGGAAGGCACAGCTGTGCGCAGGGGCCTCCTCTGACCACTCACTGGTAGTGGAAGCCGATGTCATGGTTACCGGCCACGGCCCTCAACTGCACATGGGGCGGGTGTCGGAAGATCTTCCAGAAGCGCCCCACGTCGTCTGCCCAGGCCTGCGGGGAGAAGCACCACCACTGTGGCCCGGGAGCCTTCCCTGCCCTGTTTTGAGGGTGAGGAGGTCACTCCCGCCCAGATCAGACGTTCATAAAGCCATCGTGTGGAATTTCTAACATTCTTTTCCCAAAACTAACTTAATATTTTAACTATTTAATTTGATGCCAAATTTTAATGAAATGGTGTTATCTCCCCAAACCACCTGCTTCATACACCACTTCAAGGTCACCTGACGGCCATGCACAGACCCCAGGCTGAGTGAGGATGCCCACAGATCTGAGCATGTCCTAAGAACGGGCTCTGCAGAAACGTCAAGTACACTGTGTACTCCCAGGTCCTCATCCCCCAGGATGAGGACCAGCAGCTCCCGTGGGGTCACACTCCCTGGGGCTGGACGGTGGGGTAGGGCCCAATGAGACGTGGGGGAAAGACAAAGTCCAACAAATCTCTCGAGACTTTTCTGACTTTAACTGTTAAAGCTTGAGAATGATGCTTGTTTAGTTCTTATTTTTATTAAGCCTAAAAACATAAACTGGACAAACACTCCAGGCTGGACGATACCTAGTTGAATGGTAGTCAACTTTATCCTAAAAGTTTTAAATTTGGCCCAACCAAGGGAAATAAGCTGGATACAGATTCCTTCAATACATTTACAAAGACTTTAACAAATAATACTTAAGGTTAGAATAACATAAAATTAGAAAAAGATAAAATGTTCCCTTTGATTTGCAAAACCAACATCTATATCCAACCTCATTTTATAACTAGCTGCTTTTTACATACAGCATTTCCATTGTTTCATAATTAGTTCTGCACTAGATCACAACAAACACTGCAACCCTATGAACACTGGGTTTCTGTCATACCTGGACCAAGACTTTCTTTGTACAGCTTAGGACCGTCCTGCGAAATTTCAATGAATTTTTAAAAATATCTTCCAGGGGACTTCCCTGGTGGTCCAGTTGGTTAAGACTGCACTCCCAATGCAGGGGGCGCGGGTTCGATCTCTGGTTGGGGAACTAAGATCCCACATGCTGCACGGCGCAGCCAAAAAAAAAAATCTTCCAGAACCATTAGTGACAGAACATTTTTAACTAAGCAGCGAGAACAGCTTTTTTTTTTTCCCCATTAATCCCAGGAATGTAGTAGGCAAAGCATTCTGACAGCCAAGGTGAGAAGGGCCTTTCTCTCTGGTTTGTGGAAAGGTTCACATCACCCGGTCTCGGGCCCGAGGGCAAAGGAAACTCCCACCAGGGCCTGGCTCTCCCCACCTTCCTCAGAGGAAGGAAAATGAGAGGAAAGCAAGTAACCTGTACATAGCACAATCTCATGATGTAGCCATTCTATTTTAAGAGCCTAAAGTCAAGCTACGTTTCAGCATGTACTCTGTAACTCCGGGGACAACTGAAACGCTTCCCTCTTGCTTACTTTTCCCCTTCCGAGAGCTTCGTGGGAAGCGTCTGGCTAACCCAGGTGTCTCCTACACAGGCAAACCTAAGATGAGCCGACCTAACTCACAACTGTCATTGACACAGAGCCCAAAGACCTCAGGACAGGCCACACACTGTTCACGCTGGAACCTCCGATCCACGGCCAGGGCTCCACGACCCCCTGGGCTTCCTATGCTGGACCTCAGCACAGGACCAGGGTGCCAGGGTTGCAGGGTCCCACCTGGGAGGAGCTCCACTTCCCTTCGTCAAAGACGTCTCCCAGGATGAAGACGACTTCAGGCTGCAGCAGCCACAGCGCCGTCTGGAAGGCTCGCTCCATCTGCCACTCCCTGGAGGCCAAGAGAAAAGGAAGGGTCAATCCACTTCTCGGGCAGAGCTACATCCAGCGGACTGTCTGACAGGCCATTTAAAACGTGAACTAAAAGGTCCCCGCTCCTTCTTCCATGGCCCCCCTTGCTTGGAAGAGCCAGGGTCCCCACCTGCTTCACTGAGGGGGCAAAGGCACCAGGGGACCATCAGGCTGCCCCTCCCACCACCGCAGGGACTGCCTCCCTGGGTGGGACCCTCAGACCAGCCCCACCCTGCACGTGAAGCTGTCCCTCCTCCACCAGAGCCCAGGGGCCTGCGAGGCCTGGATGCGGCTTCCAAAGATGCCAGTGCCGACGGACACACAGAGGAGATGCAGCACAGGGCTTATTGGGGGAGACGAGAGACACAGCCCAGCATCAGAACTCCCGGAGGAAGATGATCGCTCAGAGCCTCGGGTCTGCAGCCCATCAGGCCACAGCCCAACACAGCGCCCCCCAGCAACCCGTGGTCGCCTCGCCAACGCTGCCTACTGCCTTTGATTCCTGGTTTCTCTGTGGTCAACGAGACAGTGAAACCTGCTTTCACGGATAGTCACGGGATGAAGCGAGCGGGCACGGTGCCCACACTGGTGGGGCTTCAAATCGGCAGCGCCTGCCCCGCCTCCAGCTCCCTGGCCAACTCCGACTCCACCACTGTCCTGTGATCCCAGCTCCTCTCCCCTCCCAAAGCGGGCGTTACGTCTGGTGCACGATAGAGGGGACGGTAACTGTCCGTCAGGGGAGACTGAGGCCAAGAAACCTCTCTGCGTGGCCACTGCTTCACCCAGGATGCCTCACAAATACACATCTTGGTTTGCCCCGATTTACTGTTATTCACCCTGGCGAGGAAAGCGTGTAGAAGCAGCAGAAGGAGGACACGGCAGGCTGCTCGTGGGACTGCTCATAAACAAGGCTCCCTAGGTGAGGCCCAAACAGAGAACCTGGGCCTCACTCTAGCCCTGGTCTAGCTCATGCCTCCTGGGGTTTAAAACTCTGAGGAAGGAGGTACAGCAGCCCCGCCGTCCATCCCGCCTCCTTCGCCCACCCTGGGGACATCCCAAGCACTGGAGGACATTCCCACCTACAGGAGTAAAGGCCTGTCCAGGGAGGCACAAATGAAGCCATGGTGACGAAAAGGTGCCAGGGACAGGGCCACCAAGCCAGGAATTGCCTTCACGCCATCAAGCACAAAGGCCAAAGGGTGGAAGCAACCCAGTGTCCAGGAACAGATGACAGATAAACAGAATGTGGTCCGTCTAGACAGCAGAGTAAAACTCAGCCTCAAAAAGGAAGGAGATCCTGCTACCTGCCACCACACAGACGGACCTGGAGGACGTTCCACTCAGTGAATCAAGTCAGACACAAAAGGACAAACACTCACTGTGGGACCCACTTACTGAGGGACACAGAGCAGTCAAGTTGCTGGAGACAGAAGTAGATGGTGGGGGATCAGGGCCTGGGGGAGGGAAGGGGAAGTCAGTGTTCAGTGGGGACAGTGTCTCAGCTGGGGAAGATGATGAGGTTCTGGGCATGGATGGGGTGACAGCTGGACAGTGCTGTGAATGTGCTTAATGCCACCAAGCTGTGCACTTAAAAATGGTTAAGATGGTAAGTTTTACATTATTTGCATTTTACCACAGTTAAAAATAACATTTTTAGGAACTTTCCTGGTGGCGCAATGGTTAAGAATCCGCCTCCCAATGCAGGGGACGCGGGTTTGATCCCTGGTCAGGGAACTAGATCCCACACGCATGCCGCAACTAAGAGTTCACATGCCACAACTAAGGAGCCTGTGAGCCGCAACTAAGGAGCTGGTGAGCCACAACTAAGGAGGCCACGAGCCGCAACTAAGGAGCATACATGTTGCAACTAAAGGAGCCCACGAGCCACAACTAAGGAACCCACCTGCCACAACTAAGACCCAGCGCAACCAAAAATAATTAATTTTAAAAAAAATTTTTAAAATAACATTTTAAAAAGCCTTCCAATGAGAAAACAAACTAAGCCAAGCAGGTCTAAGCTGTCCCCAGGGAAACAACCACAAATCTGCTCCTCCTCCAGTCTCCCAGAGGGGCAAACCCAAGGGCTCAAAATTTCACACCAGAGAGGTGAGGGGGAGAGGAAGACCCCTCCGTGGACCTCGTCCACATGGCTTGTGAGGTTTCCCGTATGAATCCACTTGCAGACGGGGAGACAAAGGAGCTCAGAGGCCTGATAACTATTCCAGAGCCACAGGACTCAGACCCACACCCGACTCACAATCCTGGGTCCTTGTACGTAACAGACACTCAGTGAATAGTAAGTTAAAGGAAAAGCCAAACGCCCCAAACGTCCTTCTTTGAGGAGAAAATAACGAACGCGTCCCTGAAGCCGTGAGGCCCAACCCGTGGGGAGAGGCCGACAAGCCTCCAGCCTACGGACCCACAGAAAACCCTCCGCAATTTGTCCAGCCCCTACCTCCGTAATTTGTCCAGCCAGTGGCCTCTCACAGCCCCGAGCAGGTGGGTGTCAGCCAAGAACATGGCCCTGAGCACAGGCTCAGGGGTCCCGAGTCCACCGGCATCCGCGGGAGTTTTCACTGCAGGCCAACTGCACCGGAAGATCACTAGGTAATAGATTAGAAATTCACAAAAGAGAAGCACAGCAAAGACGATGGCCGTGAGTCTCAGCAGCACCAAGCCCCTCCTCTTCAGTGGACGGAGGTGCTGCCTCCCGGCCCCCAGCCGGGTCGAGGCCGTGTCCTCTGCAGCCATGTCAAATCCACGAGACTTCCCACAAGGAAACTAGACTCCTGGCCAGGTGCAGCTGGCGCTGGTGTCTTAGCCGAGTACCTGCAGGGAAAGGAAGAGGACCGGGTGATGTGTGTCCCTTAACAAGCCACTGTCACTAGCCCTCCATTAAGAACTAGCAAGTTCCAGAACCCTATCACCTTCCCAGATAAACAGGACTGTCCTGTACTTTCACAAGGACGACCCACCACATGACTTACAGATAAGGGGAAACAGTGGCTTCCTAGGCAGTCTCTACACCTCCACATGACAGGATAGCGCTATTAGAATGATCTTCCCACCAAGATGACAAAGTTTTATTACTACTTTAGAAATCATGAGATGGAGGGAGTCTAAGGAAGGATGTTTAAGGTGCAAGACATAACAGGAAAAGTCAACAATTAGCAAACAGGTGCCAGTTGGCTCCCAAAAGGATGCCCACCTACCTCCTCAAAAATCAACAGGCCGTAGCCCCACGTAACAGTGTTGCCTTTGGTGTGAATTCTCCACTTTTCTACACGGCTCTTCCACAAAAGAAGTAGACATTCACAGACGAGGCGTTTCCTCGCTGGCTCAGGGTTGGGGTCTGATGCAGCCACAGCCATGAACACTGCGTTGGGTTACACACATTCCCACAAACATGGGTTTTCACCTGCACATCAGCCTTAAACTCTAGATGGCCTTCCTTTATAAGACATTTATGTGCGGTTGTCTCTCTTCGGGAACCTTTCAAATGTTCACGGGTTCATCTGAATCACAGATGAACTTTGCATCCATTTTTGACACATCTGACGAGAATGTTGATGAAAGAGTGGCCTGAGGTGGGTTTTGAGAGGTGGCCTTCCACTTTAGGTTCCTCCACTAGTGCTCAAGACCAGGATCCTACAACAGGCGGTGACCTGCAGGCCACAGAGAGCTCAGACTCGGGAGAAGCCCCAGAAGGCAGGGGGAGCTGTGGAGACACCCACCATGGATCTTAACTGAGCCAATAAATACAGAGTCCTTTCCAGGGAGGTGATTTTCTAGGATGGATCTAGGAACCTTCATATGGTTGACAACCAAAGGGACAAGGACACTCATTCTTTTAGGGCTTAAAACAATCGCCGCAAAGTCCGGCTTCCAGAATGTTCGCACCTGCACCTGTACAAGCCCAGCCTACTCCACAGTGGGGTTTATAGCACGCAACTCCTAAGACGCAGAAAAACAGCAAAACCTCACCTAAAAACAAACACAGGCAAATGTGTATGCTGAGCCATTAAACAAAAGCGTAAAACACAACCCAGTGTTGAAAATACCAGAAACGGATCAATGAGGAAGCCGGCTTGCGACGACTGAAATCATGCTGACGGCTGTGGGGCTGCACTGCTCAGGACTCACCTCCACAGGCGGCTTTTTAGAAATGAGGAAATGACGGGCAGGTGCTTCCCACCTCCCCATCCTGTCCCGTGTTTGCCCGCGAACCGCATTGTTTATAGTAAGTACCCGATGGGAGAGGGAGCAGGGCTCAAAGGCTAGATTTTAAATACGTCCCTTGGGACACAGAGGTCACAGGCAGCCGCGCATGTGACCTGGGATCACGGAAGACGCACGACACACGACAGCTTTACCCCCAGGTCTGGGCCGTCAGTGATGGGAGCCAGTCCTTCCCCTCTGACCTGGACTGTCCTCCCCACCTGTTTTCTCTAAGGAGAGTGCAGAGTGGCTCTGAGGGTGGTAGAGCCGCCTCGTGACGTGTGGTTACCCGACGCGAACCTCTGCCCACATGGCCAGCGCTTCCTCGGATGGCACGAGGAGGAGGAGCAAGTCCTTTTTGCTGCCATGCACTCGTCACGGTCACACCTCAGGTGTGGACAACCGTCAGTGTGACTCGGGGCACGGACTCTCTGCTCGCTGATAAAAGAGGGAAAAGCGAAGGGACTCGAAGGAGTAACGAACTCTCTCAACACCATCAGCCTCAGCCTGGACTCATTCAAATGGACCAAAACCACTTGCTCTCACTGTCCCATTTCCTTTCAAAGTCCTAGAATCTCCTAAGATCCTGAAAGCCAAGGCCAAAACAGCAGCTGAAACTTGCTAGACCCTAATGTCCCCAACCACGAGGATGAGAGGGAGGGAGCCCCAGCCCTGGGGCTGGTCTGGAGCCTTCCGTCAGCAGCCTTTGCTCTGTGGGTCCCAGTTTCCCAAGAGAAAACCCTAAGGACAAAGTTAAATGGCTCCTCCACACCCACTGCTCCATCAGAGAACCTTGTTCCCCACGGCATGGTGACAGAGACCTGGGAGCACAGGGAGGTCACACCCCAGGGGGAGGACACAAGAGCACAAGGGCAAGCAGAGACACGGTGGGTTTGCACCATGGGCACGGGAGACCCCTCCCAGCCCGCCCTATGCCCCACAGCTGTCAGCTTAGATAAGGGCCCAGGCAAACGGGTCAGAGGGCACAAGCCGAGCCCTGGCCCTTTCTCAGGCTTCCGTGTTCTTTCTGCCATAAACAAACAAACCACAGGACTTAGAAGGAAGGAGGGGGGGAAGGGGAAGAAAGGAAAGAAGGGGGGCAGCAGGCCAGCCAGAGGCTGTTGAGACACATTTTCTGGAGAAAACCCCAATACCACGTGAACCTGGTATAATGTGATCATTAAAAAAAACAGAACTCACCATCAGAGTGAAAACCATATTTGAGAGCTTCTTACACCAAATCTTTCAAACAGAGTTCCTTTTTCTCAAAGCTTGGAAACTGCTTTTCTTCCTCTTTCCAAAACTCACTGTACCATCCATCAAAGTCGTGTTCCCAACGCTGTCTGCAACGTCATGGCCACAGCCCACCCCCTTGACCTTCTGAAGTGAAGGCAGTGTTTAGGGCTGACACGGTGGGGGAACCAGGCCAGGCGTGGCTCTGAGCCCCACGCCAGGGGCCCAGACGTCACTTCCACCACGGCTGCTTTCTACGGCCCTCTGCTGGCTCCTAGCCTGCGGTCGGCCTCAGGGACCTGGCTGCTGCTCACTTCCTGGCCCCGCTCGAGGGAACCTGCAGCCATGGGCAACCAATCACTACCCTGCGGCCGGCGGGGCAGGAAAGAGCGAGACGGAGCAGCCCTGGCTCTTCTTCCGGTGTTGCATCCTCCGTCAGATCTGTGAGAATCGACCGCAGCTGTGCTGGGGGACCTCAGCAAGTCCCCGACCCTCCCTGGGCCTCGCAGGGTCACAGCACCTGCCCCCACTGCACCCGTGGAGATTAACAGAAATGTTCACAAAAGTGCTTTTTTTTTTTTTTTAAAGTAAGTCTTTCTATTGTTGACAGTAAAATTAACCAACAGTCGATCTAAGGAAAAAATGGAAAATTTTATTCAAGCCAACCTGGGAGATGCTCTTTTGTTTCTGAGACAAAGGGTCACACATCAAATGTATCACTGACAGTTTACACAATCCAGACCTGCATGTACAAGCAGTGAGTGGTGGGCTGTCACGGTCCCTTACAAGTTGAAGAAGGAAGGTCACCCCATAAGGAGCTGTGACCCTTGATGAGATGAAGACGGAAGGTCCTCTCTAAGTTAGGAGGGCTGGTCAGTGCAGGTGCACAGCACACACTAAATGGGGGATGAGGCCCAAATGGGCAGAGAAAAATTTTGTATCTAAGGTTTTCTCACCTTACCATAAAATATGAATTATATTTCATCCCTATGAGGCAGGCTACTCAGGACAAGATTAGCGTCAAGCTCACACCCTGAGGGATTCCCGCAGGCTCGGTCAGTGGAACCCAGCAGGTCCAGGGAAGGAGGGCCAGTGACCGGAGGGTCTGGGAGCCATGGCCGCCGGGCTGACCCTGCTTCTCCATTCATTCACTACGTGGTGCTTCTAACACTTCACACCTGAAGCCCCCAGACCCTTGCCTCACTAAAAGTAAACCTTATGTTTTATCTCAACCATAATAAAAACTAGTGACTTAAGATCCCCACAGCTGTTAAGGAACCACTGACTGAAACCGCTCGCCCTGCCCAGGGAGGATAATGACCGCTTGCATGATTTATCTTACAACAGGAGGTCCTGATAAGGAACACAGACTGACAAACAAGCTACCAACAGCCAGAAGAATTAGGGAGAGCCCAAAAGAAGGCAGGAGACGCCAGCGTACAATATGTCCTGCCAACCTCTCAGAAACCCTCACGCTGGAAACCATCTTGACTGAGATGCCTGCACTGCCAGGAATTGGACCAAATACAGGCACAAGCAAAATGACTGGCCATAGAGGACCTGGGGAGCTAAACCCATTACCATAAACCCTGAGACTACAAGCATGTGGCAGAGCAGGTCCTGGGTTCCCTTACCCTGCTGCTCTCCACCTGGGTGCCCCTTCCCACTAAAGTAAAGTCTTCTGCTTCATCAGTACATGTGTCTCCTTGGACAATTCATTTCTGAGTATTAAAGACCCCACCCTTGGGCCCTGGAGGGGTTCCCCTTCCGGTAACACAGCCACAGCTTGAACCACCAAATGCTACTGTCCCTTTCACGTCCAGGCTCTCACAAGTGAATGGAGAGAAAACGTGTCCTTTCCTAGACTAAGCGACAGGGGGTCTGGTCCCTCCCAGGCGCAGATGCCACTGTCCCCTCCTGCCTGATCAATAAACACACAAAAAAGATGTGTTTATCCATCTGTATCACCAGCCTGTAAGAGGAGGAAGTGGGAGGTTATGATAAAGACTATATTCTGTGTGTTGTCTTCTTGGGATTAATGATGAATAATTCTGTCCATATTAGAAGCTTTCCTCTGCGTTAGCAGGTTTGGGCTCAAAAGGCAAAATTAATAAAATGTTACTGTTTTCACTCCCCCAGTTCAATTTGTCAGTTTTATTAAGCTCAACAAATTTAACCCATCAGGGCTTCCCTGGTGGTGCAGTGGTTGAGAGTCTGCCTGCCGATGCAGGGGACACGGGTTTGGGACACGGGTTTGTGCCCCGGTCCGGGAGGATCCCACATGCTGCGGAGCGGCTGGGCCCGTGAGCCATGGCCGCTGAGCCTGCGCGTCCGGAGCCCGTGCTCCGCAAAGGGAGAGGCCACAGCAGTGAGAGGCCCGCGTACCGCAAAAAAAAAAAAAAAAAATTTAACCCAGCAGGAAAGCCATACAGGCTCCCGACACAGCTCAGTGTGGCCTCGGATGAAGGGGCAGACTCACAGGTCTAGGACCCCTCCTGGCTTATCTACATGTAAGAGGCCCTGCTGACCCCTACAGGGCTGAATCTTGGTATTTTGATTTCTACTACACACACACTTCTTATTCCTGACAACACAGACGACAACAGTATAAAAACAGCTCAGTAACATCTACTGAAATGGAGCAGGACCCTATGGGGCCCACTCCAGTACAAGGCCTTTCTGTGTGCCCGTTTCTCGTTTGTAGAAAACAGGCTTCACTCAACCTCCTTGACCTTTCCTGAGTCCCAAAGGGCAGATTCAAACAGTTACTAATCAGGAAAGGGAAGGAATGCAGAGACAAGGAAGTAACAGTCTAGAAACAATAGTGCAGCCTTGGGGCAGGGTCCTCAAGACGGAATAATGACTTTGAGCTCTTCTGCAGAACTAAGGCTCCCACACAGGTGGAGGAAGGCAACTTCAGGCTGAGCACAAGATCCCTGGAGCCCCGCCCTGCTACCTCCCCACCCACCAAACAGAAGAAAGCCACACACCCTGCACCCTCCCCCCAAAATGTTGCCTATAAAAACTTTTCTCTGAAGAACCATGGGGAGTTTGGGGTTTTAGAGCAGGAGCCATATTTCCTCCTTGTATTGGCGCCTTTCCAATAAATACCCCATTTTCCTTCACCACAATCTGGTGTCAGTAGATTAGACCCAAGTTTGGTTCGATAACACTACTATCCCAGAATTTTTCAAAAAGCTAGAAGAGACTCATCACTGGTTTATAAAATCAGTTTGGTGGTTTCTGACCCAAATTTTTAAAAATAAAATAGAATAAAACAACACAGAAAAGACAAGCCTGTAGGGCACACTGTGGAGGAAAGGCAGAGTAAAGCTTTGAGCTCCGTTTTTCTGTACACGTGCCTGTGTGCACTGGCCATGACATCAACAATACTTCCTACTGCACGAGGCTCTCCGCTCCCTGCACAGGAACCCAGCCCATTTATCTTCATGTCCCCCCCTCTCACGCCCACTTGGTGCCTGCAAACAGTAGGTGCTCAATTAATGTGTGTGGACTTAATGGCTTACGTTTAGTTTTATTTATTTTCCCGGGCATTTTAGAATTACAAACACACAGCGTGGCTGTTTCAGTCCATCATCTCTCTTTAAATGCACAACAGTCTACCCTCATCACAGACACAAGAGGGAAAAGGACAGAGGCTGTTCCTGCTCCTCTGAGTGGGAGCCAGGCAGGAATGTAAAGACTGGCAAATGCGTGCCCAGAACCATCCTCTCACCAGCCCCAGTGTGGGACTCAAACAGAGGAAGAGCCCGGGCAGCTCTCTGGTTGGTGGGAAGTGATGACAGTCTTCCCCAGCCTCTTTGGAGAAAACACTTTCTTTTAAAAGGGAAGGACACAGAAGTGCTTGGATCTCCTGGGGTCTCCCCTAAAGTCTGGGGCCCGGGTGATCCCAACAGCCAGGGAAGCCCACACCCCAGTGTGTTATTTCCCAGCAAGTGATCTCACGCAAGTCACTCAAAACAAAACAAATAAAAAAGGGACAGGATGGTTATTATCAAAAACAAAACAAATAGAAAATAACAAGTGTTGACGAGGATGCGGAGCAATTGGAATCCTTGTGCACTATTGGTGGGAATGTAAAATGGTGCAGCCACTGTGGAAAACAGTATGGTGGTTCCCCCCCCAAATTACAAATAGAACTATATGATCCAGCAATCCCACTTCTGGGTACATACCCAAACGTATTTAAAGAACAGACTCAGATATTTGTACACTAATTTCACTGCAGTACGTTTCACAACGGCCAAAAGGTGGAAGCAACCCAAGTGTCCACTGATGGATGAATCATGAATAAACAAAATGTTGCATGAACATCTAATTACAATGGAATATTATTCAACCCTTAAAAAAGGAAAGAAATTCTGATACAGGCCACAACATGGATGAACCCTGAGGACAGTACGCTGAGTGAAATAAGCCAGACGCACAACAACAAATACTGTACGATCTCACTTATATGAGGGCCCTTGGACTTCCCTGGTGGCTCAGTGGTTAAGAATCTGCCTGCCAGTGCAAGGGACATGGGTTTGAGCCCTGGTCCGGGAAGATCCCACATGCCATGGAACAACTAAGCCCGTGTGCCACAACTACTGAGCCTGGGCTCTAGAGCCCACGAGGCACAACTACTGAGCTCACATGCCACAACTACTGAAGCCCGCGTGCCTAGAGCCCAGGCTCCGCAACAAAAGAAGCCACTGCAATAAGAAGCCCGCCCACCGCAGCGAAGAGTAGCCCCCGCTCAACGCAATTAGAGAAAGCCTGTGCGCAGCAACAAAGACCCAACGCAGCCAAAAATAAATAAATTTATATATGAGGGCCCTACAGAAGTCAATTCCATAGAGACAGAAGTGGGATGGTGGGTGCCAAGGCCTGGGGTGGGGGGAATGGAGAGTTATTATTTAATGGATGTTGAGTTTCCATTTGGGAAGAGGAAACAGCTCTGAAAATGGATGGTGGTGATGGTTGCAGAACAATGTGAATGTACTTAAGGCCACTGCACTGTGCATTTAAAAACGGTAAAATTTATGTTATGTAGGTTTTGCCACAATTTTTTTAAAAAAGAAGACACGCACACAGAAGACCCTATAAGTTAACAATGTCCTATAACAAGGGCTTCCTTTTAGATTTAAATTCACTACTTTTATATTTTAAAGAAGAAGAAAAAGTGTTGGGAGCTTGGATTCAGGGGAATATCACTGGGTCATCTTCTCACCTTTTAACGACAGAGACCGGTATGAAGGTTGGCTTGTGCTCCCCAAAATCAGAGCGCCTCTACCTGAAATAAAAGACAAACTGTGTGCTTTGCGGCAGAATAATCTTTCATTCATTAACTATCGTTAAAGCGGAAAATGCATCACCTCCTAGAGGGCACAGTGGCTGCTGCCTCCTGCCCACAAGGAACCCGAGCCACGCTGAAAGTAAAAGACAGCGAGAACCACACAGCTAACGACCTAACGACCGACATTAGTTACTGGCCAAGAACAGTTCTTTTAAGTTGTAGTATAAATACTTACACATAAAACACGTATACAAGATTGCTCTGTATGGCCCAACACACAACAATAGTAGCTGCAGTCCATCACTGGGAGCAAAATATTTCATCCATTGACTGATTTTTAACTTCAAAGCTATCACTGAATAGCTAACTTCCCTCCCCAAAAAAATTAGCATTAAAACATGTTTAATACTTGTCCACTAATGTTAAATTCATTATTACCACAATGTCATCAGTGGCTGTTTGCATGTTAAATTTTCCATCTTAAATTACATTTTAAATTAAGACGGGTTTTTAAAAATCTACAGCAGCAAACTAGGAAGGGAGCAGCCCCTACGATTTAATACATGGGCCTTAGGTAATGGTAATTTTCCAGCAAATAAATAATTTCCAGTATACGGTTTTCTCAAGAGGTAAACCTGCGTTCCTAAAAGGGCAAGGGGGCTGCAGCTCGCAGGGCCGGTAACAGCAACGAACGGAAGCACCGACGCCTCAGCGCGAAGGTGACACGGAGCCCAGCTGCCTGGCCCCCACCTGCCTGCGCAGCCGCCTGCTCCTGTCCCAGAGGCCCAGACCCGCGCCGGCCTCTGGCCGCGGACTCCGACCGCCGGTCCGCAGGGCGCGCCCCGTGCGTTCCCGCACCAGTCTCAGTGCGCCGGACGTCCCGAACCTGCCAGCGGCGCGACGCTTGCTCTGCAACGGACCCAGCGGGCTGCGGGCGACGAGCGCGTGGGGCGGGGCCCGAGCGCCGTTGGGGCGCGGGGGCGGGGCGTAGAGGCTCGGGAGTGGAAGCGCAGGGGCGGGGCGCACTGGGGGCGGGGAGTGGGGCGTAGAGGTGCAGGGGCGGGGGGCGGGGCGCGCAGGCGGAGGGGCGGGGCGCACTGGAGGCGGGGGCCGGGGCACTGGGGCAGGGCGCGGGCCGGAGTGGGGCGCGGGGGGCGGGGCGCGGGCCTGGGTGGGGCGCGGGGAGGGGACGCACACGGGGCGCTGGGCGGGGGCGCCTGTGGCTGGAGACGCTAGGGGCGCTGGGCAGGGGCGCGCACGGCGGGGCGCGCGGCGCCGGGCAGGCTCTGGGCCCTTCCCCGGGCTCCCGCGGAGGGTGGTTGTGCGGCCGCTCACCTGCGTCCCCGCCTCTCCGGCTGCTGCGCGCCGGCACCGGGCCGCTTTCATCCTCTTCTGCGGGGTCTGGCTTAGCGCCTTCAAGAAACGGGTGCGGAATAAGTGAGACAGACATCACAGTAACTGTTTATTTTGGATTTTCTTTTTTAAAATTTTTTATAACACTATAGCAGGGCGTGTTCTACTTTTCAATATGCTTTCATATCATTACTTCAAATAATCCTCAAAATAACCACGTATATCAAGAGCAAGAATCACTATGTCAAAAAAACAAAGTGAAGCTTGGAGCAGTGGTTCAGAGTCTTCCAAACAACCAAGTCCGGTCCGTTTTTCAAATCTATGAGTACAGTGAATGTACTGAGATGTAATATAAGAAGTCGCATAGAAAACAATTAGCAAAATTCCTGGTATATGTAAGTAAGCAGTAAGTGGTAATTATTATTATTAATTAAAATATTTGAATATTTTCAAATATGCCCAGATAAACAATTTTAACATCACCAAAACCGGCACAACTGGACTCTGTATGAACAGTGATATGATGCAACAGGAGGTAAGCATCACCTCCAAAGTGTTCTCACTAACCGGAAAAGTAAAGGAAAAAAAATGAAATCCGGTTACGCCTAGAACTACAAGCTTAAGGAAATACAGGGACCAAAGGAACATGTTATGCTACACCAGCAGGAGGCGGTCAGCCGAACCCAGAATGTGGGGAGTCTACAGACCAAATGACCCAATTTCTTTATTCAACAAGTAGCATCACGACAAAAGGGAGGAGGGCAGGAGGAGGATCTGTTGTTGCAAATCAGACGGGAAACAAGGCAGCCAAATGCAGTTCCTGGCCTGGGTTGGGTCATGATTGGGACAAACTAACTTCAAAAAAAACACCAAAAACACTTTTGAAAAGATTGGGAAACTTGGACATGGAATGAATGTTAGGTGATACTAAAGAATTATTGGTAATTTTGCTATGATAATGCTCTTGGGGTTTTTTGTTTGGTTGGTGGGTTGGTTGGTTTTGGGTTTTTTGTTTTGTTTGGCTGCCCCACGTGGCATGTGGGATCTTAATTCCCCAACCAGGGATCAAACCCATGCCCCCTGCAGTGGAAGCTTGGAGTCCTAACTACTGGACCACCAGGGAATTCCCCTGTAGTTTTTTAAGATTAGAGAATCATACTAAAATACTTATAGGTAAATTATATGATTTCTGGAATTTTCTTTAATACTCCAGAAAAAAATTTTACGGTAGGGAAATAGGAGAATAACCGCTATTGGCAAAATGTTGCTAATGCTGAAGCAAGGAGATGGGTGTATGGCACAGTGTTTGGCAGAATAATGGCCCCCAAAGATGTCCATTCCACGTCTCCCAACCTGTGAACAGGTTTCCTTACGTGGCAAAAGAGACTTCACAGATGTGTTGAAGGTTAAAGGGCCATTTATCCATTAGGTGCTGTGAACTGAGTGAGTAGGTACCAGATCCAAAACCCATAGACGATGCTTAGGGCAAAACGATCTGACGAGTTATTCCCACAAACCCCCCAAATGTCAGGGGAGTGAGGATGAACCAGAGATCACTACAAGACCGGGTGACATCAGTGTAGATGCAGGTAGAAACAGGAACAGTAAAGAATCTAATGGACCTGATGACAGGGAACCCCAAATAGCATCAGGTTCCGCAGGAAGCATGGAGAGGAGAGCAGCTGAAAACAGGAAGGATTTTTCTTCGTCCAGCGGCAAGGGGCCCACGGATGGGCCTGAGGGGCTGGAGAAATTCTTCTTCTGGAACAAGACCCCACATGGAGGGGGACTCCCAGGGTGGGATGAGAATTTTCAGGACATGGACGAGAGACATGGAGGAAAGAAGTGCAGATAAAACTGGGAAAGAGGGAATTGCAGAAGGCAAGCTCTCACACGTTAGCCCGCCGATGACAGCAACAGAAGGTGTTGCGAAAGCTCTCTGAACGCTGCTCCTTTTGGATGTTCAGAAGTAAATTCAGGAATGAGCATTAGGGAAGAAGTGAGGTCAAAAGTTAGCAAAGTTATCATCAGAAAAAAGAGAACAAATAGAATAACATTCCTGAAGACGATGAAAGCATGCCACAGAAACATACCCACAAAACAGACCAAAACTGTCACCTACTATTTCAGAACAAACTAAAGACATTCAGAGAATGAGAGACAATGTAAATCAGAATCAGGAGAAATTAGAAATAAAAGAAAAAATTAAGAAATAAAGACTGAACTAAAGGAATGAAAGGAACTTAACAAACAGCACCTTAAGAGAAATGGAAAGTGAAAAGGAGAAAATCTTTATAAATTTAAAAAAAAATGAAGAAAGACAAATGAGCGTAAGAGAGGCTGACAAATATTGAGGACAGCCAAGAGCAACCAACAGATAACAGGAGTCCCAGAAGATAAAAGCAACGTGAGAGAACAGTTCTAAAACCTGCAATTCAAGGAAACGTTCCTGAAATTAAAAATAGGCATACTTGAAACATATCGAAGGCAAACACTACGTACCTGAGGCTATGAATTCAGAATGTTCATCACCAAGACATATTCTAGTAAAATTATTGGGTTCTCAATAAAAATGAAAAAATATCTTTGGGCATCCAGGCAAAAACAGCAAGTGAGGGAATAGGATTTAGGTTATCATCAAACTCTGACAGTGTGCTTTATGCCACAAGAGACCAAAGTACATGTACTTAAGATTTTGTAAGGAAAGAAAATGTGAGCCATGAATTTCAAGTATTAAGGTCATAGACCACTGTTATCAACATGCAGGAATTCAGAGAATTCAGTTCCTGTGATTTCTCCCAGAAAACAATCTTCAGACCATCAGAATGACTAGGGAGAGACATTGCTGTAAAGACCAGAGGTGAACATCAAAGTCACAGTGTCATTTGAACTAAGACCAAGTTAGGGTTAAGAGAGAGAGTGGTATGTAATAGCTATACGCTCTGACAAGATAGATGTACAGCTTTTTTTTTTAATGGCGGAAGAATGGAGAACACAAATGCAGAGACAAATTCTTGTTTTCAGTAAGCATTATTGGTAGCAATATTATTTGTAGTGTCCTTCTAACACTCTTGCATGTATAAGAGGGGATAAAGCAGATTAGTAACTATGGGATATTCTATCAGTGCCTGATGAAAAATGATTATGATTCTTTCATGACTTTTGCTCAGGATATTATTGGTTCTTTAATGTTTTCGAGATTCAGGGAAACTTTTTCTCTCTTAAGCTATCTATAATCTATCCAACTTGGTATATTATACTTTTATAAAGAGAAACAAAACAATCCAGAAGTAGACCCAGAGCTTCTAGGATTGGTTCATTGCGTTTCCAGTTCATATTAGACACAGCGATTTTCTTAAATCCCTGCAGGTAGAACTAGCCGGAGCCATCGGTGTAGAAACACTGTCGTCACAAGCAGAGGAGAGCAAGGATTAAAGTACCCACAGTTGAAGCAGCTGCATGGAGCTTGGAAGAGCAACCAGTTGGAACCAAGCCGAGAAAGCAGTGGACCCCGCATCTACAGGGAAGGCCAGGTCGCGAAGGCCAGTGTCCACACCGCCACAGGGGGGTGCTCCCAGGACAGTGGAGAGGTCAGGGGCTCAGCACCTCTGCAGGCTGGATAGTGGTAAGAGAAACAACTGATATGGGCAACGAGACCAGGGCCAAGTTTTGAACCCCAAAGGCCAGGTCCCAGACTGCACCCTTGCTGTCCCTCTAGGCTGCAGAGGCCCCACCAGATAGGCTAGTGACAGGGTGTTCCCAGCCTAGCACTCAAGAACCACAAGGGCCCTGAGTTCCCGGGCAGATGTCTTTCCTCAGAGCACATCACCGTCCTCTGCCACGACTGGAGGTGGGGAGTTTGCCAACAGAAGGATATTCGTAGAGCTGTTTCACTCATGCTCTTTCTTCTGGACACACATCAGATTCTCCGGAAATGGTTTTTGTTAATTAGAAAAGGAGAGGGAAAGACAGACAGACGGAGAGAGGAGGAGGAGGGGGAGGAGAAGGAAAAGAAAGGAGGAGAAGGAGGAATAAGAGTGGAAGGATTAAAGGAAGGGAAAAGGGAAAGAACTGAGAGACAGAAAACTGAAAAAAAAGAAAGAAATGGAGGAAGGAGAAAAGGGAGGGAGGGACATCATTCTGGTGGGAACATGTGCGCACACACACCCCCACACACACCCCCACTGTGATCAGCCTAAAGAAATCCGCTATTTTCAAACTACACCTATTATCTTAGCCCTTCCTAGAGCATCCTTTAGGGTAAGAGCAGATAATGGCTGGGATAACTGCATGTTTTGGTTTAAATTATTTTTATCTCTAGGGTCAACTATACTTTGCTTTTCCCTGAAACATAATCTAAAAGACAGAGGGTCTCAAGGCAAATAATTGTCGGTCAGAAAAAAAAAAAATTGTCCGTCAGAAGTAGTAAAGGCGATCAGGTCGTGAACTAACTAGATTGCAGCCAATTCATGACCGGATGGAAGGACTATTAATGTCCCCAGCAGATGGCGCGAGCTGCCCTCTGCCGAATGAGACTTCGCACCCTGGGCTCCATTTAGTGTCAAAATAGGTTTCCTCTTCACGTGATGGTCAAAACAGTAGCCCCTAACCAGGTAAGTTTGGGTTAGGAAATAAATCGTTCAGCAGAATTCCAGGGGAAGCTGAGTAGGGAAGACAAAATCTGGAGGCTTTTACATTTATTTCTCATGTTAAACTGTTTAAAAACATGCACTGACCTCACCAATAATACTGTTCCATTCACATCATCTGGGGCTCTGAAAAAGTCAAGAATTCTTCCAAGACAGAGTTTTAAATTAAGTCACAAAGGACAACAAAGTACTAAGAATTAGGACATCTGAAAGTATTGTTATCTGGTAGGATAATCGGTGAAGCGCTCATAAATGAGGAAAGCTTTCCTGTAACAAATGAAAGATAAACCAATTCTGAAGGAAACCTCAGGACGGGGAACGTTGACTAGGGATTACTGGGATAAATCAATGTTTCTGCTGCTTCGCTGGTTACTTACATTCTGACCTCTGGGCTGTGCGTTTTCAAGGAGCGAGCACACAGCAGAATGGAAAGCATTTACATCTCTGGACAAGAGGCAGGGAACATAACATGTTTTCTTTGGAATCATCCTCAAATCTGGGACAGAAAGTAGAGCTTTATTAATCAAGTTCTTAAACACCTGTCTTCACAAGTTTCCAGAGAAAGAGTTTGGAAGTTCAAGTCTATGACTAATTTCCAGTGAACAGTGGAGCCCCCAGCCCCTGCAGCCTCCCTTCCCGCCCATCCACCGATATTTTAACTCTCTGCAGCTGCTTTTGCTGTCAGCCCGCCACGAAAACTTTACTTTCCAAAGAATTTTAAATGTAAAAGTAATATGTTAACTGCAAGACGTTTGAAAACACTGAAAGGTGTAGAGGAAAAATTACCCACAATTGAGTAGACATTGGCTTGTATCCAGTTGTGGCAGCAAGATTTCGAGTCACGTGCTGTGTTATGTCTGCTTCGACTGCTGTTAGCCTGTTTGATAGGGTCAGGGCGCCTGATTTGCTGGGATTGGAAGTCTGATGCATCAGGTGGATAAGAACACGGATGTGTGCAGGGGGAATCTGCCTTCAAGGATTATAAACGTGCCCTGTGGAAGTGTTTGAAAGAAGCAGATACTCCATTCATAATTACAGCTTGAATTATCTACCGTAACTTGGTCAAGTTTAGAAATGCTGTTGTTTGGGGGAATTTAATCTGTCAAATGTGTATACAAGCTGAGCATTGATTACAGAACTGTCTTCGGACTTGCTGACATTATCAGGCCATTGACTAGATTAGCAAGACTCATAAACTGAACATAAAGCTTGAAGAACATTTGGTTTTGATTTTATAATTTTAGTTCATTAAGGACTGGTAAAAAAAACACCAGCTTCTTTTCTTTTCTGAGCATAACACCCCCTCCCCACCAAACACTCAATGGACAGGTCTCTGGCCACAGTTTCGAAAAGCAAAGGACATGCAGCTGCTCAAACTGCAGAAAAGGCCAAAGCTCTTTCTTCCTAAAGACTGTAGGATTTTTTTCTGATTAATACAATTTTTGGAATATTTATGTAACAGTAGTATTTTCCAATGGGTGTTTTTCCACCCAAAAGGGCGTTTTGGGAGAGAGCGAGCGTTCCCTGTTCAGTTCCTGGAACAGCTCAGCGAGTTCTGCAGATTCTCACCAGCTTGTTTTTCTCTTCTCATCAGGCAAGGATGCAGTGTGCCCTCCCTGGACCCCTCTGATTCTTCCCATCCGGTTAAGGAAAGACTCATGACAGGGCCCCGGGGACAAGCCGTTTCCATGGTTCCCAGACTTCTGGATTCCAGACGCCAATGACAGCTCAAAAAAAAAAATTTTGGGGGGGGTGACCTACATAGATTTGTCAACCATTTATGTGGCCAAGTGAGAGGGAAAAGCAAAACAAAACCTGCCATCTCCCATCAGAATCATTTTATTACAGAAACCTTTTTTCACCCAAATACAGAAAGGACATTACCTCAGCTAAAGACAATGTTTTGCATGGAATATACTTAGCTGGGTGGACATCTCCCGGGGTTGGCCGTATTACTGTCGTGTGGGTGTGACCATCTCTGTGGGCAAACTAGTGCCCAGCTTAGAATTTCGGACCCAAGATCCAGCTGCACGTGGCCAGCCCTGCCCCCGTCACACCCGCTTGGGGCTGGGCAACCTGTGCTCACATGGCCCAGCTCATCGCCCACTGCCTGTCACCCACGCCCAGCTCTGCTCCCGCTGTGGCCTCCTCCGGGCCAGCCTGGCTGCCTGGTCTCCTTGCCTGAGTCGGCAGAAGCATCAGCCTCATTCTCCTTAAAGCATCTGTGCCCCTTGATTAATGTGCCTTTCAAATGATTACTAAGTCAGCATTATTTTAGCCTCCACAGTTGTCACTGGGCCAGTCCTGAGCCCAGAGATATCACTTGAGCCCTTCCATTCTCCAGGGAGCAGAAAAAAGAAGGTCCTGCGTTTCCTGGGAGGAAACTTAGTAGGATTGTGCTGTTTCTACCATCTTTCCCAAAGAAAATGTGAAATAAAGACTTCCACCCTATATAGAAGCACCTCCTAGTCTCAGACCACAAGCGTTTTCCATGTGTTAATCATCTCATGCAGCGGTGGAGGCTTTTAGACACCCAGATATTCAAGCTTTCTGAAGAGCTACCCAATGCATTCGATGACTAAATGGAAGTTATATTAGTTCTCTATAGACTGGGAAAGATTTTTTTTTTTAATTTGAGTCCAATATCCTTTACCTTCCTTTAAAGGCTTTCAATTTGTATGTGAATGTTTCATAGGACCTCTGATGATTAGAATATTGATAACCATAATTGGGCAAATACTTAAGACATATTCATTCATTCAACAAATGTTCTTAAAGCACCTACTACGTGCCAACCACAGCACTGGCTTTGGAGATACAATAATGAAAACCCATTCTTTTCCTCAAGGGCTTAGGAATTTTAGTCCGGGGAACAGACATGTCAACATAAAGAGAAGTGCTCAGGGCTTTCCTGGTTCCCTGGGCAGGTCCAGAGCAGCGTAAGGGAGCGGGCATCACCAGTTCCACCTGAGTGATGGGGAGCAGCTTCCCAGGGGCAGCAGACACTGGGGTGGGGGGGTTGCAGATGGTGAGGGCCGTGGGGGCCACCCGAGGAGTCTGGGCATCCTCAGGGAAGGAGGGCAGGGAGGCTGTGCTGCTTACTGGTCTCCCAGCTCAGAGCCATCTTCTCAGCTCTGCATTTTGATGTGGGGCTAAGACTATGCAGGTCCCTTTGCCAGCTGGCTCCCTGCTAGGCTCCACCAGCAAGAGGCCTGGAGGAGCTGGGCAGCTCTAGGAGGGAGCAGGGCCTGCTTGCCTACTGGTCTTGACAGCACTGCACCCTGAACCAGCCTGCCCGCACCTGGCAGAGGTGGCAGAGCTCCCACAGGCAGCAGTCTTGCCCCCAGCGCCTCTTGGCCACAGCCCCTGGCACCCCTCCCTCCCAGCAGGTTCTGGCAACCCCAGCTCTGAGGCTGGGAGCTGCTTCCTGCCTTACTATCTCTGCGGTCTCAGTTCTCTTTTTTTGCCTTTTTACCTGCTTATCCAATTTCTTTTATTCAGTTCTCTCTGTTGAAATACCCAGTGTTGTTTCTGTTGTCCTGACCGACCATGATTGATGTCATGCTGGGAGTGATGGTCCAAGAAAGCAGACTCACAGGTCAGGCCACGGGACTGATGTGGGCAGGGCAGGCCTTGAATGCAGTGCCAGGCTCCTTGCTGATGAGAAGCGGCCCATGGTGGCCGCGCATCACTATCAGTCAGATGATCACCCGTGGTTCGTTGTGATGAAGCATTGACTGGCCTGTCTCAAGGACCAAGAGGCTGTGGCCCTTGACCATTAGGGCAGCAACGAACATTCCTGGGTGGTAGCTGGGGGGGCCTGCAGCCGTGTTTAAGAAGGAAGCCAGCATGTGAGGGCATGCCTACAGGAGTGGAGATTCGGACTCTCCTGCAAACTAAACTCAGTAACTTCTTGGTTTGAACATGTGTGAGAAAGCTCATTCTGAAATGCCCTTAATCACGTGTTAAAGTAAATAACTTTTGGAGCATGCCGAGAACTGAACAAGATACCCCAGGACGACCCGCCAGAGCACAGTTGGACGCTAACCTAAGCAGCTTTAAGTATCAGAGAATCATAACACCTGCTCCTCAGTCCAGGCACCTGCTCCACACTCGCAGTTACACTCTGAGAGCAAAACGGAGGGGTTTACTTTGACCCCAGTTACAATTCCCTTTGCCAAGCCGTCCACAAAAGTCCCTGAGGCCTTATTCTGTTATCTACTGTGAGTTACCTCTTTGGTTTGTCAGCTCAAAACTGACACATGCTTCTGTTCGTTCAGTTCTAAAAGCAAGTGCCTACTAGATTCAAAGACAAAGAAAAGCAAATAATTGCATAATGTGTCTAGGTCTGCAGCCAGTTGGGGAGTTGCCGGGACCTAGGGGCCTGGGAGGGGCCTGGGGGGGCCTGGGAGGGGCCTGGGGAGGCCTAGGAGTGGAAAATTACTGATTCTGAGTCAGAGGAGAGGCAAGGTCTTCAAGGCCCCCAGACAAGGTGGTCTTGGCAGAGACCCTGAGAAAGGGCATGGAGGTGCCTGGGCCGGGCTCACAGATGTGCCCAAAAGCACGGCTGGGGAAGTGGGTGGGGAGGCTTCTGAGTCTTGGGCTGAACTCCCTCCAGAAAATGGCAGCACGCTGGCCGAGTCCCAAGTCCAGTGCAGGGAGGGCAGACCCCCACCCCTGTGAGACCTGCCAGGTAAAACTCTGTAGTTGCCTATGGTCAGGTCTGAAAAATCACACATGTAATTTTGACCTGGAGCCAGACTCCTCGGAATAAAGTTAAAGTAGGAAATGATTTCTCAACCCCAGGGTTATTATCCTTTTGCGCTGAACAATCTTTTGCTCTGGTGTGTGTGGCGGGGGGAGAGTTGTCCTCTGCACTGGGGGATGTTTGACAGTTTCCCTGGCCTCCATCCACTAGGATCGTCTCGTGCGTCTCGGCACACGGTCAGCGTGGAGGAGGGTGGATCCAGATGACGGGGGTTGTGGGGGGTGTGGGGGCCCACCTGAGGTTAAGAATGGCCAGACGTCATACTGGGATTCAGATGAGATGAAACAAACAACAAACTCATCAAATGTCCAAGCCAGCCGTCGTGGCCCTGGGAAATAAGATCAAAGTAACTTGGGGAGGTAGAGAAGTAGGTAGAAGAAAAGAAAACTTGGACATTTTATTTATTTAGACTTTGCTTTGTCCCAGAAAAGACAGGAGGGAAGGGACTCCCAGATTAATAAGGACAGAGGGGGAGGCATAAAGGAGACAGTCTCTCCTGAATGCCCTCCCACCTCTCACCGCACCCCCGCCTTTGGCCCAGCTTGGGCACCTTGCGTGCCACCTCCTGATAACCAGAGCATCCACCTAGGCTGCACCCTCAGGTGGGGGTGGGAAAGGGCAGTTAGGAAATCGTTTTCCAGGGCGGAGCCCGGTACTCTAGGGGCTACCAAAGTTACTGTGGTTCCCCAGGGCCCCTGGAAGAGGCAGCGAGCAGACTGGCATACAGGGCATGATGGTGAAGGAGCATTTCACGTTTCCACAGCGAATCACCATTAAAGCATGGGAAACTTGGATAATCCATTAGAAAAGGCTGATTTCAGTATTCAATGATTAGCATATTTATTAAGCACCCATTATAGCTAAGCAGTATGGTGATCACCTTAGGGTACATTGGTGAACAAGTCTTTAATAACAGAGGTGCCAAATATTCACAACAGCCAAGCCATGGAAACAACCTAAGTGTCCATCAACAGAGGAATGGATAAAGAAGGTGTGGTACATATGTACAATGGAATATTACTCAGTCATAAAAGAGAATGAAATAATGCCATTTTCAGCTACATGGATGGACCTAGAGATGATCATACTAAGTGAAGTAAGTCAGAAAGAGAAAGACAAATACCATGTGATATCACTTATATGTGGAATCTAAAATATGACACAAATGATCATATCTACAAAACAGAAACAGACTCACAGACATAGAGAACAGACTTGTGGTTGCCAATGGGGAGGGGGCTGGGGGAGGGAAGAACTGGGAGTTTGGAGTTAGCAGATGCAAACTATTTTATATAGAATGGATAAACAAGGTTTTACTGTATAGCACAGGGAACTATATTCAATATCCTGGGGTAAACCATAATGGAAAAGACTATATATGTATAGCTGAGTCACTTTGCTGTACACAACACTGTAAATCAACTATACTTCAATGAAATTAAAAAAAAAACAAGAAGTACCAAGCACATGTATGTTAACCCGTATAATACCAAAAATATTTTACAGTTGAGGAAACTGAGTCAAAAGAGGTTATTTGTAACTTGCTCAAATGCACACAGCAAGGAAGGAATGAGGCCAATACTTAAAGTACTTAGGAAACCTGGGGGCACCAAACTTCACACTAGTTAAAACCACATGATTCTGCCTTAAGATTTTTGGAAGTTAGGCAAGGAAGTTACGGTCTTTTTCTCTAGATGTGTGATAGGCTGGACTCCATGTGAGTTTATCTGAGCCCCAGGTTGGTCCGGGCCGGGGTTGGGAGTGGGGTTGTGTTCAGAAAGGGTAGCTGAGAAGAGGCCAAAGAGAAATGTCCTAACTTCCTAATTTTGCTTTGTGCTGGGAGTAATCTCTAATGAAAACCTGCCATGAGGATCAGCAACTGAATACACTTAATTTTAAAATGAAGCATCCGAAGCGCAGTCTTAAGTATTTTCGGAAACCAACTCCCTATTTGACAATCATGAAAAATATGAACAAGAAAGATGGAGCGGAGCCTGCCCTCGGCTGCCCCAGTGTGGCCGGGCGGAGCGGGCAATTCTCCGCCAGTTTCCCCACGTGTAGGGCGAGGTGGCCCGGCGACCCTAACACACTCCGTTTCCTGATTCCTCCTTGTTGTTTGTATTTCCACCAGTCTCTCGTTCCTACACCTAAAGCCTCTCTACCAGGTGTCCAACGCACGGCGGGCCCAGACGAAGGCTGACAGTGTGAACAGGGTCCCGTCGGGGTGAAAGCGGTCAGCACTTGTTACAGGGCGGGCCGGGCAGCTCCTGAGCTCCTGAGCTCCAACTGCAGGAGGACCGCCGCCCGGTACTCGCGGTGAGCGGTACCCGCGGCCAGCGGCGCCCAAGGTGCTGCCCGGCCGGGTCCGCGCGGGGTACGCTCCTCGCTCGCGGCCACACCCTCGGGAAAGGCTCTGAGCTCCGCGAGGGTCCGAGCCGGGCCCCTCTCCCGCACGACGCGGCCCTCAGCTTCCCACAAGCTGGACCCAGCTTCAGCGGGGAGTCGGAGAGGCGGGGCCCGGCGCTGTGGGGGCGGGGCTCATCGCCGGTCGCGCAGGGAGAGGGACCCAGGGAGGAAAGGAGCGGGGCTCGGCGCGGGGCGGGGTTTGCGCAGGAGGGCGGGTCAGGGAGGGGCGAGGGGCGGGACGGGACGCTGGGCGCTGCTCCAGGGCCAGGGGCAGCTCCAGGTCCGCTCCCCGCCAGCTCCCGGTCCCTCGCAAGTCCTCACGGGCGGGCGAGCGCGGCCCAGGCGCGGAGCGGCGGGAGGCACCGGCGGGCCCGCAGGCCGCGATGAAGCCGAGCAGCGAGGACGGGGCGGCGCAGGCCGGGGGCCCGTGGGAGGAGTGCTTCGAGGCAGCGGCGCAGCTGGCGCTGCGGGCTGGACAGGTGAGCGCGGCCCCGGGCGCACGGCAGGCGCACTCGGACTTGGGGTAGAGCGGACGCAGGGCGTTGGGCGGACGGAGACTAGAGGGCCGGGCCGGGACCTGGGGGCGCGAGCCGCGGAGGAGGTCCGCGCAGCCTACCGCACACTGTGCACCTGCCACGCCTGCGCCGGGATGGGCGCCCTGGATCCCGCGGCCCGGAGGCGCGGGCCGGGCTCGGGGCGCAGGGCGGCCTGGCGGGAGCGGGCGGGTCAGGGCGCGCGGACTGCCTCGGATTTGACCCAGTGGGCGGGACACGGTGCGGTTGCCCCGGGTTAGAACCCCTACGCGTGGAGGTCGGGCGGACAGCCTGTCCTCGCGCATCCGGAGTCTAGAGGGTTCCACTCTGCGTTTGGAGGAACTGCTACCCGCACCGGAAGGGTGACGGTCAAGCAGCGGAGCTGAAGAAAGCTTCAGAGGGCAGCCCCTCTCTTCGCACTTTCCTGTGTGTTTTGTTCCCCCATTTCCTCGGTGCTTCATGCCTGGGGTTCCTCAGGCCACGTGCGGCGGCGAATGGGGGGCGCGGGGGGAGGCAGGGCGCAGGGACCACTCGCTCCCTGCTCGCGCGTCAAGGCGCTCGTCTGCGTTTCTGCGAGCGGAGCGGGAGGGTGGACAGAGGAGCCCTGCCCGCAGACGGATTTTCTGTTCCCAGCGGCAGTTCCTTTTCGGTCTGAAAGTGCCCCACGGGCTAAAGTCAGGCTGTCGCCAGTCCTGCATTTGAAGTGAGTCCTTAACGTGAACAGTCACAGTGCGGTCCCTTGGTCCCCTAAAAGTTAACTTTCAACACTAGTGGACCCTCCCTCTGTGAGACTTGATCCTTGGGGAAAAGGAGGACCCCAGCCTTACCTGCTGCATTGATGGAGCTCATGGCTTCAGGGCAAACGTTCTTCCTGGAAAGCCGGTCCACTGTGTGAGTGGCGCGCTTGACCTCCCCCCTCCCGAGACCCTCACTTCCTCTCCAGAGTGAGCGTCCTCAGGATATTTGGTAACTTTCAGGTTCCGCCATACAACTTTTCTTCTTTCAGCTTTGAGAAGAAGCCAGTTTAGAATTCAGACACCACTGTGTAAACCCTGGTGAGTTGTTACAGGTTTCTGTGGTTTTTCAAATTTAGATCCTTGAGGAAACAGAAGGGTTTTTGAAACCCCCCCCTTTTTTAAAACAAATTTACAAATGCTTACACAGAACTTGCAATATAGCAGGCACCGTTCTAAGGGTCCTGGGAACTTCAACTCATTTAAGAGATAGCTTCTGCTTTTGCAACTTGCCAAGAACAACAGAAAAAGCTTTTTTTGACAGTGGGAGAAGGATGCAATAAGGATTCTGCCATTGGAAGTCTGATCAGGGGGCCCAGCACTCTGGGCTCCCTCCCTCCTGGGCATTATGCTGAGGCTTCCTGCCTGCCAGGCAGTGGCGGGGAGAGTGGCCGAATTGTCTGTGGCTGGGAGGGACAGAAGCCACACAGGGTCATCCTAACCCGTGTAAAGAGGAACAGACTGTCTTAGTAATGTTCTGACAGTAACAAGGTGCTGATTGGAGAAAACCTGGCCTGTAGCCCAAGAGGCATGAAGGGTGGTTAGTGGTGACTCTTGGGAGTCCTCCTTAGCCAGAGGCACATTTGGTACAGGTTCTGTGGCCTTGTGGCCCAACGTGCCCACCCTCTCACGTTCTGCTGTTTTATTAAGTCTGCTACTCCCGAGACAGCTCTGTGTGCTCCACTGAGTCTGGGTTCTCTACATTCAGAGGGAGTGCCCTCCCTCCCAGGAGACAATGTCTGTCGTCCATGTTTCAGACATTGGTTCAGGGCAGCCCTGGACGATTTGCTGCCACCTCCCCTCTGCCACATCCTGAGAGGCCTCCCAGACCCCTCCTTCCTTGTCTCTCCACCACCCATCCCTGTGGTGCCCCTGAGAAGCATCCCTTCCAGTCCCAACCACCGTACCACTGCAGAAGCCCCTCCCTGGCTGTTGGGCTTTGGGGAAGGGGGTGATGTCAGCCCCACACCATCACCACCACGAGTACACAGAGTGATATTCATCGAAATGGGTATTTATCATCTTTTAGGTGATGTGTGAGCAAAAGTATTTTAGGGCTTCCCTGGTGGCGCAGTGGTTGAGAGTCCGCCTGCCGATGCAGGGGACACGGGTTGGTGCCCTGGTCTGGGAAGATCCCACATGCCACAGAGCGGCTGGGCCCATGAGCCGTGGCCGGCCGCTGAGCCTGCGCGTCCGGAGCCTGTGCTCTGCAACGGGAGAGGCCACAGCGGTGAGAGGCCCGCGTACCGCCAAAAAAAAAAAAAAAAAAGTGTCTTAGAAAACTATGCTTTTTAAGTTGTCCTGCAGGGATAGATCCAGGTTTTCTTGAACCTGAAGTTTAGACAATTTACAGGACCTCTTTAAGAAAAAAAATACAAAATTACAAATTCAAAATTAGATATAAAAGTTTATTTAGAATAAGAAAGATCACAACAGCATAAATTTTAAGATGCTAACAAATATAACAAAATACATAAGAATAATTTTTTAACTGCTTCTCAATCTTCTGTAATACTCTTTTCCCATTTTTGGCTTTATACTCTTTACATCTTTGAATGACAACGATTTTGTAGTACTTTCTATGGAGAGACTAGAAAGGTAAATTCAGGCTTTCCTGTAGGATGGCTCATTGAAATTGATTACTATGGTTTAGAAAAGTTTAATTAGGCTTCAAACTTGTTATTGGTAGGGTCATATAAATGTTTAGGATTGCCATCAAATTTGAGAATCCTGTCAGTTTTATTTTACATATTAGTTGTCAGACAGGGAAGAATTTTCCAGTGTGCTCTGAGGGAATGCCCTATGTCCACCTCCAACTGCCCAGAGCAGAGGGGCACAGCGGGGGCTCTGACCCAACATCCCTATTTGTCTGGCTTGCATTGCCACAGGTGTTTTTGTTTGTTTGTTTCTGTTTTTGTGTGTGTGGCTGCATTGGGTCTTCATTGCTGTGCATGGGCTTTCTCCCTAGTTGCGGCCAGCATGGGCTACTCTTCCTTGTGGTGAGTGGGCTTCTCATTGTGATGGCTTCTCTTGTTGGGGAGCACAAGCTCTAGGTCACGGGCTTCAGTAGTTGCAGCACATGGGCTCAGTAGTTGCAGCACAGGAGCTCAGTAGTTTGTGGCTTGCAGTCTTTAGAGCACAGGCTCAGTAGTTGTGGCGCACGGGCTTAGTTGCTCCACAGCATGTGGGATCTTCCCAGACCAGGGCTTGAACCCATGTCCCCTGCATTGGCAGGTGTACTCTTAACCACTGCACCACCAGGGAAGTCCCCACAGGTGTTGTCTTGATTTGTGATTTTATTTTTATCAGTTATTCACACAGGGAGTTTAAAAAGTGAAATACTGCTGAAGGGACTGTCATGGAACCAGCAGTGTCCTGTCCCGTGTCATCCTCATCCTTTTCCCCAGAACTCACTGTTTTCAGTTTTCTGGTAGTTACACCCGTTTTCTAAATAGTAGCTCTTTTTTTGCGTCATCCGCATTAGACACTGTTATGTCCTGTGGCTGCGTTACCTGTTGGTTCCATTGGTGCCTGTGCTCACGTGCTGTGACCACATGTAGCACACGGTCAAGCTGGGTAGCATGGTTGTATTACATATTCTTTTCTTTCTTATGCAGCTTGTGTTTTCCTTAAGGTCAAAAAAACATATTTTTTTAGCTTAGTTTTCTACACACCTACCAACAGCCATCTTCTGACTTCCCAACAGAATTTTTGATGATCTCCTTGGGATAGACACTCATGGGTCTCGCTGCTGGGGACATGTGGTCCTCACACCTTCATGTGCATCAGAAGCACCTGGAGGGCCTCCGCAGCAGGCTGCGTCCACCACAGGGTTCCTACTCACCGGGTCTGGATTGGGGCCGAGAATGAGCACTTCCACCAAAACCCCAGCTGATGCTGTCCGGCTGGGGATGGCACTTTGAGAAACACTGCTGTATGTAGTATTTTGTTACGTGACTATATGACAGTTTATTCATTCAACTCTTGAAGAAACTCTGGATGATGTCCAGTTTGGAATTATTAGCCATAATGTTGCTCATTCAGCACTCTCGCATGTGTCTTTTGATTACCTCCATATGCATTTCTGCCGGGGTTAGATTAACAATAGGAGTGAAATTGCTGTGTCATCGTGTATGAAATTCTGCCAGGTGGTTTTCCAAGGCGGATGCAGGGATTCATGATTCCCCAGCAGGAGGTGAGGTTTCCTGTTGCCTCATCTCTCAGACGACACTTGGTATTGTCTGTCTTTCCATTTTAGCCCTTGTGACCAGTTTGAGGTGGTGTTTTGCGGTGGTTTTAATTTGCATGTCCTGTATGAATAATGAACTTAAGTGCCTTTTTATGTGTTTACTGGCCTCTGTTTTTAAAACGGTGGTGCTAAAACAGGTTAGAAATGTATTCATTCACACAACAACTATTTGAGTAACTCTGGAAAGAACTTTAACCTTACTCTGAGTGCGATTGAGGTTCGGGGTAGAGTCCCATGTGGAGCCCTGCAGGGTGATGGGGAGACACCCTGGCTGCTGCTGGGGTGGGGGTGAGGCTGCAATGCCACAGGGGGTGGGGCAGAACCAGATCTCCGATGGACCGAGTGAAGGATGAGGGTGGATCTGACTGGGGGTGGTGAAGAAGGTGGTAAACAAATGTATTTCGAAGGCAGAGCTGCCAGGTTTCCTGCCAGATCGGAAGCGGGTGTGAGAGGAGCCAGGGGTGCCTGCAGGGTTCGGGTCTGAAGAGCTGTCCGGTGAATTTGCAGGAACTGTAGGGGGAGCAGGTTTGGAGGTGGAGGTCAGGTCCTGTGTTCCACGAGCTGTGAGCTGTTGACCTTGAAATGCCGGTGAATCTCTACGTGGGGGCCTATGGGTGGAGAGTTCACGTGAGAGGCTGAGGGTGGAGGCGCCAGTTTGGGAGCCGTCAGTCAGCCTGGGCTGATGTCTCAGGCTGGGTCCCGCCCGGGACGGGGACAAGCAGGCTTGTCTGCCCTGGGCTCTCCGTAGGCGGATCCCATGTCGAGCTACCGGCATTTCCTCTGGGAGATCGCAACCTGGCGGGACGTGGAGGTGGAGGTCCCCCTGCTATCCTGGCTGAGGCTGGAGAGGGCAGCTGGTGACCTCACCATTTCCACTGTCAGTCCTGGCCTTGTCAGCCCCACCTGCACCCGTGCCCCAAGCTTCCGCAGAGTGGGGTCACCCATGATGACATTTGTAACACTTTCACCCACATTTGAAGCCTCAGCCAAGATGGAACTTGTGAGATAGCAACTGGCAGTTGGGGCAGCAGCCCCACCGGCACACAGGGGCTGAGGGTCCCGGGACAGTCTATGGAGAGCTCTCTAACGCAGAGAAGGGTTTGTGTTTTCTGTCTGTTCTGGCCTTCAGCTGATGGGGCCGGGCCCACCCACATTCCAAAGGGCAATCTGCTTTACTGATTAATATGTTCATCTCATCCAAACACGTCCTTGCAGAGACACCCAGAATAACATTCAATGCAGTATTTTGGTACCCCACGGCCCAGTCAAGTTGACACATAAGATTAACCATCACATCACATTCGTAAGTCTGAAACCTGAAACGTGGTAGTACCGCCAGGCCCACATCTGCAGGGGAAAGATGTTGCCTGTTGAAACCCCACTTCCGCAGAGTTCTCCGTGTGCATTCCATGGGTCCTCGAGCTCACACACGTTGCACCATAGGGATGGGTGATAATCGTATGGTCGACTTGGGGACAGTAGCATACAACCGAGATGGTTCACAGACAAGAAAGAGGCATTTGGACGTGTCTCTGAATGACACCTCAGACGCTGGAGCTGATGGGGTTTGAAATTCAGGCTTCAGTGACTTAAGTCCCATATTTTATATATTAAACATTAACAGAATGTTATTTTGAGGGAGAGATCCAGGCCAGGAGGTCTATGAAGTGCAGGCTTAGTTAGTGAGTAGCTGAAAAACATTAATTAAAAAACAGCCACACTAACTTATTGCTGGCAAAATGAGAATGTTTAAAATCCCAAGACTGAGAGAAAACAGTTGTGGTAAAGGGTTTTAGCAGGTAACTCACCCGGAACCCCACAGGCCTTTCCCCTGAGGATGCGACTGTGGTTAAAAGGCAGGGCTGATTGAGTCTCATAATGATTTGTTTAAAAACAAGACACTGGGCTTCCCTGGTGGCGCAGTGGTTGAGAGTCCACCTGCCGAAGCAGGGGACACGGGTTCGTGCCCTGGTCCGGGAAGATCCCACATGCCACGGAGCGGCTAGGCTCGTGAGCCGTGGTCGCTGAGCCTGCGCGTCCGGAGCCTGTGCTCCACAACGGGAGAGGCCACAACAGTGAGAGGCCCGCATACAGCAAAAACAAAAACAAAAACAAAACAAGACACTATCCCCACCTTTCCTCTCAGTGTGGGAAATTGTCTGAATTGAACTTTTCTTAACCTAGTACTGAGATTTGTACATTGTGTATGTGGTAGGTTTGGGGGGTTTTGTCGTAAGGCATTAAGTGTTTTGAGGCCCTGACCCCCTCAGATGGATGGATGGGCCTTCAGAGGAGTGGACGGGAGAGTGTCTGGGGCCAGGATGGCTGGCTCATCTGAAGGGCAGTGTAGTCTGGGACGATAATTCAGAAATGGGATCTAAATATCTGGGAGTGCAACCGGATGAGAGGGAGGAGTCAGGAATGGTCTGCAGGTCCCTCCCAGGCGTCCAAGGCCGTAAGGAGCAGCAGCTGGTGAAGAGGGCCGGCCATGGCAGCACTGCAGGTGGCTGGGAATGCGGGTGTGGCCTGCCCTGCGCTGAGGGACACAGGCCCACAAGGAAAGGATCATCACACAGCCATAATAAACACTAATAGAAACGGAAAAGAAATCCTTATAAAAGAACACGCTCTAGCATCCTCCTCCTGGATCCGTAATTTCCATCCTTTGCGTGATCTGTGGCTGGGGGCCTGGCTCCCCTGGGAAGGAGCCCAGATGACATCAGGACTCCCCCACTGCCCCTGGGCATGTCTCCTCTCCGTTGGATCCAGAGGATGGAGAGGCCAGGACGCTCAGATGAGGCTTCATGAGAACACTTGCCCGACTTAGTTACCTGACCCCGTGTGCACCCAGCAGGTGTCCTCTGAGACCTCACCATGTGTCAGGCTGCAGAGCCCGCCTGGGGGGTGGGTTCAGACACAGGGCAGACGAGGGTCCTAACCCGGGAGCCAGGAGCGAACTTGCAGGGTGAGCGCCGGCTCTGCGGGGAGGTGACATCCCAGTCACAAAGGAGGAGTGCTGGCGCCAGAGGAACCTGGCGTCCAGTGGGAAGGGGGCGGGAGGGTGAGTGACGGTTCGGTGCAGCAGGAGGGGCAGGGTATGCGGGGGCGCAGAGGTGGGCCGATGGGCTGGCTCCTTTAGAGTCGGGGACAGAGGCAGGGGGTCCTTTCTCCCCACCCCTCCCAAGTCCAGTTAGAGTCTGGGAGGCAGGCTTTGCTTCCCGAGTCACCCAGGGGCCCGTCCCTTCCCGCCACTGCTCTGACCCCGCTGATCTGACCCCGGCGACCACGCCCAAGTCACAGCAGAGGGAGTGGAAGGGCAGGAGGAAGTGCCGTGCCAACAATGGCCCTTTGAGGACGTGACTTGGGAGTCACACGCATCGCTTCCCCTCGCGTCCTCGGGGCCGACCTTGGTCCCAGGGCACACCTGCCTGCACAGGAGGCTGCGATGCGGGCTGCCATGTGGCTTGGTGCCCTGCTAACCTTGGGCTTTTTTCCTAGAAGGGAGAGGGCCGGCTACTCGTGTCCAGTTGTGTCTGCTCCAGGCCAGCCCACGGAGGCCACTGTGAGCTACGTCGGGGGTGACTTCATCCTTGGAGAGATGGGGCCATTAGGTGCTTTATGCGGGCCCAGGCTTAGCGAGCCCTTCTGGCTGCACTGCAGGGAGTGGACGTGCGGGGGGCGGGGGGGGGGCCAGGAGGCAGGACAGGATGGAAGCCAGAGGGTGATGGGCTTCGAGGGCAACAAGAGGCGAAACAAGACAGATCAAGGGGTCAGTGTTCCACAAGCGCATGAGGTCCGGCTGGAAAAAACGGTGTTGAGTCTGTTTAAGCAGCCTGAGGTATAATGTACTGGTGACTTGAAGGGTTTTGCGCCTCGGCTGTGTGCCGGGCATGACCCTAGACACCAGGCGCGCAGCAGGGAGCAGAGAGCAAGCCAGGTTTTCTGTTAGAAACCATTACAACCAATCTGTTATCTTTGCAACCAAGCTCGGAAAACCAAACAACTGTCTGGGCTTGGTGCTGGGATGAGGACCGCCCCTGTCTAGGGGGTCCTGCTTATTCTGTGAAATCCTGCGTGAGCACCCCTATCTGCAGGCTTCCTGGAGGCATCTTCCTGGCCTCCTCCTCTTCAGCGAATGGGTACATGGGATGTGGGTGCAGGGTATGTGTACAGGGCATGTGTGTACACAGCATGTGAGTACATGGGATGTGGGTACAGGGCATGTGTGTGCACGGCATGTGGGTACAGGGCATGTGGGTACATGGGATATGGGTATAGGGTATGTGTGTACATGGTGTGTGGGTACAGGGCATGTGTGTACATGGCATGTGGGTACAGGACAGGTGGGTACGGGGCATGTGTGTACACGGCATCTGGGTACAGGGCAGGTGGGTACAGGGCATGTGTGTACACGGCAAGTGGATACAGGGCATTGTGTACACGGCATGTGGGTGCAGGGCATGTGTACAAGGCATGTATGTACATGGCATGTGTGTACACGATATGTGTGTACAGGGCATGGGATACACCCACCTAAGGTTGAAGAGTAAGTATCACGGGGTTGGCGGTGTGGATGTCAGGTGGCGGCTGAACGAGGGGGTCCATGGAAGGAGGTGAGGGACCCTGGGTGCAGCGGGTCTTGGAGGAGAGGTCAGAGGTCGCTTCAGGGTCCTGATGTCACCGTGGTTGGGGACTCGAGCTGTGACTCGGGCAGAGATGACAGGATAGGCCCTAGCTGCAGTGGGGCTGTTTCCTGATTAATACCCTCAACGACTTCCTGTGTGGGTCCCCGGGGAGGCCTTGGAGCTCAGCCCTCCGTCCCGGGTGTAGGCGAAGCGCTGGCAGCTCCTGGGAGACCAAACCACTCGGTCCTGTGACCTGATGCACCCAGCCCCCGGGGCGTGAGGCCAGGGCCTGCCTTCCAGTTCTCTGCATGCGTTTTCACTTTCCCGGGTTTGGTTTCGGCTGGACCGTTTGGGCTCCCGATCCAGGGGCACGTTCGTGTGACGGGTAAAGTGAATGAGGAGAAGCGGTTCCTACACTGAAATCTCCCGAGTTCAAGCTCGGGGGGCTCCATGGGGCTCCGTGGCTGAAGCTTCACGTCCTTAGAACCGCGTTTCTTTCCTCCAAAGAAAGACTGTTCCACCCAGGACTGCCTTTCTCGCGAGAAGAGTAGGCGGCAGTGAAGGTTCCCAGGAGCCCCACAGAGAGCCGGGCGCCACCCTCCGCGGTGGGGGAGGGGGCCCAGCTCTGGTGCAGGACCGCCCCCAGCGTAGGGGGTGCTGGCCAGCATCACCCACCTCCCGACTTTCATTGCAGATCATCAGGAAAGCCCTTTCTGAGGAAAAACGTGTCTCAACAAAAACGTCGGCCGCGGACCTGGTGACAGAAACAGATCACATGGTGGAGGCTCTGATCCTGCAGGAGCTGCAGCAGCGCTTTCCCTCCCACAGGTGGGTGCGCTGGGGCCTCACGGACTCCCGCCCCCGGCCGCGTGTCCCCCCACTCCCCGCCCCGCCGCGGATCCTGGCAGGGAGTCCCCTCTGCTGTGCCCTGTCAGCCCAGGGCCACGCGGACTTTCCCAGGACGCATCCCCGCGTGTGGCCGTCCCCAGGGCCGCCCGCCCCTCCTGCCAAGCCCACACCAAGCCCTCAGGGCCACCCCCCTCCAGAGCAGGTGTCCCTGACCTTTTGGGTCACTGTGTGGAGAATCCGATGCAACAATTAATCTTTCCCTTGAAAAAGGCCAGCATTTGCCCAGCGCTGTGTGTCTAGTTCCAAGGGGGCCCAGAGCCCCAGGGGCAGACGCTCTGAGCTCAGGGAGGGGGCTCCTTGGGCACAAGTGTCCCTTTCCTTCCTTAGGGAGCTGCTCACCCTGGAGCCCAATCGCTGGATTCCCAGGTGTAGACGACGTGTCTGTCCGGCCCCACGTCCATGTGGACCAGTGAGGGGCTCCCTCCTGCCGCGTGACGCCCTGCGAGTGACTGGGGGGTCGGGGACAGGCCGTACACACTCGCACCTTCTCCCCGCTCCTTCCTTCTAACCCGCATCACCTGGGGGGTCATGTGTGTGTATATGTGTGCATGTGTGTGTGCAGGCGTGTTGATGGCAGCCCTTGTGTTTCAGCGTCTCTCCCTTTTTCCTTGTTTGGCGTAAAGTCAGGACCCTAGCATCTATTATAATGGTTACAGGCTCTGCACTGTTTATGATTTCTTAACTTTCAGAAATCTAAATTAAATGGCAACGTCCAAAGAATCAGAGCTGACCTTTGAACAGCATGGGTTTGAGCCACACAGGTCCACGCAGACGTGGCTGCAGACGCAGGGCAGGGTGGGCGGGGGCTGGCTGGCAGGGTCAGTGCCCCTGGCCCCACCGTGTTCAAGGCAGTTGGATTCCCTGAGAGGTGACGGCTCAGGAACCACCACTGGTTCTGGCTCAGGAGCTCTTTCTGTCCCTGTATCGTCTGGTGGCTCCAGCAGCAGCGAGGCAGCTGGACTGTGGGGCCCTGGGGTCCAGGGTCCAGGTAAAGGCTCTGGTCACTGCAGGGGTCTGCGTGGTGGTGGTCCCAGGCCTCCTGGCGCTTTGCAGTCAGATCACTCTGACAGACCGAATCCTGAAAGTGCTGGCCGGTTGCTGGTGCTTTGGATGCACTGTTGTGTCGATATGGGGCCTGGTGTCTGTTTGCACAGTGTGAATTTACACACTCCTTGACAAGTATCACAGGACAGAAGACAGTGTGTCACACGGGGGGCCTCAGGCTCCGAAGCCCCTCAGGAAGACTGTCTGGGTCCGCCCAGAGCAGCAGTCCCCACCCTGGGTGGGTGTCAGGCCCCCTGGAGCCTCTCCAACTGTGCCTGCCAGCCCACCTGACAAAGCCCTGGGCAGTGCAGGTACCCCTCAACCCCTAACAAGAGGCAGCGGTCCCCAAGCTGCAGGCTGCGAGGCAGGGACTGGCTGCCCATGTCAGCCTGGCTCTGCTCCCTCTCCCCTCTTGGCTCTGAGAGCAAAGCCAGGATGCTACTCTCTGCTCTGTTGCCTAGAAAATTCAGATAGGTGAAATCATTTTTCAGCATACCTAAGTCAGGTTTGTTTTTTTTCCCAATGATTAAGATTTAAAAGAAAGTACCAGAATTTGGGGACATTTAATTGTATTTTAGATCAGAGACAAATTGAGAAACTTGTGATGAAAATTGCATGCATATTTTAAGATAAAATAGTATATTGTTATTTTTCTGCATTCAGAGTATTTAAATATATCCCTTAAACAACAAGTTGGTATAAGGCTGTCACCCTTTCTTAAGAAGTCTGAACTTATGCTCTTCCTCATTTTTAGTCTTTCACAAAACAGTATTAAAGATAGATTGCATGGGACTTCCCTGGTGGTGCAGTGGTTAAAGAATCCGCCTGCAACGCAAGGGACACGGGTTCAATCCCTGGTCCGGGAAGATCCCACATGCCGCGGAGCAACTAAGCCCGTGCGCCACAACTACTGAGCCTGTGCTCTAGAGCCCGTGAGCCACAACTACTGAGCCTGTGTGCCACAACTACTGAAGCCTGCGCACCCTAGAGCCCATGCTCCTCAACAAGAGAAGCCACCGCAATGAGAAGCCCACACACTGCAACGAAGAGTAGCCCCCGCTCGCCACAACTAGAGAAAGCCCGTGAGCAGCAACAAAGACCAAACGCAGCCAAAAAAAAAAAAAAAAATTAAAAGACAAGATAGAATGTAGCTGTTTTGACTTTGATAAAATAAGAAACAACCTGACTGTGGGCTCCCTGGTTTTGCTATTTTATTTTACTCACTGGTGAAATCCAAAGCCTGGGAGATGGGTGTGGACAGAAACTGCACTCGCTTCTGCCCTCGGCTGGGCAGTTGCTCCACCCCCAGGGATGGGAATCTGACCACAGTGTCACCCAGCACTGACACTGCCGCAGAGGAGGTAACACAAGGAACCAGGTCAGTGCCGCATTCCCGAAGCACTGTGTTGGCGCCGAAGGCATGAGCTCAGTCTGCGTCCGGGCCGCCTCTGTGGGTGCCAAAACCTGTTCCAGCTGTGCTCCCAAGTGAGATCCAAGTGGGGTGACTTTGAGGACATGCAGTAGCATCGCTAAGCCTGTCCGCGTCTCCTTGTCTGGGAGGCACAGGCCGGGGGAGGAGGACGGCTGGTGCTCTCTCGCCTCTGCCCGGGCTGGGCCCCTGGTGGGACGTGGCCGCGCTGTTGTGCTGACCGGCCCCTGTGCCCTGTGGGGTGCGTGCACTCGGGGATAAGGCGTTCCTGGCCACCACCACCTGAATGCCTGCCTGCATTGTCTCCCCGCTGCATTTCACGCTGTGTCCTCGGGCAGCAGAGCCTGGGCCGAAGCCTGAGCGATGAGGCCAGGGACATTAGCTGGCTCCCTAGTGGACTGAAGGTGACCCTGACCTTGTCACAGAGTCAACAAACTGGCCAAAGAGAAGGCCTGGGTGCTCCTGGCCATCAAAATCATAAGGAGGGTTTGTTATGACTCTTAGTAAGAAGTAATAAAGCAGAACGTATTGGCCTAACTTGTTTCTAGGCTCTGAACCTTGTGCCTGGTGCTCTTTTCCTCTGTACATTCGATAGGCCTGTGAAATGGCCCCATGCTCAGTCACATGTGTTTTTTCTGTTTACATTGTGGGTTTTTTCGTGGACGGTCCAGCGCTCTTGTTGAGGTGTCTGTTACTCTCTCACACGCCATCTGAGTCCATGTACCCCGGCCTCTGCAGGAATTACCTTCCCACACGGAGGAAATCAGGGTCCACAGGCTGGGGAGGTATTCTGGTGCCTTAGAAGAGTGAACATGTCTGAGGCCCTGCCCCCAGGACCACCCACGGGCACGAGGCAAGTGGGGAGGTGACCAGTGCTCCCCCCGCCTGGGCTTGTGGTCCAGAGGAGGGTGCCCTCGGCCTGAACAGTCGACGCCCAGAAAGGCCAGGCCTTGGAGTGGCTGCTTGGAGTGACTCCCACCAGAAATGCCCCACAGGACAAAAGCTGTGTTTGCAGATGCATCATGGGGGCTGCTCCGGGAGCCCAGAGACCGCGTACACACATTTGCTGATGGACTGACGGCCAGCCACAGGCTGTGGTCCAGCTATCTGAGCTGTCGGCCCCTCCTCCTCCTCCAGGACCCCAGCGACTCCTGCCAACCCCCCTAGTAGGTACCAGCTTCTCGCTTAAAATCAGGTTAGAAAAGGAAGAAGATTCCACATTCCTCCCAGGTTCCTGGGATCATCTTTGTTGTGAGTCATTTCTATTCTTGACCTTAGTGACGTATTCTCACTGCTTCCTGGACCTTGTGCCCAGTTCAAGCCTGGGACTTTGTCCTCATGTGTGTGTGTTTCGGGTATGGCCCCCTTTCTTTAAGAACATAATCACAAACTGTTGCAGGAAAATCACGTAGCTGCAGAAAGCACTGAAGACGGATTTAATACCTTACGTCTTTGACTCAGAAAACCTCAGAGCTAATTGCGGCATAGGATCGCCCCCTTGTTTCTGCCGGGTTAGCGGTCGGGGAGTCACCCTGCCTGGCCGCACCCCGCCCAGCCTCCTCTGACTTGATGGTCACCACGACCTTGTTCATCTAGACCCGCCTACCTGGGTCACATGATCCGAATGATCCAAATTCCCAGGGGGGGAGGATGGCAGGGAGGCTGCCCAGCAGGAGGAGGGACAAAAGCCAGGAGCTTCCCGGACGCATGTGGTCTGCCCTCTGGGCTGTAAGCTCCTGGGGGCAGCTGTAGGCTTTCTCCACTCACACGAATTTTCTAGGTTCCTCATCCCTGCCCCCAGTCCGGTGCTTTGCTTGCTCACAGGTGGGTTTTTCCAGGGACAGCGTGGGCAGGCTGGGAACAGCAACCTGAAAATGATGATGTAGCCTCGTCGTGTACACGGACAAGCTTCAGGTGGTTTGTCTGTGTCTGGATGACTCTGCACATAGAGCGTGAGTTTCATAATCTTTGGGACAGAAATGCTGCCAGAGTTGAGGGGGACCAGCTGAGTGACAGTGCAGGTGACGGCACTGTGTCAGTTGAAGTGACACCAGAATGAAGGGCACCTTCACAGTGTTAGGACCGTGACATGCCAGCCTGGAGAGCTTCCTGCGGTGACAGAGGTGTTCTGTCTGCACGTCCAGTGTGGTGGCCTCTGACCCGTGTGACTAGTGAGACTAAGGCGCCAACGCTAACTTTTTTTTTTTAATTTTTATTTATTTTATTTATTTATTTTTGTCTGTGTTGGGTCTTCATTGCTGTGCGTGGGCTTTCTCTAGTTGCGGCAAGCTGGGGCTACTCTTCGTTGTTACAGTGGCTTCTCTTGTTGCAGAGCACAGGCACTAGGCGCACGGGATCCAGTAGTTGTGGCACGCAGGCTCAGTAGTTATGGCTCGTGGGCTCTAAAGCACAGGCTCAGTAGTTGTGGCACACGGGCCTAGTTGCTCCGCAGCACGTGGGATCTTCCTGGGCCAGGGCTCGAACCCGTGTCCCCTGTATTGGCAGGCAGATTCTTAACCACTGTGCCACCAGGAAAGTCCCCAACTCTAACTTTTAAATTCTATTTAAAAAGAGCTTCCCGGGCTTCCCTGGTGGCGCAGTGGTTGAGAGTCCGCCTGCCGATGCAGGGGACACGGGTTCCTGCCCCGGTCCGGGAAGATCCCACATGCCACGGAGCGGCTGGGCCCGTGAGCCATGGCCGCTGAGCCTGCGCGTCCGGAGCCTGTGCTCCGCAATGGGAGAGGCCACAACAGTGAGAGGCCCGCGTAATGCAAAAAAATAAAAATAAAAAAGAGCTTCCCGACGACTACAACTGGGGTGTGCAAAATGCCAGCAGTAGGACACCAAGCATTTCTTGTTTTTCACTCGTTTTTCCTTCTTGGTAGAGGTGTGCTGTGGTCAGGGCCCCTTTTGCTCTAGGACAGACATGCGTGTGAGGACCTGGTGGGAAGCCCTTGGCAGGACAAGGTGAACCTGATCTGTTGGGGACGGTCGGAAACCTGTGTCGGGCGCGTCCTGGGGGTTTAGGTGGAGTTTGTTCTTTCCTCCCAGGAGGCAGGGATGCAGACACTTCGGGGGACCCTCCAGCATGAGCCAGCATGGTACGGGGGGACAAGAAGGAGGGGTAGGGGAGCCATCCCTGGTTTCCGGCCTAGGCGGCTGGCTCCTGGCGGCCCCCGTTGCTGAGACAGACCAAGTGGATTCTGCCTTGTTGCCATCTAGTTCAGGTTCCCAACAGGGCATGGACGGCCTTGCGGTGGGGCTTGTGTTCAGAGGACTCGTCACAGAGGACGGGCGGGGACAGGGGACCGGGGTGCGTGGCCTGCGTACTCCTGCAGGATGGGGTCCAGAGGGGAGCCCAGGGTGGGTGGGGCCTCCCAGGAGCAACGTCAGCTCCTGTCTCCCGCATGCGGGACGGATGCCATGTCAGCACCTGCGGTTCGGGGAGGCTGGGCTGGGTACAGATGGAGTGTCAGCTGTGATGCAGCCTGTTCCCCCAGCATCCTCAGGCCCCTGGCTGGCTCTCTTCTCGGCCTTATCCCTGCAGAGTCAAGTCAGCGCAGAGCTCAGCTTCTCGCCGGCAGCTCTTCCCACATCCATCCTCGGACCCCCGCCTGGCCCACCGCACCCCCTGGTGCTTTAACAGAAGGTGTCACCTTGTGTATCTGGGTCCCACCAAGTGACAGATTAGCAGAGGGCAAAATGCAGAAGGTCTTTCCCGGACGCTGCCCCTGTTTGACCGGAGAGGCCGGGTGAGATCTCCTCACCCTGCCTGCTGGTCTCCGGGGCCAGGGCTCGAAACGCTGAGTCTCAAGTTCCTGGCCTTTTCTCAGGCTGAGCTCTGTCCACTGCAGGTTCATCGCGGAGGAGGCTGCAGCCGCTGGGGCCAAGTGTGTGCTCACCCCCAGCCCCACCTGGATCGTTGACCCCATTGATGGTACCTGCAACTTCGTGCACAGGTGAGCGCAGGCACAGCCCGGCTTTTCCGAAGCAGCACGTCAACAAACCTCTAGCGGGTTTGTGTTCTCACTTACAAGTCATGATACTTTCAAATAAAGTTTCCCATTTGTGAGATACGTTCAGAGCATGTAGGAGATCTTCACTTGTTTAAAAACGATTGCATTTGTCACATTTAAACGTTGGGTTGAATTAAGAAGGACCCTTAAGGAGGCCCCTGGAGAGATGGGCAGGGTTGTAAATAACGCAGGGTGTCTGGTCCAGCAGCCTTGGGAGCACGTGTATGGATGGTGGCCTGGGGGGTTGAGGAGCCACCGGCTGCCGGCCTAATCTGGACAGATGTCAGCCCAGAGCAGCAGGTTTTCGGGAGGTCAGAGGCATGTGATGGCAGTGACCTGCCCCTCCCCAGAAGTGCTGACGGGGGGCGGGGTGGGGGGCTGTCAAAGCCTCCCACGAGGACACTCGTGCAGCCCCAGAGCTGGTTGGCCCGGGCTCCTGCCCCATCCTGGGTCCCCATCGGCGGTTGGGGGGCCTGTGGACCTGCAGCCCCCACCAGCAGGACCTGTGGGGAGGGCCCCTCCCCTAGGTGAGCCAGCCGCCCGCTTCCTTCCTTACAGTGAGGGGGGCCAGGGTGTGGGGTCCTCAAATGGAGCATTTATGTGTAAGTGTGGAAAGTGATTCAGCGCATCACAGGTGGTCCTTTAGAGACGGTGGAACAGAGCCATCTGGTGACAGCAACAGTGTCATCAGACTCTAACTAGAGCATGACACTCCTGGGGAGTCCTGTGGGACCGCACGGCTCCCCTCCGGGTGTGTATCCCTGAGTGGGGCTCCTGTTCCTGTCCCACTGTGTGAGGGTGGTAGGCACAGAACGGGCCAAGCCCTACCATGGACAAAGGCCACATGTCCACCCCAGGACCAGAGAGAGAACCTGGACGAGAGTGTCATTTGGGAAACAAGCTGTGAGGCTGACCCTTAGACTCCAGACACAGTCCAGGGCCGTCCAGGGCTGTGGTGACCCTTGAAGCCTAAAGGCATTTGGTGGCCTCTGGCCACTGCACCTCGGACAGGACCTGTCCTGCTTGTGTCCAGCAGCACTGGGACTAGAGCCAGTGGGAAAAGCCTTCTGAGGGCGGGAACCACAGCCAGACCCGGCCGTGGCGTGTCAAGAGCCTCCCCATGGAGACGGCAGGGGACATCATGGCGCAGCCTGGGCAAGGCTGGGTCCCGAGTCTCCTGGGTTAGAAGCAGCCCTTCCTTGTTCCTACTCGTTAAGCCCTAACGATCCTCACATAAAGGAGAAATCGTTCTGGAGACGTAACCTGTAAACCCGCAGGCAGGATGCGAGATCACCGCCTGCCTTCCACGCAGTGGCCACGCCTGCTGTCCTGCGCGAGGCTCACCCAGGGGTCATGGCAGGAGGGACGCGATTGTCTTGGACCCAGCCCCTCGATGGACGCAGGAGCCAGGCCCCTCCATCCCTTCAGCCTCTGAGAACCAGAAAGCTGATTATTAACAACTCTCCACCGGGTCCTCCGTGGTCACTGTTGAGTCATGTCCGTCCTGACGACGGCCAGCACTGTTGTCTGTCAAGGTCGCTGTCCTACATGTCAGCTCGGCCTGCTTGTCCTTGAAGCACTCAGTGAAATTGTGGGAGGTACTTTTTGACAAAACAAACCCAGCCACACTGTAGAAGGGTCCTCTGCGCCTCCAGCCATACAGAGGCTCCTGAGTTTGCACGCGTCCGTGTGTGTCACCGTGTAAACCATCTGTCCTCTCTGCAGGTTCCCGACAGTGGCAGTGAGCATTGGGTTTGCTGTGAACCAGGAGGTACGTGATGAGTGGGGCCCGGCCACGCGGCCCCTTGGGTGTTGTTTATTCACCTTGCTTCTTGGTTCCAACCTCAGTTTTCCTCTCCTTGTCCTCGGCCTTCATCATGATGAGTAAATTCAAGCATGTGTTTTCAAATCCAAGAAAGTAAACAAATGCAAACCGGTTTGGGGTGTGTGAATTTGGGGCTCCAGCCAGCCCTCCCCCTCGGTGGCCATTTAGCGATACCGCGTGGAGGGGACGTTCTGGACAGATGTTCCCAGTTAGTCTCCATCTGACCCCTGGGGCGTGGGATCGAGTCACACACAAAAGAAACTCCTATTTTTGGAGGACATTTCTAATCCCAGTGTTCTATCAGTTCTTCATTCTCCTCTAGCTGTTGGGTGAGAACATGGCTGTTGCGTGGTTCCCATATACCCTCGGAACTGGGCCATGTCTTGGGACCTGCAGAAAAGGCTGGATCCAGGCTTAAGCTTTATTATCCAGTTTCAGCGATTACACTTAGGAAAAGCCTTACCTTCATTGCAGTTGCTACAGTTACACTTGAATAGGGCAGGGGGCCAGGCTTTGCGGAGGGAGCCCTCATCAGGGCACCCTCAGGGTTAGCGCAGATTCTGGGGCAGCAGAGGAGTCATACCCGTGAGAAAGAACTTAACTTTTGAGGTGAAGATAAGCAAGAGCCTTAATGTTGAGATCTGGTGAGGGAGTCAGTTACTCACTTGTTTCTCTGTTAAATGTGGTCATTGAGATGAGCAAGTGAAGCAGGAAGCTCGGGGCCCAGGGGCTGTTCATCCTGACGGCAGGCTCTCTGACTGGCCAGACCGAGGCCTGTGACGGTCTGGGGTGTGCGCTGGGTACACGTGTTCTGGCCTCGTCGTGGAGGCCCTGGCTGCCTGCCTCAGTGTCTCAGAGGCCGGCCGGTTCCAGGACTGACCTAGGCTTGAGAAGGGGGGCGGTCACGTGCTGACTGGAGGGGGCGCAGGATCTGGGTGTGTGCTGACTGGAGGGTCTTCCCAGAATTGAGCCCTTCTCCTGCCTGCCCAGACTTCCCTTGGGCGTTTGCGGGGCTTCTCCTCGTTTTCTCTGTCAGTTGGCAGCCCCACAGGCCAGGCACGCGTGCTATTCTTAGCCCAGGACGGCAGGAAGTCCGGGAGGAGAGGCAGACGGGCTCCGGGTGTAGGGAGGCCTTTTCCCAGCTCCCCTCCTCTCATCACTGGCTTGTGGGGACTGAGGCCGCGGGCCTGGTGATGTGTGCGGCGAGGGAGGGATCAGCCCCTCTGGTGAATCACGTCTCTTCCTGGGCCGCCCCAGGCTCTGTGATGCTCTTGGATCTCCAGATGCATTCTGAATTCTTCACACGTCAGCAATTTTGAGGGTTTCTTGTGGGGTTTGATTGGAGTCACAAGAGCCTTTTTTCCCCTCCCAGAGAAAACAAAAGAGGCCTTTTTGAAGAAGGAAGCTTTTTCAGTAATTTTCAGTTACTAATGCTTGATTATGATGTCAGTTTAAAATATAGTTTTATTTGTTTAAATATATCTTTAAATATAGTTATTTAAGAAAAGAACATTTGCTTTCATGTCCAGGTCTAGGTTTGAATCCAGATGCTGATTTTTTGAGTTCCCTTTCGAAAGCTAATTTCCATCCACGGTCCTTGTGTTAGTGGTCACAGCTAGAGCTGAATGGCCTTCGGTCCCTGTGTCACATCCTGTATCTGTTTTCTGTCCTGCCCACCCCACAGCTGGAGTTCGGGGTGATTTACCACTGCACAGAGGAGCGGCTGTACACGGGCCGGAGGGGCCGGGGCGCCTTCTGCAACGGCCAGCGACTGCGCGTCTCCAGGGAGACAGGTGGGCCCCGCTCGTGTCACGCATTCCGCGAGGCAGTGGTGGGGATCTCCTACCGAGGTCCAGTCTCTTCGGGGACAGCGCGCCCCTGGTGGGCTGGACGTCGAGTCAGTCTGTGTCTCAGTGTGGATGTGGATGTGGCCGGGAGCCTTCAATGGGCCCTTTCTGTTCTGCTCTCACCTTTCATCCCTAATGTGAGAAGGAACCTGGCAACTAGTTCCCGCGTGGTCCCAGTGGGCCTGGGCGAGCTGGCCAGGCCAAGGGCAGGGTCAGAGGCATACTCTGGCCCTCGGAGCCTCTTGGTGACCCGGTTCCCCAAGTGCGGGCTGTGGCTCCCTGGATGTGGACCCACTGCCGTTGGCTTCAGTCCCTGCGAGAACACGGACGGCCGCAGGAGAGCCGTGTCCATGAGCTGTGGTGTATGCACCACAGATGCTCCCTGCCCTTGTCATTGCTGGAGCAGGACCCAAGGACACCGGTGGCTTTTACAAAGGGCTGCTGTTACACTCAGACTGCCTGTAACATACAGAGTTGACAGTATGTGCCTAGTTGGCCTGAGAGGTGGTGAGAGGGGTCAGGAGTGTCCCTGCCCCCGAGCTGCCTGCAGCCAGTGAGGAGACGGGCCTTCCAGCCCAGGTCAGGTCCGCTGAGGTCCGGTGAGAGCAGCGCCGTCTGGATCCCTGGCCGGGGTGACTGTGAGCCGTGGATCTGCCAGGGAGATGATCGCCCCGTGAAGGACGGGCGAGGCAGGAGGCCCAGGCCTCACGAGTGTTGGGGGGGAGGTGGGCAGGAAGTAATGTCGCAGGAGCTCCAGAGGGAGGGGCCCGGCAGGACCACGGACCGGCCTCTGCCACCGCCCAGCCCAGGCTCCTGCCCGGGGACTGTTTGGTTTGGCCACGTAGACAGCAGTGTTGCTTACAGCTGCGCCTGCCAGGAGTTGGCCTGCCAGCCAGTTGTGTAACTCGGGGGTGAGGGAGCGAGTTGTCAAAGGCCCTGGTGAACTTTGCTCCACATTCATTTGCTGTGACTCGAGGCTCGGTGCCCACGCTCACACCCATCCCAGGCCCTCCGCCCATGGGCCTCCTTGCTCAAACACGCTGTCCACCCCCCTCTGCAACCCGGAACCCCAAGTCCGTCGGTGCTCGTGTCCCAAAGCTCACTTGGGATTTTTAAAAACTTCTGACTCATAAAGTCCAGGGTGATGTTTTCAGCCCTGGTTGTCTTCTATTTGCCGGGTGACGAGGTTTCTACAGGAGGTGACGGAAAGCTCTCCTCAGCAGCATGGTCCTTAGGTGTCGTACAGACCTGGCTTCAAAGCCTGATTCTGACACCTTCCACATGTGACTTGTCAGCTCTGCTCCTGGAACCTCAGTGTTCACGTGGGCGGGAGGTGACGCTGATGACAGCTGTGAGGATCAAATTAAATCCTACCCACAGGGCACTCAGGAACGGCCTGGCGCTGGTGCCCAAAATGAGAGTCATTATCAGAGAAGGAATTTGAATCTTCGCACGAGATCAACCAGCTATTAATTCTGGGGTGCGTTTCTGGAGGAAGCGGTCGCTAAAACAACTACCACTCATCTCCCTGCTTTCCTTGCCTTCTCTTTCCTGTGCTCCTTTCTGCAATGTTTTCAACTCACAAAAACAAAGCAAAGACCACACTGCATAGCGGTAAAGGATTAGATGAGGCCAGAATTTCTTTGGTAGCTTTTTCTCAAAATTCTACCTTGCAGAACTGCAAACACATACACAGGAGACAGAAAAAGTACAGTGAACCCACATGACCCATCACAGCCTGCTGTCACCCCTCTGCCCTTCCCCCGCGGCCAACCCTGCTTCCTCCAAGCTGCCTGCCCCCACCACCCCAAACAACTCCTTGCTACAAACCCCAGCCATAATGGCGCTTTCTAGCCAGCATTTCAGTATGTATCCCTCTGTCACTTTCTCTTAAATCTTTTCCACCTTTTTCACCGATTTTTTAATTTTTAAAAATTTCCTCCTTTTCACCTTCCATGTCTTGTAAAGCGTAATCTATTGTGTTTATTTATTCTCATTCCTTTAGCTTGACCTTCTTTTCTGAACTGTTTCCTTTCCTAATTCTTTCCTAGGTTCCCTCCCCTCTACTTTCGAGTGATGTTCTTCTTCCGTGGGTTCTCCGTTTCTTTCTCTTGCAGCTACTTCTGTTTTGTGGACAGGTCTTTCTGGAAATCTCTGATCGACTGGAGAGATGTTATTCTGCTCCCTATTCTCTTTTTTCTTATGATAATTGTGTATGGGATTCAAACATCATTCTTTTACATTCTTTCTAATTGAAAGAGCTCTGGAGGCCGGTGGTGTGATGGGGTGGGGGGTGAACACTTTACATCGTCTCGTGGCTCTAGGGCTCCCTCTTCTGCTGTGTTTGTGAAGTGCCTGCAAAGTTGGCCTCTTCTTGGACGGTTGGCTCTGCCCCTCCCGCAGTGCTACCTGTATCGTCTCCCTCCTTTGCCCCTGATTCCCGTCCAGTGAATTTGGGGTTCACTCCCATGCGTTTCTGCTCAGTGGGTCCTGCCCTGAGAGTCCCTGGAAGGTCGGTTACGAGAGGTCGTAGTAGCTGTCAGGGGTTTGCCCGCCCACTTGCCCTCTGGGGCCTGGATATGTCCTTGTGGATGTAGGTTTTTGTAGATGTTTTTTGTCTGTGGTTTGTGTTTTGCTCTCCCAGCTGCTCTGTTTTCTTGTCAGAGGGGATTTGGAAGAGGTTACATAGGTTTCCAGGGCAGTCTTCTCCAGGATTCTGAACAATACTTTTTTTTTTCCAATTATTTATTTTTGAACATAATGTATTGAGGTGAAGGTCGCGTAACATGAAATTAGCTGTTGTAAAGTGAATAATTCAGTGACGTTACATTCCTGGCGCCCCGTGTTTGGGTGGCTCCGGGGTAACCCCTTCCCGTTGGTCACTCTCTGCCTCTCCCTCACAGCCCCCAGCCTTCTTTCTGTCTAGTTCTGGGGTTTTCAGTGAAGTACAGCTAATACTACTTTTCGTGTGAGGAGCTCACGGTCTGCAAGGATCTGGAAGCCCAAGCACGTGTGTCACACATGCCGGTCCGAGGCCATCACGGGAGCTGCACAACCTGCGCTCATGCCCACACTTCAAGGCACAGTCACCTCTTTCCTGTAAGGACGTATTTCAGGGCAGACAGAGGACTTGCTTCTCTCACCTCTAAGTTGTAAAATCTCTCTCAAGACAACAGTGCTCTGATCCTCAACCAGAAAAAGGATTTTCAAACTGTTGGAAGTCACGGACTATTTTTTCACCCTCAAATTTGTTTATTGAAAGAGGATGCATAGATGCCCTGCTTCAAAATCTATTTGATTTTTTTATAGTGGTAAAATATATATAACATAATAATTGCCGTTCTAACCATTTTTAAGTGTACAATTCAGTGGCATTAATTACATTCACGATCTTGTGCATCCATTTCCTCTATTTCCAAATTATTTATCGCTGCAAATAGAAACTCTGAACCCATTAAGCAATAGGTCCCCGTGCCCCCCACACACACACCATGAAGTCACAGAATATTTTAAATTATATATATATATTAGTATTTGATTAAGAGCTAAACTATTATGATAAAAATAGTTTGAAAGGTAATAAAAGTCATAGTAAGTCATAGTAATTGTGGAGAGCTAGTCAGAATTAATCATAATATAAGACAATATTAAGTAGAGGGGATTGCCATTTTTACCTTTGTTTCATTATCTGGGCAAAAGAAAACAGTAGAAAGTATTTTGCCTCAGGTGGCAGAGTTCAGATGACTTCTTAATTGTCTGGGTTTCATTTAAAAACACCACTGTGCAAGCATGAGGAAGAGTGGATACACTGCAGCTGGGGGGCGGGGGACACTGGACACAGAGGTGTCTTCTCACAGATGAAAAACTACGGGAAGAAACCCTTTCTTTGGCATCATCACCAGACAAGCTTGAGTCAAGGTCTGGGCCTCACGACCTCCTGCAGGTCACCCACTGTGCCTGGCCCTGTTGAGGTCTTTTTCTTCAACACAAGTCTTTTTTCCATGGGAAGGTGCCCTCTCAGCTTGCAGCCCAGTGAGGGTGGGGTCGGGAGGTGAGCTCTGGAGGGCAGACTGGGTCCTGTCCCCGGAGATCCTGGAGCCGCCGCCCTGTGCCCCTCGTGTGGGTAGAGCCCGAGCCCCCACCAGACACATGGCAGGGCTGGGCACTGGCCCAGCTGTGGTGCCAGGTCTCAGAAAGTCTTTACAATATAAAATGAGAGCCTCCAGTGTGAGAAAAGGGGAAATGGGACAGACTCAGTGTCTTCTCCCAGTGGTCTGTCCCCGGTGGGAGGTGCTTTATGGGAGTCAGGGGGGATTGGGCCCCGGGGAGTGAGGTTACCTATGGGCGTGGCTTTCCTCCACTTCATGGAGAGGATTTGTTCTCTCAACTGAACACACGGGAGTGGCTGATCCTGCCTGAACGGCAAGGCCTGACGAGACAGGACACTAGATCTGGATGTGATTGTGTGTGTGGCCAAGAGGGACAGTGCTATGACCCCCGCAATGAGTCAGGCCCGGCCCGCCTGCAGCCACTTTCCTGTGTCTGATGGCCACAGCATCTACCCCCGATGCTGGGGGGTTACTCCCGAGGACCCCTTTCCAAAGACGTTGCTTAGCAGTCACTTCCTCCACAGGGATGACGTTTCCATCTTTGTCATCACGGCAGCTAGCGAAAAGCTTTTATTATTATTTTTTTTTAAATTTATTTTTGGCTGCGTTGGGTCTCCATTGCTGCCCACGCGGGCTTTCTCTAGTTGCGGCGAGCGGGGGCTACTCTTCGTTGCGGTGCGCGGGCTTCTCATTGCGGTGGCTTCTCTTGTTGCGGAGCACGGGCTCTAGGCACGCGGGCTCAGTAGTTGTGGCTTGCGGGCTTTAGGGCGCAGACTCAGTAGTTTTGGTGCACAGGCTTAGTTGCCCTGCAGCCTGTGGAATCTTTGTTCCCTGACCAGGGATTGAACCCATGTCCCCTGCATTGGCAGGTGGATTCTTAACCACTGCACCACCAGGGAAGTCCCAAGAAAGGTTTTTAAAGGCAGATTTATTTGATGAGGCATTTTTTTTCCTCCAAACATGGGGCGTTCCCAGTTTGGAGTCACTTTGTTTTTATTTATGACTGAATGATCCTCGTTTCATGAGCCACCAGACCCGTCCGAGTTCTTGCTGGTAAGCATCCCTGAAAAGAGAGAACTGGGAGGTCTGCCCCCTACCACCCCTGCATCTGGGACTTTCTGGGGCCTGGGAGGTGAGATGGTCAGAGTGTGGCTTCGACTCTAGTCAGCACGTCCTTCCTTTCCCAGGCCAAAAACCTCTGCGGCATCAGCCACCCAGGGATGACACTGAATCACGCAAACCCGCTGGAGGCGGGTGTGCAGTTCGCTTCAAGGAAAAACCCGACTGCTGGGTGAGAACTGAGCCTTGGTGTTTCTGACTTGGAGAACTTCTCTCCACACAGATCTCTCCAAGGCCCTGGTTCTGACAGAAATCGGGCCCAGACGAGACCCCATGACACTGAAGCTGTTCCTGAGCAACATGGAGAGGCTGCTCCGTGCTGGGGCCCATGGGTACGCGCTCCCCTCCCGGGACTGGGACCCATGGGTGCATGCTCCCCCTCCCCGAGACCCACAGGATGCCCAGGCCCCACGAACAGCTCCCAGGCTGCTCCCCGGGACAGGAGCAGTGACACGCGAGCCCGCCCGGCCTCCAGCCGGGAGCTCGTGCAGCCCGTGGGGGTGGGGTGGCAGGGGACCTGTGGGAGCCCATCTCAGCCCCGTGTGCGCCCAGAGCTCAGCGCCCTTTGTGATGACAGTGACGCCCCCCCAGCCCAGTCTCCCCCGGGTCTGCGCTGTGACCGTGGCCACCCCAGATGGTTTAAATCTAAGGTCGTTGAAGGTCCACAGAGTGAAGGTTGTGTCCTTCAGTTGCACCAGCCACACTTCAAGTGCCACAGCCTTGGGCTGGTGGCTTCGCGGGGCCGAGTGGTCCATCACCACAGAAAGTTCTATTGGACGGCATGGCTCTGGGCCCAGGGCTCAGAATCGAGCTTTTGGGAAGAGGCCCTGGGCTCTTGTTTAGCTCCTGGGGGTGCCTGCGGTGGAGGGGGCGGGCACTGGAGCAGAGCCATTCAGTGTGTTTCCCCTCCTCCATCTCCGCCAGGGTCCGAGTCATCGGCAGCTCCACCTTGGCGCTCTGCCACCTGGCCTCGGGCGCCGCCGACGCCTACTACCAGTTTGGCCTGCATTGTTGGGACCTGGCTGCAGCCACTGTCATCATCAGGGAAGCAGGCGGCGTCGTGATGGACACGTCAGGTGAGCTCGGGCCCTCAGCCCGCCCTCCGTCCCCAGGGGTGAATCCCCAGGACAGACCCACAATGCCCCAGACAGACAGGCCCCCTCCTCTGCTAACAGGGATGTGTAGGGAGGGCAGTGGGCTAGGCCAGAAGGCCCCTCCGCCTTCCTACCTCCAGGTGTGAAAATAGACCCAGGGTCAGGACGGGTGGCTGTGTTTTCTGAACACTCACTTCCCCGCCGCACCCACACACACACACACAGTCCACTGAGACCACAGAGCAGGCAGCAGGCTCCCTGATCCAATGACAAGGATTTAGGTGATGGATCCTAGAGGTGACCTGTTCCTCTGCCTCAGAGTCACCGTGCCCAGTTACCGACCCCATGGGGGCGAGTCCCACAGCGTCCCTGTCCCGGGGACGCCCATGGAGCCTCATCTGACATTGGGGTCCTCTGTGGAGCCCATCATCCCCCAGCTTTAATCCAGAGCCTGTTGCGGAAACACTGGGCTCCGTTTAACTGCTGGCGCTGGCGGTGGGCCCTTCATCCCATGATTGCTCCGTTTGTGCTCCTTCTCCTCGGGAGGCCCTAGTTGAGCTTCCGGGAGGGTGTGAAGTGAAGAGGGGTCAGCCTTGGGCATCGAGGCCAGGCAGGCCCGTCCCCATTAAAGACATGTCTGTCCTGGATGTGACCACGCACGCACACACACACACACGCACGCACGCATGTGCACTGAGGTCTCCAGCGAGGCCTTTAGTCCTGTTCACACCTCCAGGAGGTCGAGGGCCTTCATCCTGCCCCAGATACCTGGTGCACAGAGCAGCCACGTTGAGGGGCCCAGCAGAAAGGCCACCCCCAGCACCCCCCCACCAAGGCCTCCTGGGTCCCTGGAGGCCCGTGCAGCGCAGAGTTTGAGAACTGCTCCCTGTCCTGACCTAACATTGTTTGAGCCTCGGGTCTGAACGTTGTACCTTAAGCCGCTTTCTCCCAGCGCAGCCTCAGGAGGTCCCGGTCCTGGATGGCACCCAGGTTGGGGCAGAGCGGGGCTGAGCCTCCACCCTTTGGGCTGGCTCAGCCTGAGTGCTGGGCTGATGGGGGTCGTGCCGCCCCCTCCCTAACCCAGACACCCTGTCCCTCTGTCCGCAGGCGGGCCGCTAGACCTCATGTCTTGCAGGGTGGTTGCTGCGGGCACACGGGAAATGGCGGTGCTCATAGCTCAGGCCCTACAGACGATTAACTACGGGCGGGACGATGAGAGGTGAGGAGAGCAGACAGGGCTGCCCCAGGACGGGGCCTTCCTGGGAACCTGGAGCAAGCGTTCCTGATCCCCAAAGGAGCCATCAGGCTGGAGTCCGGGCTGTCTGGCTGAGCCCACGTCTTGGTGACTTTGGTGTCCAGTGGTTCCTCTCTGTAATCTCACGTAGCCTTGTGTGGATTGGTCCAGCCCTCCTACCGGGGCCAAAACCTGGATCTCACAGGATGTATGTATTGATACTGCAATTGCAATTTTTTTTCCAGAATGCAAATCTCAGGTAATAAGGCTTTCGAACTGCTGATAAAGCAGACTTGCTCTCAGCGACCTCCCCCGCCTCTGCCCATGGTACTTCAGAATGCAATAAACCAAATGATGACTCTCTGCTTGTTTCCCTCCACAAGTGTGTCGCCTATTTCCCCAAACGACCCACAAAATCCACAGGCTCTTTAGGGAAGTTTGCATGTGACAGCCCAGAGGTGACATGCTTGCTATCTGCCTGCCGCGGGTGATGAAAACAGCTTCAGTAATTATCACGTCAGTATTTAAAATCCGAGACGTGGGTCAGACTGAAGAAAACCAAACATCTAAAATGCTGTATTAAAATGTTTTTGTGATCGGTTTAACGAAGAAAATTATTTTCTGGGCCTTATTTTTTTCCTCCTTAGGAGGAGGAATTATATATAAGAATAATTCTAATGAGGATATTCACTGGCTGGCTACGTGTCTTTCTGAAGTTTAAAAATTGAGGAAGTCAGTCTTAGGATGGAGGAAATTCCAGCCCACGCTTAGCTTTCTCCCTCGTGTTCCTAATTTGCAGTCAACAATATAAAGAGTATTTAGGGGCTTCCCTGGTGGCGCAGTGGTTGACAGTCCGCCTGCCGATGCAGGGGACACAGGTTCGTGCCCCGGTCCGGGAAGATCCCACATGCCACGGAGAGGCTAGGCCCGTGAGCCATGGCCGCTGAGCCTGCGCATCTGGAGCCTGTGCTCCTCAGTGGGAGAGGCCACAACAGTGAGAGGCCCGCGTACTGCGAAAAAAAAAAAAAGTTTTTAGAGCGGCCCTGGCACCTAAACTCCGGGGCTCGGCCTGTGCAATGACCCAGGCACTTTCACCAAACCACACCCTGGAGAGCCCTCGGCAAGCCCACCGGCCCTGCTCCCCTCTGCGGACACTGCGGGGCCTCAGAGCCCATGACGCCGACTCCCCTGTGCCACCTGCTGCTCACAGGGAAGGTGCGCTGGGCCCGCTCACGCACCTGGTGGAGCCCAGGGGGCCTCCCAGGGGGTAATTCCCTCCCCAAGCCAATCCCCAGAGGCCTCACCTCCACCTCCCCTTGGGTTACTGATTGATACATTCGCTATCTTTAGGAAGGAGTTTTCTGATCTGATCTGAATGGGGTGACAGGTGATGTCCCGAAAGGCACACAGGTAAAGGGCTCAGACACGTGAGGACTGGGGTCTCCTTTGGGACTAGGGCGTCTCATGCCTGCTGTGCAAGAGGACCCACCTTTGATACCCACACGAGGACCGCAGGCTGCATGCGGGTGGGGAGCGTCAGCGGCCACTTGGTGCCCCTGCCACCCCTCGGGGCCTCGAATCTCCCCTGCACCCCGACCAGTGTCCGGCCCCTCGTTGACCCCCACTGAAGGCACACCGTCCTCCAGAGACCACCCCCCACGCTGGGATCCTTCAGCTTCCGTCTCAGCTCTGGCTTTCACCTGTGGGTTCGCGAATAACCAAGGAGGCTTCTGTGTGGTGGTGTCAGGACTCAGATCCCTGTCTTGTCCTGCCCCCGCCTCCAGGTGAGGTGGCTCTGGTTCCCTTCTGGGCACCAGCATCGCCCCCACCACCACCACCGCCAACCCAGTGTGGCCTCTAGACATCAGGCTCCGTGTGGCGGCCCCTGTGCCCCACCTGACCAGCCAGCCCAAGCTCCCTCTGTTGGGACACCGCCAGCTGTCCTAGCTGGTGGATTGTACCACCACATGTAGGACGTTATTCTCTTCACACCTTGTGTTCTAGAATCAATGAAAACAATACAGCGAAGTAGGGAAGCAGCTTCTCTCTGTGCAGGACCACAGCTCTGCGAAGCTTGAGCACCACAGGTGCAGAGCGTCTAACCGCAGGATCTTATCCCAAGGTGGTGGGAGGACGCGAGAGACGGGAGCCGTCCCAGGGCCGTGGCTGCAGGGCACATGCAGCCCCACTTTGCTGTGCGGATCTGGGGAAATCGTGCGTTTCTGCTGGCAGCTCCCGCCTAACCCCCTATGGTGCACCTGAGCGGGCTCTGCGGTCACGCACGGATTCATGACGCGTCGGCAGGGCCCCACGAGCCGTCCCCGCCCTGGGCATGAGCTGGGCACGCGGAAAGGCACGTGACCGCTCCCACAGGCTCTGAAGAGACCTCGCGGACGGTGATGCCGCCACAGTCTGGTCCTCTACAGAGCTCCATGTTGTGTATGAGCTCGCAAACCTCGGTGCCTCCACAGTGGTGTCACCAGTCTGCCCGTTGGCAGCCTTGGCTGGAGAGTATTCATGCAAAGCCTAGGCTGTGGGACGGGGGTCCAAGGGCCGGGGCGGGGCGGGGGGGGGCGGGCGGCGGGCGGCCGTCGGCAGGACAGCAGGCAGAGCAGCAGCCAGACGCCCAGGCGGCCGGGTTGGTGGCCAGAGGAAGAGCTGTTTACTGCCACCAGGCAGCTGGTGGCAGGTCCCCCCTCCCCCACCTTGGCGGGGACGCCACATGTGGAGCCAAATGGGGCCAGAGTGGACATGTGGGGCAAGAGGGTTGGAGCCGCCACTCCCAGCCGTCCAGAGTCTCATCCCTGGGCACACAGATGGCCTTTGCTGTCTCTCAGCTTCGAGAAAAGCCTCAGCTTCTGCTCACCCTGGTCACTGCCATGGCTCGAAGCTGGCATGGGTGTGTCCTGGTCTTGCACCAGCTCTGACAGATTTCTGGTTGGCAGCAAGACCAGTGCAGAAAAGGAAGGAAAAGGTCTGGGCCACCCTGGTTTTCTATCTTTAAAAAACATGATGCCATATCTGTACACTGGTGTTCACAGTGGCACTATTCACAGTGGCCAGGAGAGGGAGGCTACCCAAGTGTCCGTCAATGGCTGATGAATAAACGGAATGTGGTCCATCCACACAGTGAGGTATTATTCAGCCTTAGAAAGGAAGGAAATCGTGACCACTGCTACCACGTGGATGAACAGGTGTGACTAGGAGTCACTTTTATTTCATTAGGAGAGGTGACATCACTATGGTGTGTGTGACAACGTTCTGGTTTCTTCAGAGATGCAGGTTGAAGGATTTGATGTGAAGGGGTTCAAATAAAAATACAGATTAAAAGAACAAGCAAATATGTCAAAATGTTAACGGTGATTGAATCCAGGCACTGGGTATAAGGATGCTCACGGCATGTTCTTTCTATATGTCTTTATATTTTTTTAAAGGTTTTTAAAAATTTTATTTATTTTTGGCTGCATTGGGTCTTCGTTGCTGCTCGCGGGCTTTCTCTAGTTGCAGGGAGTGGGAGCTACTCTTGGTTGTGGTGCACGGGCTTCTCATTGCAGTGGCTTCTCTTGTCGCGGAGCATGGGCTCTAGTCGCATGGGCTTCAGTAGTTGTGGCACGTGGGCTCAGTAGTTGGCATGTGGGCCCTAGAGCACAGGCTCAGTAGTTGTGGCGCATGGGCTTAGTTCCTCCACGGCATGTGGGATCTTCCTGGACCAGGGATCAAACCCATGTTCCCTGCATTGGCAGGTGGATTCTTAACCACTGTGCCACCAGGGAAGTCCCTAGATGTCTTTTTTTTTTTTTTTTTTTGGGTACACGGGCCTCTCACTGTGTGGCCTCTCCCATTGTGGAGCACAGGCTCTGGACGCGCAGGCTCAGCAGCCATGGCTCACGGGCCCAGCCGCTCCGCGGCATGTGGGATCTTCCCGGACCGGGGCACGAACCCGTGTCCCCTGAATTGGCAGGCAGACTCTCAACCACTGTGCCACCAGGGAAGCCCCCCTATATGTCTTTATATTTGAAATTTTTTACAATAAAAAGTTTTTAAAGAGGGGAGTTGAATTGGCTGGACCCACTTTCTCATTTGTCAAACTGCGTGTCTAGTCTGGTAGGGCTGCTCTGACAGAATGCTGTACACAGGGTGGCTTATTATGAATGGCTAAGATTTACTGCCCATGGTTCTGGAGGCTGGAAGTCCCAGATCAGGGGCCAGCAGGACCGGGTTCTAGTGACACCTCCTCCTGGTTTATGGCTGGCCATCCTCTCCCTCAGAAGGGGTGAGGGAGCTCTCTGGACCGTCTTTTATAAGGACATTAATCCCATCCATGGGGGCTCCGGCCTCACAATCTAAGCACCTCCCAAAGCCCACCTTCTAGTGCTATCACCCTGGGCATTAGGGTTTCAATATATGAGTGTGGGGTGGACACAAACATTCAGACCACGGCAGGGGGTCGGGGGAGGGGCAGCTGAGGCCCAGTCCAGCCCCGGGGCTCTGGGCAGGAACCACCTTGCCTGGGGCTGGGGTTCGGCAGGCCTTGTGGAGTCCAGGACTCTGGAAGGAAATTGCTTTTGGCTCCACCCTCATCTCGGTGACACCAGTGACCCTCAGGGCAAGACATGTGTTTGTCTCTGTGACTAAAGGGAGGGGGAGCGGGTAGAAGGGCCTGCTGTGCTGGTCAAGTGAGTCCTGGACTGAGGCAGAGGTCAGGTCACAGCTCTTTGGAAACCGGCTCCTCGCAGCAGCACGGGCAGCAGGCTGACAAGGCGAGGGCCAGTCACCCTGCGTGCAGGGCGGCGCTGGACGCTTTCATCCCGGTTTACCCCTTTTAAAGCGCCAGGGTTGGGAGACCACCCCACTCCTTAACCCGCTCAACAGAGTCCGCTCCAAGTTCGCAATTAAGAGCTATGGAATCCCTGACAGCTCCGCCCCTTCTGGGGTCTGAACAGGCGCTATTGCATCTTCCCATCCCGAGGGCTATGCAAGTAGGACCCGGGTTACCCCCTCGCCCTGGCTCGGTGTTTCTCTCGCCTTCCCTACTCTGAGAAAGTCCCGTCCCTGTAGCTAAAGGACTGTGAAGTCCCCGGGGTCCTTCACCTCCTCTACCCCCTGTCCCGGCCGCGAGACAGCCTGGCGGGTTGGCCCTGAGGGCGGGTCCTCGCCCCAAAGGCAGCGGCTGGCGCGGCCCTGGGGGACCTGCGTGCATCCCGCCCCACGGTCTCCCGAATCCTGGGGCCACACCAGCCTTTCCACAGCCGAGGCCACGCTGCCAGCGTGGTGGTGTCCCCGACTGCCCCAACCTCCGACAGGCCGACCGGCGACCCCTATAGCTCGCGGAGCGGCTGGGCTCCGGAACGTGGCGACTGTCGTCCTCCGCGGTCTCCGCAGCCCAAGGGGCGTGGACGCGGGCGGGGCCGGCAGCGGCGCTTTAAGAGGCTGCGCCCGGGGAGGCCGGCCCCACAGCGACCCGAGCGATGGACATGGCCCGGGACTGCGCCGGAGCCCTCCTCAGGCTAGTGCCCCGCGGGCCTGCGACCCCGCCGCCCTCGGGCCCCTCGTTTCCCCGCCCCCTTCTCGGCCCCCTGCGCCCCAGGCGCCCCTTGTCCCCGCGAGACCCGCATCCCCCTGCCCCCTTCGTCCCCCTGCGCCCCGGTCCTCCTGCGCCCCCTGCGCCTCTCACCGCGGCGCCCCTTGTCCTCGTGCGCCCCGCTCTCCCTGCGGTCCCCCACCCCCGCGGCCCCTGCGCCCAGGCGCCCAGCCGGAGCCCGCGCGCGATCCCTTCCCCGCCTCCGGCCGGCCGCCAGGGCCAGGTGTGGCTCCCGAGGTGCGCGGGCGTCCGCGGAACAGGTGACCGTGGTGAGTGCGGAGCGGCTGCATTTGTAGCCGCGACCGCCGCGGGTGCAGACGGGGCCCGTCCCTGGAGGCCCGGGCGCGCGCGCGGCCAGGCTTCTCGGGGTCCCGGACCGCGGTGCGAACTGGGGCGAGACGAGGGGCGTTGGTGGGGACGCTGGGCGGCCTCCAGGCGGCCAGCTGACCCTCAGGGCCGCGCGGGCTCCGGCTCCGAGCGTGGTGGGCCAACCGGGGCGCGCCCGGGCCTGGACGCTCCCTGACCGTGCTGACTGAGCCCCCAGGTTTGTAAGGAGGAGTTTGGGGGGAAGTGGTGACGCTTTGGGGGACGGAGAGGGGTAGAGGGGCCCGCGGACGCCCGCCGCCTCCTCTCCCGGTCCACGCGCCCGTGATCCAGGCCCTGCATCACTTTTTTTCCATTCTTGGGTTCATCTTCACACCCAGGAAACCCAAACCAATCCTTGTCTGTAAAATTCTAAAGATATTGGGGTGGCAGTAACTTTACAGACTTGGGGGAGGAATCCTGCTTCTCTGAAGATCTCCTTGAGTTCTTTAAAATGCAGGTTTTCTGAGGTGACTGGGCTGGAGGGATGGGGTGGGTGAGAGAGAGGGGAGTGTGATCTGTAAGCTTCTGAACCTGGGTCTTTAAAGGGGGATCTGTGCCAGGCCCAAGGTTAGAGAGAGCCGCCAAGATGGAAGGGGGTGCTGTCTGCCGCTTGGGCTTTCTCTTTAAAAACAGGACCCCAGGAAGGTGAGAAACAGACATTTTCATGCATCTTCACTGATGTGGTTTAGGCCTAAGGGGAAGACCCTTGGTTTCTTCCTCTACCTCCAGCTTCACTCGCCCCCCAGTCCCACTCCCAAGGGTAGCAACTGCTGACAGTTTGTAATGCATCCTCCAAACTTTTCTCCCATGGACCTCTCCAAGGTCCTCCCAACACTGAGCTGGCAGGCCAAGTTGTAAGGACTGTGAGGGGGCCCTAAGCCCTGGCTGGTGTGGCCTGCAGCGGGAGGAGATGAGGCCTGAAGAATTAAGGCTGCCCCTGCCTTTGTACCTAACCCTACAGCACAATCCCAAACCCAAAACGTCTCTGTGTGAGGTGGAAGCGACTTGCTTCTGAAATGTTGGCAGATGAGCACATGGGGAAGGACTGATCTGCTTAGACAGCCCTGAATGCAGGGCTCTGGGAGGGAGCTAGGGACCACCTGTGGGGACTCACTGTCATTGGGTTCCTGCTTGAGAACTGAGCTGCTCTAATTCTTGGTACCCCACCTGCTTCTGCACCATCTGTAACACTTGCTGAAAGCAAAACTTTTGTCTTCTGCCTTCTTTAAAGCCGAGTCCAGGCTGTAGACCCAGCAGCTACAGCCCAAGGTTTCCTGGCTCAGCTCTGGATACCCAGGGTGTCCATAGGGTGTGTGTTGCTACAGAGGAAGCCTGCTCTGACTTTGTGTTCTGGCTTTGGTAACATTCACACTGACCCTGAGGTTGTTACAGAGCTGATTTCCTTTACACTTTGTGCAAAGTAGCTGCTTTTGTAGCTATTTAGTACCTCTTTCCTTGAACAAGGAACTCTAGGTTTTGAAGAGCTGCCCTTTCAGTACAAATTTGACCAGTCTTGTTAGTGATGTAAGCAAGGAATTGACTTTTCTACAAGTCGACCTCTCAGGTTACTGATGCTTACTCCTTCGTGGTCTACACTCTTATTTTAATAATATTCAAAGTGTTCAAAGACTTCACGGTCATGTATTGGATATGCTTTCTAGCCAAGCATTTTGCTGGGTGGGTCAAGGCACAGCCGGGAGCTGCCACAGTCCCGCCATGGGGCTCCCAGTGGGGCCCACGTGTCCCATGTGTTGCTTGTCATGAGCCGGGCCCGCGGGGGAGCAGGAAGCCTCGCAGGGGCCAACACTCCTCTGCTTCCTGCCGCGGTGAGACCCCACCACCCCTGAGACTGTCCCTCAGCCACTGTCCCTGCAGCTCTCGGAGGCCCCGCCAAGCCTGATGGATGCTTTCCAAGGCCTGCCCCTTCTCTGCATTCCCATGGCTGGGGTCACACTTCCCTTCCCTGCACTGTCCTTGTCACCTGGCTTTGGGCACAGAGCTCTGTCTGAGCTTTATCTCTTCACGTGGGCCCTACTTGTCCACCTGACGGCCTGTTCCCAGGCCTGCTTTTCTCCCCCAGCGCTTTCAGAACAAACATCAGTCCAGAAGGTGGCCTAGAAAGACGCCTTCTTGGGACCTGTGGGCCAGCTGTGTTCCACTGCAGCGGGGTTCACGTCCACTGTCAGTCTGTGCCTGTTGCTTTATTTCCTACTCTACGAGTTGAGGACTTCTCACTCCCTCCTGGAAAAATACAGAGACTTCCCTGTTCCTTCACTTCTGGGAGATACACACCCTCACAATTTTCCAGAATGTTCTATGAAGTCTGACTTTTCTTATCGTCTTGATTTCCCCAAACAATCGATTTCCTTGAAGAGCCTGTTTCCTTGGGGTTTTTTTTTTTCCGTGTACTGAGCCATTTCCCTTCCTGTTTTGTGTGATTGCCTGCACGTTCCCGGGGATGAGAGGGCGGCCAGCATGAGGGGTTGCCAAAAGCTGGATTCTAAGTCTTCTTAGTGCTCCTGTGACCACTTCGATGTAGTACAGCATTCAGGGGGAATAGCAACACATTTTCAGCCTTGGTCTAGTGGCCAGTGACATAAATGATCCCATTAAGAGGACCAGAATTGAGCTGGATTAATATGTTGCTTTGTTCTTGTACCTGGTTGTCCCTGCTGTTCCTTTCTCTGGAGCAGAGTAATCAGATGTAGTATATTTAGTGTACCTAAGATAGCATTTAACCCCTTTTTACATCATCTATAAGGTAGTCTTGATTATATATAATTCAGCGCATCAAATCACTCATCCTGTTCCTTGGAAAGAATGGCTCATGCCTGCAGGGCCTTTTTAGGTGGCTCCTAAGCCTTTTCTCCAACAGTGACCCAGTTCTCTGTTGGGAAACGTACGGCGTAAGAACAGCAACAACTGGACTTCCTTCCTTATTGAGATCGGCTATCTCAGGGCAGCGAGGAGGGAAGGCCCCGGGAGTGACTGCCAGCACTTAATCTGGTCAGAAGTTAAAAGACTATGAGGGCTTTGTGGTGGGCGGAGCTAGGTCAGTGGATCACCTGGGGGCTCACAAAGGTGGCGATGAGGAGATACAGACCAGACTAACTGGGTCAGAGCTGTTCAGCCCAGGGCATGCCATTGGCCCCCCACAGGGCCCGGGCCCAGGTTCCAAGACGTGAACTTTGTCCTCCCACCCTCCCACTTCTATGGTTGGCCCTAGCCTGTCTTTTACTCGGGGACAAAGGAATGACTCCCTGCTCTGGGGGGAGGGAGGCTCTTGCTGGCAGGCCCCGGGCTCCCCGCACCAGAAGAGGGTTTCACCAGTGGGCAACCTCCCCGCCCCCACCCCCGACTCTGACGATCCCTCCCTCCACGCCCTGAGCCTCCCTGGTACTCAGCTGCGATGCTCGCCTTTGGTCTGGTCAGGCAGTGTGCTGGTACCTTTCTTTTCTCCTCACCGTGAGTTCAAGTTTCCTATGATGCTATGATCAGGTTGAGAACAGAGCCAGGTCCCAGCTGGGAAGCATTGTGTGGATAATCCTCGCTGCCTTGTCCACCGGGTTGCCAGGGAGGGCTCTGAGTGTCAGCCCAGCAGAACATGGGCCCCTGGTTGTCGTGTTGTGTAATGAGGAGCCTGTGTAACTCCCTGGAACTGGGGCAGAGGTCTGGCGGCCGTGTGCCAGGCCCTCCACAGGGTTGGTTCAGCCCTGGTCTCCCTCGCTGGGCCGCTCTAATTCTGGTGGGAGAGCCGTGTGGGGGCCACTGGCTAGGCATAGTCCCCTTGCAGCTGCCGCGCTGGCCACAGGCTGGGTGGTGACCCTGGAGAGGAGCTGTGGGTGTCCTCCCAGCCCACAGCTCTTCTTCACTGGCTCTGGCCAATGTTTACTGCTTGGGACTTGAAGTTCAGAGAGATTCCTTATTAACTGGGTGACCTTGAGAAACCACTCTGAGCCTCAGTTTTCTCACCTGAGAAATGGGGTAATACTTTCCTTGTAAGGTTTTGATGAAATTAGTTAATATATTAAAAAAGCCAGCACAGGGCTTCCCTGATGGCGCAGTGGTTGAGAGTCCGCCTGCCGATGCAGGGGACACGGGCTCGTGCCCCGGTCCGGGAAGATCCCACATGCTGCGGAGCGGCTGGGCCCGTGAGCCGTGGCCGCTGAGCCTGCACGTCCGGAGCCTGTGCTCCGCAACGGGAGAGGCCACAACAGTGAGAGGCCCGCGTACCGCAAAAAATAATAATAATAAAGTAACATCAATTTGTTTTTACTTTTCCCTCCATTTCTAGGCCCCTGACGTTTATGGGGTCGCAGACGAAGAAGGTGCTGCTCACACCCCTCATGCGTCCCGCTCGCCCCTTCCGGGTCTCCAACCATGACAGGAGCAGCCGCCGAGGGGTGACCGCCAGCAGCCTGCAGGAGCTCCTCACCAAGGTACCCCCACCAGCCCACATGGGCCCCAGAACAAGCCAGTGCAAGACAGAGGGTCTGTGTCCTGGCCTCGGAGGGTCTGGGGGAGCCTTCTGACATTAAAGGGAATATTACTGTGTCCCTGTCCCATAAAAGACTTAGGTACAGAGAAAAAAACCTTCAAAGTAGCCATCAATTGATAATGTGGCTTTGGTTCTTTGACAGGGGGAATATGGGAGGCAGCAACTGTAGAAATCTGGTTTTGGTTATAAAGGCCAGGGACGAATGGTCCTTAATCTAAAACAGCGTCCTCGATCGCCAGATAAAGAAGAATCATAGACTCATAGGAAACGAGAAATGAGAATCCAACATGCCGTCTCTGAAGCGACAGAGATGTCGGCTCTTTAAGTATCACAGATACAGGCTCGTTCTTTTTATTTGTCCAAATAAGCAGGACATTTTAGAAACTGAATATTATTCAGTGTAACCCCTTATCTCACGTCGTTGAAACCTCTGAAGAAGTTAGGTCCGTTTGATTTTTTAACTTCTCTTTTCCGAGCAAAGGCTGAGTCATAGACACCAGGTAAGGTACATCTTTACCATTTAAAACCCTCAAAATCGGCCAACACTTCTGGAACCATGATTTAGTTGATGCCATGGATGGGTCCAAACGGAGTCTCTCACTTCACCCCGTGACGCTGGTGTGTTCTAACCTAGACCCTGGATGCCCTGGTTATTGCCAGCGGACTGGTCACGTTGGTGTTGGAGGAGGACGGCACCGTGGTGGACACGGAGGCGTTCTTCCAGACCCTGGGGGACAACACGCACCTCATGGTCCTGGAGAAGGGACAGAAGTGGACACCGGTAAGTGTGTTTTCTGGGCAGCTTCTGGGAAGGCTTCTCACCTATGGAAGTGTGGTCCCCACTTTGGGGTTGACTGGCCCACTTTCCAAATACTTCCTTTGTGTTCACCTGATAACTGGATCTCCTACCCTCCAGGGATGCTTTCAACTATTTCTAGGAAACTTGGCATCTTTATGAACCTGGACTATGTGATTTAGAGCCAGTAATTCTGAGGGTCAGGCTTTGGCCAGTGAGGGGCTGCAGATCCGGTTAGAGTGTGTGGATATGACCTGCGACCACTCACTGTCTGTGACCTCAGGAGAAGGCGAGCTGACACAACTGGTAAAATTAGGGAGGGGCGTGTGGTGTAAACACAGTGATTTAGGCAAGCAAAGAGGTAGAATAAAGGGTTTTATTTCTGAGAAAACTATAGGTTATATATCTTGGAAAACACTCCCACCATAAAGCACCTAAAAATGTAAAGCAAAATATTCAAACGTCTTTTTATATGCCTAACTGACATTCAAGAAAGGGAAATCCTCAGAATCCAACGTTTTATGGAAACCAGGATCCAGAGAGGGAAGCAGGCAGGGAAGCTGACGTCTCCGCTGTGGGCAGACAGTGACCCCAGCTCTGCTGGACGCTGGGAGGACAGCTGCCCAGAGCTCTCTCCTGAGCACCTGGCCTCAAGCTGCCCCCCTGAGGCTTTAGGGACTGCTGAGTCCCAAACCACGCAAGCTGGAGTGTAGTTTACAGAGACCTGGGGAGGAAGCATCAGTGGACGGAGTTTATTCACTGATGCTCGTGACCCAGCTCGTCCCTCTCTCCGGCCCCCATGACCCACGTCCTCATCCCCAGAACCCAGGAACGTGTCACTTTACGTGGCAAAGGGGACTTGGCATGGGGTGATGATCCTGGATTGCCTGGTGGGGCGGTGTCATCACAGGGTCCTTGTAAGGGGGACACAGAAGGGTCAGCAAGGGCGGAAGCAGAGAGAGGAGTGACTGGAAGACGGGCCACGGGCCGAGGGACAGAGGCGCCCTGGAGCCGGGACGGCAGCCCCAGCAGGACAGCCTGCGGCTCACTCAGGACCTCCAACCCCCAGAACTGTCAGAGCATGAGTCTGTGTTGCTTTCAGCCGCTCAGCTTGTGGCCATTGGTCCCAGCAGCCCCAGGAAACTAATTCAGAAGGAAAGGGTCTGTTCTGTTTGTTTTGCGAGTGAAATTCTCTTTTACTTAGTGGGGGAGTCAGTTGCCATGTGACAGGTTGAAGCCCCCGCGTGGTGGGCGCTGAGCTGGGGGTCAGGGTGGTGACAGGAGGCTGTGGACGAGAGTGGCACCGATATGGTGGTTCTCGGGGTGGGAGGCGGCTTCTCTGTCTGGTAACAGCCTGGTTGACGTGAGTCTTATGCGGGGTCTTAGGCGTCTGGACCTCCTTCCTGCAGGGATCGTAAGTCCTGCCCCACTTGTAGGGGTTTCTAGGTGAGGCTACTTGACTTGACGTGGCCAGAACTTCCAAGAAGTAGCCGCCAGGGGTCTCCCTTCCTCAATCCAAAGCTTTGGAGCCTGTCCCGTGGGGAGCAGGTCCTCAGAGCATCTTCAGGGGTCTCCTGGGTCCAGATGATGGAAACCATACCCCCCGTTAGGTCCCGAGTTTGGGGAGGCATCTCGATTTTGACTCAAGACCAAGGATGTTGGGGGAGTGAGATTAAAACTTTCATGCGTCAGAGAGGAGCTGTGTCAGGGGCTCAGGTGGAACTCACCCCTTGATTCTATAATCTTAATTTTTACTAACGTTTCCTAAACGACAGACACACCCCCTCCGAGGCAGCAGGACCTCGGTGCGTTAGTTGATGGGCTGCAACCATCATGTGTCCAAGTGGGCGGGTGGCGGGAAGAGAAGAGGGGCTCCAGCAAGAAGGGTTTGGGTGCTTTTAGGGGAATTTATGGTTTAAATTCAAATTTAGTAGATTTTTGTCAGAGAAGTTAACACTCACAGCCTCAACTACTCCCAACACCTAAGGTTCATGAAAGTTGTACCTCTATTTGAATCCTGGACACTGCAGGACCATGTTGCAGCAAACCCACCAGGACGTGTGCCTGGGACATATACCTGGGATGTGTACCTGGCACAGCTTTGTTCTCTCTTGTTTCTTCTCAAAGCTTCTGTGGGAAGACTGTTTATAAACCTGGGATTTATAGAGGTCTCTGACCTTCTTTCCCAACCACAAGGGTCTCAGGTAGACCGAGACTAGGTCCCACTAGTGTCCGCAAGAGGCCAACCTTCCTCCAGGTCAGGAACTAGAAATCAGGGGGGCCCACGATTTATCACACGCCACCAGCCCTGGCTTAGCCGTGGATTCTGGCACTCTCCATGGGGCCTCTCGTACGGCGGGAATAGCGTGCCCGCTGGCCGTCAGGCGGGCTGTGGCACGGTCATCAGCAGGTGGCCGTGTGGCCCTAGGTGACCAGGGTGAGTGCATTTCCACCTCAAGTCACCAGCACAACTGTCCACTGACCCCTGGACCCCGAAGCCGAATCACACTCATCTCCAGTCACTGAACAGAGCAGCTTGGAGGAGGGTACTTTCTTATGGGTTTGGACCCCATGGCAACGTAAGCACACTGCTCTGCTGAAAACATTCCTCGAATAGTTAGCAGCTTAGTCACAGATTTTAAGCTGACAGGACAGCTGAAACCAGCCTAAAACCAGAGGCACAGGATTTGTTGGTCACAGCGGGGCCAGTGCTGCAGGCTCTCTTCCTCCACGGCTCTAGGGTGCTACCTACATCCCAGCCCGCCAGCCGCCAAAGAGACAGGGGATCGCGAGAGTAACCTTCGACTTGTACAAGCTGAACCCCAAGGATGTCATCGGCTGCCTCAACGTGAAAGCCACTATGTACGAGATGTACTCGGTGTCCTACGACATCCATTGCCCGGGGCTCAAGGCCCTGCTGAGGTAACAGACTTGGGGACCAGAGAGTCTGGACATGGCGGGCAGCCCATCCCCATCCCCATCCCCATCCCCTCGAGCCCCGGCCTGACTCTCACTCGTGTTGTCATAAAAACTCTTACGCCACAGACTTACTCAGAAAACAAAAACTTGAGGCAAAATACATAGTTTTCCCCAAAGACCAATAAATACGAAATGGAAAGAAAACCTAAATAATGACCTAAATAATAAATAGAAGAACCAAATTCCTTTTAAAAGCTAGAGCTGTGCATTTAAAAACCTTATTTCTCAGCAATGACAGCTAAAACCAGAGCCAGGGAGATTCTGACCTGGTTTGTACAGATTAGCCCCCAAACCTGGATGAGGACTCGCACAGGTAGTTCTGTGTTACGGAACTTGAACCTGGTGGGCAGGAGGCGCTGGCCTTGCCCCTCTCCACGCACTGCCAGGGCACCCCTACCCCACAGGCCAGGCCTGGAGAAGACAGGTCCCGATCTGTACCCCAAAACAGTTTGAACAAATTCTCTATGTGCACCAGGAACACTCCTGACACCCGGCCTGTGAGCCCTGCACCAGGGGCTCCCACCCAGCCTTGCTTCTGAGCAGCCAGCTGTGTGACCTTTAACAGGTTACTCAACTTCTCTGAGCCTCAGTTTCATCATCTTTAAAATGAGGAGTTTGCTTCCAAGTTCTCTGATCGCATAGGCCCTAAATACACCTGCTTCCAGCCCTCCGTTAATCTGTCACTGAGCCTCTAAAGAAGGGATTCGGGTTGGGGGGATGCAGGGAGAGGGTGACAGGAGCAGGAGGTCTTTGAAGTTCGCCTAGGAGGTGCCACGTGACACCTGATGCCCCCTGCACAACTCCCCGGCAGGGCCTGCCTGTTTCTCTGGGGCGCTGGTCCCCTCCTTCCGCTGTCCCAGGACGGCTTCCCTGAGGGAAGCATGGGGCAGGGTAGTGTGGGCGGGGAACGAGGCTTTCCTCATTCTGGAAATGAGGCTGGTCCTTCTGACGGGGCTGCACGCCCAGTACATGGTCATGCGGGCAGACGGTGGCTTCCTTTGGCCTCCTTTCCCACCCAGAGTCACCGAGGCCCAGCCCCAGACAACAGTTACTGTCCTGCTGCTGGAATCTGGACCGCCCCCCCCCATTCCCCAGTGATCTTCCTCTTTTTGCTGAGACAGGAAAGAACAGCTTGATTGCTTGAGTTTTCAAGTGAGACGGGAGAGTTACAACAACTTAGATAAGTGTAAAGAAAGTGAACCCACCTCAGCAAAATCTTTCCCGAGAGACGACCCAGCCTTCTTGTCACTGATTCTCACCGTCTGGTGGATCTGAGGGTGGTGCGAGTAGCTGCAGGAGGCGCCCAGATATGAGGCTTTGCCGGCCAGGCCCCGCGGGGACGCCAGAAATGGAGGTCCCCCTACCAGTGCGGCCGAGCCCCTGGTTCCTTGTGAAGGGACGGACCTTAAAATAAGTGGAATTCCTCAGCTTTGGACTCGGTAGAGGATAAGAATTTGAGTTAGAGCTATTTTTTAGTCTGAAACAACACGAATGCCAGGTCAGCCTTGGGCTCAGATGCCCAGGGTCGAGTCGGGGTGTCCTGTCCGCCCTAAGCGAACTGGGTCACAGGGTCGCAACGGCAGGTGTGTTGAGTCTCCTCCAGCCTGGGGTTCCTTTCACCCCGACTCAACTGAGTTCAGCAACAAGCTCCACAGCCCCGGCAAGGCCGGGGTTAGCAAGCGGCCAAAGGAGGACAGAGCCTGTGCTGCCTGGGCCGCCCACTCAGCATGTTCCAGTGACTTTGTGACAGGCCACATTCGGGAGAGGCCAGGGGATGAGTGGTCCAAGGCCAGTGGCAGGGGAGCTGCTGGAAATGCAGAGTCCCAGGTCCCACCCAGACCTCCAGAACCGGCGCCCGCATCTCAGCAATGGGGGGCTGTGCCCTGGGAGCTGGGACCGGAAAGTGCTGGGATGTGGGCTGTGTGGCCCTGAGCGCATGTGGGGGTGGGAGTGGGGAACCCCTGTCCTCTGCCCCACAGGCTGGACCGCCACCCCGCCCGACCGCCCCATCTCTTGCAGGAGCCTGCTGTTGTTCCTGTCTCACACCGCCCAAATGACCGGTCAGTGTCTCGTCCACACGGGCACCTACATGCTCCGAGTGCTGGCTGACACAGAGGAGCGGGCGGTGCCCAGCCCGCGCCCTCGCCGGGGGATCACGAGTGGATAGGGGTGCACAGTGCGGAGTCTCCGCTGACCTCAACCCCGCAGGTCCCTCTCCAGGGACGCGTTCGGAAGACGCTGTGTTCCCACCACGTGTCCCCTGCTCAGGAAAGAAAAGGGGCCTGAGGGCACTGCCAGGGGCCAGGCGGTGGAGGCCCCCTGGGTGGGGATGGGGTGGGGGGATGCGGGCAGCATGAGGCCTGCGGCTCCACAATAAACCAGTCAAGAGAGTCGCTGTGATACCGCACTTCTTCCTCCTGTCTTCTTCATGTCAGAAAAGCACACCTCACAGAAGCAAAACTCAGCCAGAGATGCTCTGCTAACACGTGCAATCACTTTTAAGTCTGTCAGGAGACAGGAGGGTCAGATGTTATTGTGGGGTTTTATGTCGGTCCTGAATGAGCCCAGTGACCTGAGAGCCTGTGACTCTGAATTTTTGGAGGTGATCAAGCCGCACTGGCAACCTTTCCTTAAAACAAAGCTGCTCCAAAGTGGGGCCTGATGCAGGACGGGCGTGGCCGAGTCAGGCGGGACCCCAGGCCACGAGGGACGCGGGCTGAGCCCCAACCACACGGCTCGGGAGGGGGCAGTGCGGCTCCCGGGGGGAAAACGGAGCGCCGCTGCTAGACTAGGAGACCCGCAGGAGCCAGGTGCCATTCGGATCTGTGGTTTTCCTCCTAAGAAACGCTGCCACAGAGGCCTGTCCCCTTCCTGACTGACAACCCAGGACAGTGGGAGACACCACAGCTTGTCCCAGAAGCACAGAACCGCCTGCAGTCAGACCCCTGGGCCCGGACTCGTGGTCCCCCGCCCCCGCCCCCATCACAGCCTGGATCCCCTCGGACCCCTGCTATGCCGACCTGACTCCCACCCATTCCCTGCTTCACACGCCCAGCAGCAGGGCTGGGAGCCCAGGACCTCAGGCAGGAGGGGCAGAAGTAAAGGAATTGCAGCCGCATTCCTCAGAGCAGAGCCTCTTTTTCAAACAGAGCAAAATAAAAAAGGCATCTCAGGGCCCCCCTTCCCCTCCTGCTCGGCTTCTGGGGGAAATGCAGCGGGGGGTGGGGGGGAGGTTGGCGGAGGTGGGTGGTGCTGCCACCGGCTCCGCGGGCTCTGCTGTGAGCGCTTCCCTTACAAGGAGCTCGGCTGGAAGCCCTTCCAGAGCGAGGGAGGAGGACGGAAATGGCTTTCCGGCACCTTCCGCTGGGCGGCTCCTGCCTCTCACTGACCAAGGGCTGCATCACTTCCCAGGGATTTGGCCTCCTGGAGAGGGGCGGCCCGGCTTCCAAAAAAGGAATTTTCCCTCAGTGCCCTGATGCCTTGACTCAGCCCTCTCTCTGACTCAGCGCCCTTTCCCCCTTTCCTTACTGCGTCCAGGGGCTCCCTGGCCTGTTCTAAGGGGGATTAAGCAGGAGGAGAATGTGGAACTGACAGGGGTCTTAGAAGCGGGTTACAGTCAGAAGAAGGACGACTTAGAGTCTGGGAGTTTCTGAACGAGCTCCTCCACAACAGCCTGCATCCGCCCATGGGCCTCCTGTCTCCCGCTCCTGTGTGATGAATAAATTGTGTGCAAAAAGGACACTCTGGACGTTTCCTCTCTCCTTTCTGCCATCTTCCTCTCTGGGGATGCGGGTTCCTTTCTCCGATGATTGATGATCGTAGTTTCTACAAAGGAGCTATATTTTGCTCTAGCAGTTTTCAGTCTGCGGCAGGGATCCCGGGGCCTCGTCGCCAGCAGGAGCCCAGTGCTTTCTCTGGGCGCTGCGCCCTCCCTTCTGTGCAGTGAGGCCCGCAGCTGGCCAGAGCTTCCGACCCGCACGCCTGGGGGCTCCCCTCCCAGCCCACCACCCAGACCCCGGTGACGGCAGACAGAGCAGGGCTGGCCTCAGGGCTCCAGAGATGGAGAGGAAGCCGGCACCACGTCGCCCTGAGCTGCGACAGGTAAAGGCATCCTTTTTCCTCTCCGTGTCCTCAGGCCACATTTCCAGCATCCCCGGAACCGTCAAGGGCAGGGCCGGTGTGCCCAGCTGTCCAGCTGTCACCACCTGCTGTGGGATTCCTCAGGCCTGCTGAGGCCGACCAGGCCTGTCCAGGAGGCAGATGGCCACATAAAAATAGTCGGGGGCCTCGAGGTGCCACTTCTCCAGCTGTTGTGTTGAGCGGAAGCCAGATTTGGGGGGGGGGGGCTCAGTGAAGGCATCGGGGCAGCTGCATTGGAAGGCAGGGACGGGGGCGGGGGGTGGGAAAGTCTCACCCAACAGAAAAGTCTTGCGACCCCCCAGCTCTCCCTGGAATGAGCATCCGACACAGCGGTTCTCCTGTTCATCGGTTTCTAGTCAATCCCACTGCAGCTGAAACAGGTCATATAGGCAGAGCTGCAGAGCCCCGCCTGTCTCCTGCTCAGGAAGCCAGGGTCTAGGCGGTGGGTTACGGGTTCAGTGAAGTCAGGTGAGGACGTCTGGTGGCTGCTGGTTGTACCTGAGTCAACAGTCATACAGCTCACACCTGAGAACTGGGGGAGGGTCGGCCTCATGTTCAATGTTCTTACCCCAATCAAATGAATTTAAAAAATAAAAGAAGCTGGGGTCGAAATGTGTGGCTCGACGATTTACTTGGTTTTCTCACCTGTGAAGGTGCAGTGGGTACCTGCCTGGAGAGGACGGTGGGTGAACACATCGCGGAAGGACCAGGCCCCCTCCTGGCGCTGGGACCCTCTGTTTCTCCCTGGAAAGGATGAGTGAGCCACGTGGCAGGTATCTGGGAGTTGGTCACACATAGATTTAGGAGGGAAGGGCTATAGAATCGGGGTGAGCTGAGCCATGGGCGTGGGTGGGGAGGGATGTTTTCTGAATCTGGGGCCAGAGGGGCCTGTGGGCGCGGGCGCTGCCGCCACCCACTGCATTCCTGGCAACAGCTGAGACAGCTGGAGGGCGGGCTTGGCCTGAGCTGCGTCTGACTCTCCAAAAAGCCATGGCTCTCTTGTGGGGAAGAAGGAAGAAGAATTCACACGGCTTCGCGTTGGTACTACGTACCTTATCTCAGGCACCCTCCCAGCAAGGCTATCAGCAGAGAAAGCCGCCCAGCCCAGAGCCTCCGAAGAAGGAAGGCACGCCGGACCACTCCCCACCTGCCCTCCATGCCCACCACCCCTGCAGGGAGCAGTCAGGACCAGACACAAACCAGCAGGAGAGGTGGGAAAGCAGTTCGGGCAAATACCTGGAGGATCATAATCAGCTGTGAATGATTCTGACTCTTTTAAAAGCACCACCTGAATTTATATTTAACTCGAACAAAACCCTGGTGGAAACCTCTTTGTTTAGGGAGGCATTATACAATTCTTCTTCATTTCCCATTGTAATATTCTGGGCCCTCCTTTCAGAAAAGGAAAGTCCTTCGAGGCTGTGAATTCTGTGCCTCTTTTCTTCCTTCACAATCACTTAGTGCAGTTGCATGTTAAGTCATGTGCTGAGTATTACAGGCAACACGCAGGAAGTCTAGTCTCCAACCTGAGGAATTTATAACCCAGCCCAGGAGGCAAGACTTCTAAACGTGGAATACCTGGGCACCTGGCAGGTTGGTGGGCGCATGGTGTGCGGTTGGTGAAGACATGGGGCAGGGAGCAGACGAGAGCTCAGCCCTGACATACCTACTCGGTGTTTCACATCCAACTGGAATCTGGGACCAGAAAAAGGGCCCATCAGAGCATTGCACCTGCAGGTGGCAATGATGCAGATTAACTTATTTAATCCAATATACAGGTTTATGTAGCAAAAAGACAAACATTCCCATTTGTGCTTTTAGCTGTGAAAGTACAACATAGCTTTAAATATCTTTCCTGGAAGCTTCTCCTTACACAACAGGCCAGTGGGTGAAAAGAAGGGCTGGAAAAAAAGATGATCAGGTCCAAAAGATCCAGAGATGTGCAGGGGAGGGGCAGGCAAGGTGTAAGCGCCGGGGGGAGGTGAGGAGGTGACTTGAGGGTCTCTTACAGGAAGGGGAGGGGGAGTCCCCAAGGTGGACAGAGATTGTTGTCAGGGGTCCAAGGTCCAAGCAGGAGATACGGCAGGGAGAGGCGGTGGCCAAGGAGAGCAGGAAACAAGAAGTGGGGGCTGCCCAGGGAGAGGCTCCAGCTCCTAGGAAGGCTGGGGCCAGGGACCCACAGCAGTGTCCAAACCACAGGGAAACAAAGTTCCGTGACTGGAACCAAAGGACAGAGTTTAGAGCAGGGACAAGCAAAATTAAATCTTTTCCACGAATGATATTGCAAAGCAAAGACAAGGATAACTAATCAGTGGACACAAGTTCTGGCCTATAACATATCACAAAAAATGTACCCTGGCATGTATATCAACGCTCACGGGATTCATCACCCACAAGGCACTGGAAACTACCAATCAACCTCTGGATGTGCAGGCGGGGCGTCCCCTGGGGCTCGGGTGTCCCAGGAAACCCCACCTCTCTGGTGCACAGCTCAGCTCCAAGCTGCAGGTCCAGGGCTTTTGCCCTAAGGCCGGTTGCATCAGTGGCTTCTCCGCCCTCCAGCCTAGAAGTCAGTACCCAAGGCTCCCAGCCTAGATGGCAGATCCCACGCCTTGCTAGGACTCGTTGGTTCGGCCAGCCAGCCAGCCAGCCCTGCCCGTGCTTTCCTGGGGGTCAGCTCTGCCTGTGCAAACAGGTCCTGTCGAATTCTCCTTCAGCCGTTTCCACAAGCCTGCACTCTCACACACTCAGGGGCAGCTTCCTTAATATTAACATGAAAATAGTAAGCATGACGGGGATCACTCTTTGTTCCAGCACATCACATTAGCATAAATGTTATTGTTCGTCTGTTGCAGACGTTGCTAAACCTCGTGAGGATTATAGTCAGGACCTAACGCTGTCCAGGACGCAGTAAGGACTGTTGAAGAAAACAGGGAATAAATCAATGAATCATCATTGAAGACTTAAACAGTATCCTATGACGGGAGCAGGTGGGACCCAGCTGCTGACCTTAGCAGCCTTGGTGCCAGTGAGCGGGTCTGAGGGCCAGGCAAGCTCCCGGGGACGGTTCCCGGGGAAACGCACGGCCAATTTTCCCTGTACTTCTCACCCGCTTCAGCATGGCGCTCTGTTTGCCCCTCTCTGTGTCCCTCTCCCCTTTTCTCCTCCTGCCCTCTTCTCTCTTTCCCAACTAAAAGGTGGAACTTACTGTTTGTTCTATCAACTAAGTCAATATTTGATTTTAAATAAAATGTGGCTGAGTATATATTTCTCCATCATACACACACACACAAAAACAACTACCTTCCAAATCACATAATCACTTAGATCAATTTCTATTTTGCTTAATGTACCCTTAAATTTTTAGAGCCCAGCGGTCTCAAGCAAGCAAGCAAGGTTGCCTGCTACAACCCGGGATGGAGATGTGTGTTTATGGGGTACCAACCGCACATGCTGAGCACCTGCTCTGTACGGGGCGCCAAGAGAGAAAGAAGACTTTCCATATCCCCCACAATATGCCCAGCCACCGTGCGGGGCTGCAATTACAGCCCACGTCTCCCTGCGGCAGAGCCGAAATGAAGCCCACCTGCCTGACCTCAGACTCCCCGTGGCACTGACCTTTCTTAGTGGTGAATTATGTGCCCCAATGTCCCCAAGGAGAGGACACAGCAGAAGTCACAGAGAAGGGGACAGAGAACACTGCAGCTCTCCTGCGGGGGGTGCGGATGAAATAGCAAGGGGAGGCATGCTGGGCAGAGCCAGTAGGAGAGCACCACCCATTCCCCCCCCACCCCCCCTCAGCTGGGTGCCGTCCTGCGGCTCCTGGGCCACCTCTACCTGGATGGGGTCTGGCCTGCAGTCCCCGCAGAGGCCTTCCTCTTAGAGGGAGGGACATCAGGGCTAAGAATAGACAGCAGGAAGTGTGTCCAAATGTTATTAATTAATTAATGGTGTTTGGGGGTTGGATGTTGTCTTTTGTTAGTTTTCAGTCTTTTCCAACTTTTCTGAAGCTTGTCTATTACTCTCCTTTTTAAAAATTGTGGTAAAAAGCACATCACCTGAAATGCACCATTGTGGCCGTTTTTAAGTGTTCAGTTCAGTGGTGTCCATATTGTTGGGTACAGATCTCCAGGACTTCATATCTTGCAAAACTCATCGTTTAGTTGTTTTATTTATTTATTTATTTATTTATTTGGCTGTGTTGGGTCTTTGTTGCCGTGCGCGGGCTTTCTCTAGTTATGGCGAGCGGGGGTTACTCTTTGTTGCGATGCGCGGGGCCTAGGCACGCAGGCTTCAGTAGTTGTGGCTCACGGGCTCTAGAGCGCAGGCTCAGTAGTTGTGGCACATGGGCTTAGTTGCTCCGCGGCATGTGGGATCTTTCAGGACCGGGGCTCAAACCCGTGTCCCCTGCATTGTCAGGCGGATTCTTAACCACTGTGCCACCAGGGAAGCCCCATCTTTGGTTTTTAATGGAAAAATAATATAAAGACTATTTTTAAAAATATTACCTGCCCAAGGCCAGTCCTGAAAGCTGCTGGACCTCAGCTGGTTTAAAAAACCCTGGTGAAGGCGTGTCTCCTCACCTCCCCTTCCCCAGCCCCTGATGGGAACCCTCCAGAGCTGGTCTCAGTTGGCGGCCCCCGGACCCCCACCCCATCCAGCACTGTGTCCCTTCCACCCTCCTCGCTGACGGCTGCTGCCTCTGCCCCAGCCCCGCACACCCTGCCTGTGTGTTTGAGATAAGGGGCCGGGGTGGGGGGAAGCTCTGGACACCTGGCTGCAGAGCCCTTGACCCCATGTGCTGCAGAGGGAGAAACGGGCTCCGTGGTCACACAGCTTGTCAGGTGGTCACGGGGGACCAGATCCCATGGTTCTGTCACCCCATTCAGAGCCCATCCTTTTACAAGAAGCTGAAGCTGGGGATCAGAGAAAGTGGTCAGGATGGAGCTGACTCCGCGTTTCGGAAAATAAGAAATGCAGAGGGTGAGGCTTGGCTGGTGAAAGCCATTGGGTTCGTTACGGGTGAGACATTGTTCCTCTTTGCTACAGAACGTGGTAACAATTCTGTTACCATCCGATCACATCTGTTATAAATTTGATTTTCTAGACAGCTTTATACATGAATTTCTTCTTCATTGTGCACTTCCTGGATACATGCTCACTACTTCCTTAAAAACAGATGACTCAGGACTATCAGATTGCATTTTAGGTGAGCTGGGTTTTGTCTGATGTAACTTAGGATGGGTGTTGATCAGTCGTAGGATGTGAGAGCTGGCAGGGAATTTAAAGACAGTCTGGTCCTACTCACTCACCTGCAAATGAGGAGACTGACTTGTCTGAATCTAGAGCTTCCAGGAGCAGGGTTGAGCATCTCCTCAGAGTTTCAATTCACTTCCCGCGCGCGCATAGAACAAAACAGGCTGCAGTCACCCTCTGTGTGGCCTTCCTCTGGCCCTCCATGGGTTTACCATCACACATCCCACCCTGTCTGGACTCTTGTCTAGAAAAGGCACAGAAAACGGAGTTGTACTTTTGTTCCCAACCCTGCACAAGATCGGCCGAGGTGGGGTGTGTGTGTGGGGGGGTGCCTGTCACCTGTTCACCACCGTCCGGATGAACCCAACACAGAGGCAGGTGGGGCGGGCAGAGCTGCGAGCGAGAGCCCGGCCTCCTTTGATGTCCATTTGTCCTACTAGTTGGGCAGCCTGGCTGTTGACTGCATCCCAGCCAGCACAATGCCGGCACAGGACAGACACACAGCTCACGCTGGTGGGTTGGGTTGGACCCGAAGGAGCTGTGTCCCCAGCTGCCTGGTAACCATCATGGAAGGAATAGGGATTCACATGCCATCCCCACACACACTTGGCTCCTGTGGACCAAGGGAACCTGCCCTGGTTTTGAAGACCTCCAGCCTTTGGAAGCCCTTCGGGGATATCCTCCTTGTCCCTGGGAGCTGCCATCCTGGCCTCCGGCCACTCCACACTCCTCTGACCCTCTCTGTCCCCAGTCAGGAAGCAAAGCCCATCACCACGCCATCACCTAGAGAGCCCTGGGACTGTTGCCGGCTGGCAGTGCTCCCCACTGGCCGGCTAAATCCTTCAGTTCATCCTCCACCACCACAATTTCACTTGCAGTTTCCAAACCGAGGGGAGAGTTGAAAGAACAATCCCGAAGCAAAATGCACGCCCACACCTTGTCTGGGCTGGGCTTTGTGAACACTCAGCCACATTTCTTCCCCTCTGAGCACACACGCCCACCCTTCCTATGAAGCACGTGAAAGCAGGCTGCCTGTACCCCCGACATCTCATTATCACACTTAAAATAACATCGGTTAGACATGCTCCACGCTCCACACCTGTTCTCCAAAGGCCTGTTGGAGATGAAAACAACCGCAGCACTTGGATCCCATCAGGGCTGCTGTCTCTCCGTCGCGGTTCTTTCCCCTCCCTTCATCTTTTTAAAATCCTGAACAATCTTTGTGGCTTTATTCTGGACTCTCTTCGAGTTTCCCAGATCTTCTGTAATCAGATTTACACAGAAATAAAAGGCCCTGCACTCCGTGGCTTGCTCAGCCAGCAAGGCAGCCCCCCCGGAGGCCCCCACTCTGGCCACCTTCCCTGTTGAGAAAGGGAGGCTCTTCATCATAAAGTAAAACTCGAGGTGGTTGCAGCTGTTTGAGATGCTGAGCCTGGAAAGGCTGGTCTCATTTTTCAATGGAATAACTGAAATCCGTGAGGCAGAGGGCAGCTCATCAGGCAGAGGGCCGAATGGTCTAACCCGCACACCACCCCGAGCATTAGGTGCTCTGTGACCCTGTGTTACAGGGTCTGGGTCTCTGGCCCGGCTGTGATCACGTGAGGGATGCAGTCAGGCCCTGACCTCCGGGGGCCTCACACTGGGCAGGGCCGCAGCCCCTGGGCCTCTGGAATAAGTGTTCCTCTCACATCCACTTGGCCTGTGAGCCTGGTGTTCTGGTTGGTCAAATATTTGTTTAAATACTATATATGAAATACGACTTTTCCAAAGAATTAGAACCCAAGAAAATTTACTTTCCTAGACAGCACGACGGGGGCCAGTATATAATAGGTCTGCAGGTTCCACTCGTAACCAGGACCCTCAGGTGGACCCACCAGCCACATTCAGGCTCCACGGACACGGGCCCAGGGCCCACTCGCTAGATGAGCAGGACCTGAGCTCCCCTTTGCAGAACTTCCAGGGAGGGAGCTTTGACAGCTTCAAAATGGCTTTGTTGAAGGTGCAGATGGTGGAAAAGCCCAAGAGTCAGCTCAGAGCCTCGGCACTCGGCACTCGGTGGCCCCTTCCCTCTCGTCCCAGGAATCCACACCCCACCCCCCCGGCCCCGCTCCACGGCACTGCCCAGCCTCCACTCCCTGTCCCAGCACCTGCCCCTGCCTGACAGAGCACGGGTGGACAGCCACTCCCATCCCAAGCACCGTCCTTTGTCCACCAAGAGTCACATCACATAGAAGCACAATGGTCCCATGTCATTACACTTGTCAAAACCTAGGGTTTTAGCTGCAAATAAGGCCACAGGTGGCTATCACCAGCCTGGTCCCAGAGCTTGACCTGGTCCCTTGGGGTCTTTCTCCAGGGGCTCCTCAGGATTTGGAGAGGACAGGATGGAACCTACCTCCCCATCACCATGACTTTCAGACACGGGCAGGGAGCAGTGAGACCTGTCCCCAGGGTTGGGGGGCTTTTTCCCACCTATATCCAGACCTGGGCAGTGGCCCCAGGTCCTTAACCCGCGTGGTGACCATGGAGGAAACAGGGCAGGGTGAGGGGCTGTGGGAGGTGGAAAGCGAGCAGACAGGAGGTGAGGACCCAAAACTCTGTCCAGACGGGGCCCTGGGTGGTGCCCCTCCCACTTGGGGCCACCGGGACCTCAGGACTCCCTGCCCAGACATCCCTGAGCTTGCTTCAGGGCCCCCTCCTCCCACTAGTGACTGTGACACAGAATGTGGCCCAGGGATGGCCATAGTTGCGGGGGGAGAAGAGATGGACCGAGGGCTGGTGTGCACAGGAGATGCTTCCCGCGTGGGACGCAGGAATGGTTTCCGCAAGCCTGATTTGTAGCTGCTGTGTCTTTAGCCTGCCTGTGCCCTTGCTTGGGCCCCGTCCATGTTAGGAGCAGGGGACCCTTTCACTCCCACCTGCCTTAGCGGCAGTGACACCTAAACTTGGAAGGGTGGCGTGAAGATTCTGTACAAAAGCGTCTAGCACTGAGTCCTCGTCACCTCCCCCTCCCCCCTCATGGTGCAGGGGGCAGGCTGTGCCGCTGGTCAGCAGGGAGAGCCCATCAGAAACTCCAGTAAATCAGCCTCCCCCCCATCAAATCCAGGTGTCCCTGAGGCCATGCCAACACCTATTCTTTGGCTCCAGTGAACACTTTGGACTCAAATTCCACCCAAGGACTAGCTTTGGTGAGGTGGCCATTTCAACAAAGCACTGGAGCTGCTGACGTGGGCACTTCTCTTTACTCAGGGGCTTGATTCCGCAGGGACTGAGCGACCAGGCTCTTCCAGGAACCACAGGCCCTCCCTCCACTCCCCGCACCAGACTCAGCACCAGCACACAGATAAAGGGAACATTTCTTTGGAGTCAATAATTAAATTGAGCGATGGCAACATGCAGGCTAAGCAAGGGTGCTTGCTGGGTTGTCTCGGGTCCTGACTGGGGGCATGGGCAGGGCTGTGCCCCCTAACCTGCTTCCCCAGGTGCCCTGTGTGTAAAGAGAGGTATAGGAACCTACAGGAAGGCAGAGAAGCAGCATTGCAGGGGAGGGTGAGGGGGACAGGGCAGGGATCTTAAGGTTAAAGAAACTGACCCCTGAAATTGGGAACGTTTGAAAAACTCCAGAAGAAAACATTTTAAGTTCTCCACTTCTTTCAAACCACGCACACACACACGCATGGCACACAGGAGGCATTTGTGGCACAGAAATACCTGTGAGCCCCGCCTGGCCAGCTGGGCTGCCCACAGGAGTGGCCTGGAGAATCCTGGGTGTCAGGTGGAGCCGTGCCCCTGGGAGGGTGGCAGCGGGGGCCCAGGCTGCTGGGGTGACAGTCCCTGCGGGTTGAGGACCACTAAGAAGGTAGGGTGGGGGACCCAGAACCCTGAAGCCAGCAGCTAAGGAGTAAAGACTGTTTACCTGCTGGAGGGGCTGTGGGCAAACACTGGGGAAGGGGAGGGCGGGGGCTCAGAAAGGTTGGGCTGCACCTTGTAAAAGGAACAGGAAACCAAGCTTTGCACAGCAGAACTGTCTCCTGGGCCGGGGGAGGGCTTAGCTCATTCCACAGGGAACCCCCGACTTTCCGTGGCCCCAGCGGAGAGAGAAGACACACGAGCTCCATAAGATTGAAGTTTCCTCTCCTCCAGCTTCGCACTTATTCACACGCAGGAGATCCGCGTCCACACCCCCTCCCAACAGCAAGGGAGGCCGCGACCCAGCGATGGGGAAAGTGAGGGAACCAGGCGGACAGCCCAGACCCCTGCCCCTTCCAGGGCCGACAAAGAGCCTTTCCTCCCAGATTACGGATGGAGAGGCTGCGTAAACTGTGCAGGGTGTGTGTGTGTTCGTTTTCAGGTCCAGCCATGTGTTCACTTTAATCAGACTCCATCACACAGTGTTCCAAGTGCTCAGAACCGAAGGGCACCTGTATTTCGAGACGGAGCTACAGTAGGGCGGAGACGTAAGAACCCGTGCCGGAGCCTGAGTCGGGGGGCGGGGGTCAGAGTCGCCCCGAAAAACTCCACTCCCGTGTCCCACAGCCCTCTACACGCTGGGTTTGAACCCGTGGCGGGCGGGAACCTTACCCCCACCTTGGCCTGCGGTCCGGGAACCCGCGAGGGGTCTCCGGTTTCCCTCCGCGCGGGGCAGCGAAGGGGTGGGGAGAGAGCTTGTCCTTTCCGTCCGCCGCCCGCCCGCTGCGTCTCCGCCTCGACCCACTCGGGTGGGCGCCCCAAGGACCGGCTCTTTCCCGGACCGGCCCCCCAGCAGGGGTCCCTTCACTGTCCCCGGTCTGTTCTCCCTTCTGGGACGGCGCAGGGTCGAGGTGGCCCGGGAAGAACGGGCCCTGGGCTCCGGCACGCAGGCTGCGGGGAGGAGCGGAGGGAGGCGCACAGACCGCTGGGGGCCCGGGGTGGGGGCAGGGGGAAGGCGCAAGGACCGCGGGGGCGAGGGGGTGTGAGGCGGGAACTGGGAAGTCCCGGCCTGGCCCGGGGAGATGGGGGAGGGCGCACGGGGGGCGGGGGCGGAGGGGGCGCGGCCGGGGGGGGCGGGCCCGGCCATTGGCCAGGGCGGCTGGGGGAGGGTCGGGGAGGGGCGGCTGGCGCCGAGTCCAGGGCGCCGAGCGGCTGGGCCCGCAGTCGCCGCGCTATCCGAGCAGCGAGCGCCGAGCTCGCGCCATGAGGGAGATCGTGCACATCCAAGCGGGCCAGTGCGGGAACCAGATCGGCACCAAGGTGGGCGCGGGCCGGGCCGGGCTCCCTGCGGGTGGGCGGCCCGCCCCTCCCTAATCCCTCGGGCCGGGGCAGCGCGGGAGGACCGGCGCGGCCGAGGGGGACGTCACCGCGGGACCCGGCCCCGCTCCCCGTCCCCGCGGCCCCGGAGCGCCCGCTGGCAGCTCAGGCGCGCCTGGAATTCTGCGGCCGCTCCCCGCGCGCCGCCCGCCTACCGGGCCGGCCCTAGGGGAGCCGCGGGTGCCAGGGCCCCGGGCTGACCGTCTGTCCTCCGCCCCGCCCTTTGCAAGTTTTGGGAAGTGATCAGCGACGAACATGGCATCGACCCTGCTGGAGGCTACGTGGGTGACTCGACGCTGCAACTGGAGAGGATCAACGTCTACTACAATGAGTCATCGTGTGAGTGGCGCGGCGCGACCCCGCCCTTCCCCCATCCCCGGCCATCCCTCTCTGGGACCCCGGCATCGCCCTGTGGGACCCCGGCCATGCTCCCCCTCCCCAGCCCGCGGGGCCGCCCGGCGCGTGGGTGGCTCACCCTGGAAAAATCCTCCCAGCTGTAGCCGGACGCCGGGCTCCTCCCTCGCTCGGGGCGGGAAATCCGACGTCGGTTGATTTCAAACAGCATCTCGTCCTCCCCGGCGGGTCTGAGCTCTTGAAGCGGACCCACTGCTGCTGTGATATCATCTTAGTGGGTCATGTCCGGCTCTTATTAAAATTTATTTTATCTTTTAAAATTTTATTTCTTAATGAAAGTTTTTGGCTAAAACTTTGAAAAACACTCCCTCAAATGATATTTCTGGCCCTTTGCAGACCTCCAAAAAGACTTTACATCCCCTGCAAGCTGCAACTACAGACAGAGAGCGTCATTATCTGGTGGAGTTTAGTAAAAATTCCAGGTTGTGGTTTATCCAAGTTTGAGAATAGTATCACCCTTGTCCTGGGTAGCTACATCTATATGGTGGTTACATTATACTTTATTTTTGTAACAACGTTTATTATAAAAGTGATACATGCCCTTCACAAGACAACATAAAATTAAGACATTGAAAGAACACCCAGGAAGTGACAGGAGCTGCCCTTCCATACACGTGTCCCCGGCCCCAGAGATAATCACGCTCTGTCTTTGGAGTTACTACTGCTTGTCCACATGAGAGCTGGGAAGAACAGGACACATAAATTACTGGGTTTTAAAAAGGTCTGGAACAGCAGGACAAGGATGGTGAGATTCCTGGATGGAACTGAGAAGAGCGCAATATACATGGCACTTGCTGGTCACCCTCAGGCCTAGCCTGGTGACATTCTTTCTTCAGCTTGGGTGTGTGCGTAGCAGGATGGGTTGTAGAGCAGTTCCCAATGCAGTCCTAGTGACCCCACCCTCATGGGGACAGTTTCTTGCCCAGCTGGTGTGAGCATGTGCTTACAGATGAAACGGCACACGGCCACACTTGTCCATAAATGAGACAGTCTCCCGGGAAACAGCCGTGGACGCACCTGGGACAGGTGCTCAGACTCGCTCGTGGGTTCACGTGCGTGTGAGGGAGGGAGGAGCCAAAGTGTCCCAGCAGCTCTGCCACTCGCTGCAGCAAGTATGATTTCTGTGGAGCTAAAAAGTAGAACTGCCCACGGGTAAGAACTGGAAAATACAGGCGGCAGGAGGTCAGGAGACCTCGTTTCTCATCCTGCCTTTTCCAGGAACTTCCTGTGCCCTGTGCCGCGCTGGCTTCCTCATCCGGACAAGTCCACGGTGGACTGTGTTCTCTGGGGCTCCCCTCCCCCAGGGCTGAGATTCTGTGGCTCTAAGAAAGCCCGCTCTGTACATCTCAGGCGGCTGTGCTGGTGGGACTTGCTCCCGGGAAGTCCATTGCCTTAGGAACCAGAGACTGACCCTTGTGGGTGGGCTCTGTTCTCTTCCAGCTCAGAAGTATGTGCCCAGGGCCGCCCTGGTGGACTTGGAGCCGGGCACCATGGACAGTGTGCGGTCTGGGCCTTTCGGGCAGCTCTTCCGGCCTGACAACTTCATCTTCGGTAGGTTCTGTCTTTCCTGCTTTCTTCTTCCTCTTATTTGTTTATTTATTTATTTATTTGCCGTACGCGGGCCTCTCACTGTTGTGGCCTTTCCCTTGGCGGAGCACAGGCTCCGGACGCGCAGGCTCAGTGGCCATGGCTCACGGGCCCAGCCACTCCACGGCATGTGGGATGTTCCCAGACCGGGGCACGAACCCGTGTCCCCTGCATTGGCAGGCGGACTCTCAACCACTGCGCCACCAGGGAAGCCCCCTCTTTTTTATTTTTTAAACATCCAGCTAATTTGGGTGCAAGATTAAAAACATCACGTGGTGTAGAAAAGCTTAGAATGGAAATCAGCAGTCCCCAGCCCCATCATAGGCAGCTTCTTTAATAAAAGTACCCTCTGGGCTTCCCTGGTGGCGCAGTGGTTGAGAGTCCGCCTGCCAATGCAGGAGACACGGGTTCGTGCCCCGTTCCGGGATGATCCCATATGCCGCGGAGCGGCTGGGCCCATGAGCCATGGCCGCTGAGCCTGCGCGTCCGGAGCCTGTGCTCCGCCAAGGGAGAGGCCACAACAGTGAGAGGCCCGCATACCACACAAAAAAAAAAAAAAAGGAAAGAAAAGTACCCTCTTGGGGAAAAGTAACCTTTGATTCTCTAAATGAAATGCTTACTGGTGATAGTTCTTGATTTTGAAAATTTTTAGACATTAACTTCTTTTTCCCTCTCATAAATGACTATCCTAATATGGTAATAATTTGTCTTTGGTTTTTATGTTGCTCATCTTTTAACTTCAGTGTGTTTATATTTCTTCTTCCATCATCTATAGACAGTTGTTCTGCTTTCTTTCCAAAGGTTGGTGCCATGTGAATTTATTAGTTTTGTTGGATTTGGGCAAATCTTCCTTCCCACTTCCTCCACCCAGAAAATGATGGCAGCGCCTGTTCCCCTGCAAACTCCTAAAGAAATTATATAAAATTAAACGAAGTGGCACTGTTAGTGTGACCAGCCTCTTTCACCTTGGAGCCATGGTTGTGGGAGTCAAGGTTACTTCAAAGTGTACAAGAGGAGGCAGAATCTTGGAAGATTTTATTGGTACATGAATTGATTCCCTTGTGTTAGAATCAGGCAGTGACCTGTTATAAAGGTAGAGCAAGCTACCTTCAGCGAGGTGCATGTTCACGAAGTTTATGAGTCCTCTTGGTATCATCCCCTTCCCCATCACAATGACAACCTACACAGGCAATGGGACAGGCGAAGCTTCTGACAATTTGTTCAAGGGTTTTTGTCACCTTTGATATTTCAAATAGACCAGGACGAAGGTCTCTGGTGCCCCTTTTATTACATCAAAAAATCTAAATTACCAGTATTTTTATAGTCTACAAATGGGGACATTTATTTTCTTTACCTTTTGCTGAACTAGACTTTACATAATTGTTCTCAAGCAAAGATGCTTCAAGATCCTACCATCCAATACGGTAGCCACTAGCTACATGTGGCTATTTAAATTTAATTGAAGTTAAATAAAGTCAGGCTACTTCCTCAGTTGTACTCGACACACCCAGTGCTCAATAGCCAAGTGTGGCTAGTGGCTGCCATATTGGCCAGTGCAAAGATACAACAGTCCCATCACTGCAGAAAGTTGTATCAGACAGCAGTACTCACAGCCTTAATAGAGATATTCTACCAAATTAGGGGAACGAAGATGGTACTGATGTGAAACAGCTTTAATAGAAATTTTTAAAAGTTGACACTATTTTTAACTAAGAAAATAACATGTTTGCCATGGGGCATGGAGAGGACCCAGAATGTCTGAATGCACTGTGGTGTGCTGTTAGGCTCAACAATTGTTTTTAAGTCACTCTCCAGTTAATAAAAGAGGCCGAGTTGCCTGTGAATGGAGATGGTTCACCCCCATTGCCTTCAGAGTTGGTGAATTAAAAAAAACAGCGTCATTCCATTTTCAGATATAGTTTGAAGTCATTTAAAAAAAAAACACTGACTTGAAGTAAGTGTAATTTTAAAAGTGGAAGTTCTCTGCATTTGAGTTTTAAACATGAATATGCTTTAGAAAACCCCAGTTTTTTCTTAACAAACTGCTCGTTGCATAGCAGTCATGCCTATTAGTGGGAGAGAGTTTTGTGGGACAAAGCGAAGCACCAGGAAGGTTGACCTTAGGCCTCTCTGTACGTGTAACTTTCTCTTCCAGATTCAGGGCTGGAGGGGAGTCCGGGAGCACGTAGCCCTAAGCTTTACCCCACACCCCGTGTGAGCTGGAGGTGAACCAGGGGTGGGCTCTGAGGCTCCTGGGATCTGTTGCAGTTTCGTGTTCTACAATCTGAAGCCACTGGTTAATGTCCCAACCTCTATTGCAGAAGATGTTCAACTCCTGACCCCCAAATATTTAACTGGGAACGTCTGTTGCTATGAGACAGTGGCAAAATATTTTCAGAAGCCTCCAGCTTCCTTCTTTTGTCAATGGCCGAGAAAACCTCATGGCTGATCATGCTGTAAACACCGAGGAAGCCAAGTGGATGGTGTAAACTGGAGGGAGGGGAGGGTCAAGGCCAAGGGGCTTCACTGGCTGTGGCTGCCTGTTGCCCGGTGTCCCCACTGCACTCCGGTCATTGGTTTCCACGCTGTTTAGTGAAATCATCCTTAGTCCCTCGGGGCAGCTGAAGGTGCATCTGCTCTTCACCAAGCTCCAGGCGGGAGGCTGGCCCGGCGCGTGCTGGCTTGGTGGGGAGGTGCGAGAGTCGTGGGGGCCTAGGAAGGATGTGATGGTTTTCCAGCCTCATATGAGAAGGCAGCCAGCCAGGTTTCACCATAAAGGGAGTCTGTGTTCCTGAGCGAGAATGCAGTTACCTGCTGGGGGGGAAACGCTCCAAGGGGCCGTGGCAGGACTCAAGGCTGCCCCTCTGGAGTCTGTCCATCTCTGCCCCCCGGCTCGATGGCCTCGCTGATGTCACCAGTCCTCTGCTCATAGATATTTAGCTCTTGACCTTTTCACTATTACAAACTGCTCCCTGGTGAGTCTCTGTCCACATGTCATTCTGCACGTTTTGGGTAGACTCGCTGAGTCAATGGGACCAACCTTGATCCTTGTCGCTGACTTGCCCCCTATGGAGGCCCGTCCTCATGCCCCCAGTGGCTCCAGTGTGTGGGAGAGGGCCTTGCCCCAGACCCCCGTCAGCACAGTGTTACCAAGCTTTTGAGCTCTGTCAGCTTCGTGGAGGGTAACCGAATCTCCTTATTTAGTTTGCGTTTCCCTCGTGAGGAGTATGCCATGGGTTTGTTACTTGCGCTTCCCTCCCTGCGATCTGTGCGTATATCTTTGCCCTTCTTCCTAAAGGCTGTCGTTGTCCTTATGGATTTGTAGGACTTCTTTAGATGCTTCCGAAGGGATTCCCTTGGTATAAGATACGAATCACTAATAGGCAGTACACCTTAAACTTACTGAAGAATCACAGAATTTCGGTGGTTCTTCTTTTACAGACTTGCACTTTACACCACAGGGCTTAGCACTGACGAATGCTGTGCAAGATCCAAAGACATTTGAGCTAAGACTCCTTCCCCATGCGTGAGGCCGCCCCCCGGGATAACTGCAGAATCCGGGGGTGTCCGAGACCAGGCCCTGCCCCCAAGCGCCCAGAGCCTTCCTTCTGCTGTGGTGCTAGGCGGGTCTCCAGGGGCAGCCCCGGCTGTGTCACTGCCACAGCTGTTTCCCCTATCGGTGCACGGGGGTGGTGGTGAATTGTTGCCACCAGTGGGTGTAGACAGAAATCAAGGGAGTGTCTTTGGCATAAGGTGGGAGAGGTCTGCACAGCGTGTGCCAGCAGCGCCTTGGCCCCTCTGCTCCCCTTGTCTTCTGAGTCCACCTGACGCAGCTGAATCCCCTGCCGGCTCCACCTTCGGCAGTGGGACCACCGTGGTCTCTTTTGTTCGATATGTAGGGAAAGTTTGATAAGGGGGCTGATGGATTGATTTTTAAATTTTTTATAATACATGATTCTTTTCAAAACCAAATTTGATATACCCAAACTGAAGAAATACAAGGCCTTAAATAGCCTTCCTCGCTTCCTCAACAGCTGACCATTTGAGCGGCCCTTACACTGCCTAATTACCAGTTAATGAGAAATGGCAGTGCCTTGTCTTTTTAATTTATCTTTAAATCTCTGCATCATTTACTTTGATTTTACTGCTTTTTGTAACTTACCTTACAGTGTGCTCTAGAATTCAGTTCCCAGTGGTTTCTCTAATATTCCTTAAAATGCATATTAACATATTGATTTGAGTTGAAAATTAAAGTCATGTTTTCCTGACAGAAAGTAAGTCCAATCTACAGAATCGCTCTGATAATGAGGGCTGCCTTTGCCAGTTAGGTTACATGGCCAATAGTTTTTACAACCTGAATAAGCTAAATCTGCTAAACCTAAAAATTTTGACAAAAATATATTTAAAACGTTTCGTTAAAAACCATATTTGCAAAGTTGTGTTGGAATTAAGATTTCAAAATTTCCAACCCTGTCTAAGTATACGGGACCACACAAAGAGCCTTTCATTGAAAGCATTAGGTAAGTCTTGGTGCAAAGCCTTTTGGACCAACAGAAGGAAAGTGTGATTGATGCAAGTCAGGTGTTTCCAATTCTGCTTTCCACAAAATTGAGTTTTGGGCTGAAAGATGATTAAAAATACTTTTTTTTTCTTTTTGGCCGTGCCACGTGGCATGTGGGATAGCCAGGGAAGTCCCTAAACATACTTTCTGATGATAGATCACTATTTGATTTTTTTTTGTGTGTGTGTGGTATGCGGGCCTCTCACTGTTGTGGCCTCTCCAGTTGCGGAGCACAGGCTCCGGACACGCAGGCTCAGTGGCCATGGCTCACGGGCCCAGCCGCTCCACGGCATGTGGGATCCTCCCGGACCGGGGCACGAACCCGTGTCCCCTGCATCGGCAGGCGGACTCTCAACCACTGCGCCACCAGGGAAGCACACTGTTTGATTTTTGGCATTTAACTCTGAAGATCAAATAATTCAATGACATTGTTAGAATACAATTGATTCCATTTACATATTTATGTGAACAAGACTTCTCAGTATTTATATATGTAAAAACAAAGAAAAAGGAATAAAATGGATGCCAAATACTTCCCCGGTTGTCCAATGGTTAAGACTCTGCACTTCCACTGCAGGGGGCACAGGTTCAATCCCCGGTCAGGGAAGATCCCACGTGTGGTGTGGTGTGGCCAAAAAAAAAAAAAAGAAAAAAAAAGGATGCCAAACCTTGTCTCATTCTGGCAATATCTGATGTTCACACTTGGATAAATGAACTAATTGAAAAGAATACAGTTATTGACATTTAAACACCTTGTGATCATAGGAATTTTTTTTTAAATCAATTTCAACTTAGGATTTATTCCTGTTTTTTTTTTGTTGTTGTTGTTGTTTTTGGCCACGCCACGCGGCTTGTGGGATCTTAGTTCCCCGACCAGGGATCAAACCCTGGCTACGGCAGTGAATCTGCCAAGCCCTAACCACTGGACCGCCAGGGAATTCCCTGTTCCTGATTTTTACATGGACTCTGTGGGATACATTTAATAGAATGATGTATAACATGTTTGTTTTCAAAAGGGAGTATTTATAGTACCTCGGAAATTAAAATATCATTTGCAACTATTTGAATTTGCAACTATTTGAATTTGTGAAGATGTTAGCTGTCAGCTTAATGTTGGGGTATGTAGTTTTTAAATATTTTCAGGGCTACAGAGCAGTGGTGTCTGAAGAGCACTGCATTACAGGAAATGCGCAGTGTCCAGACAAGCAAAAACGAAAATAAGTTCCTCCCGGTCCTCTTTGCCAGATCTTTTTAAGTGCATCCATTCAAACAAACACAGGCCTGTGTATACAGCTTGGAAAAAATGCTTTGTCTACTGATGGAGCTTCCATTTTATAACGAAGTGAACTGAAAGTTAGGATTTTAAATTGATCAGCCAACCTTTCAGATTAAAAATTTCTTCCATAAAGTAAAGTAGAAATAAGCATGTTGGGGAAAAAGCACCGTTGTTTAAAACAAACAAAAAACCCAAAACAGACTAACGAGAAGGTCTCTTTCTAGTTACTTGAACTCCTTGGAAAAAATACAAAGTTTCACATGTGTTAATCTTACTACGACTGACTGGAAGCAATTTGAGGGCAGGAATGACTTCCTGTGCTGGGTGTTTAATTACAGGTGCAAAATAGTGGGTGCTCAGAAACTTTTGCAACCGTAATTCTGGATGATGAACGAGAAGCCCAATTAACATGAGAAAGTATTACTGTTTCGAAAAGAAAGTATTTGTGCGTAGTACAAAATTCTGAGAGCCCAAAGGAGAGGGGAAAGCAATTTGATTTTTTGGGTTTTTTTTAGCAATTTATTTTTTAATGTATACTTTCTGTTCTCTTTGTCTTTTACCTTGTGGGAGAATTATCTACTTAAAAAGAAGAATGGAATTACCAGGTCAGAACACGCGTACATCTTAAAACTGGCGGATTTTCCTTGTCTGAAGCAGCTGCCTGCCCTCCCACGCTCCTGCAGTGCTGGGGGACCGGGGCCCAACCCTCGCTCTATTATCTAATCGTTTCCTAACACACTTTAAATGTACTAATGGCCCCGCGCAGCTCCCCCTGCCCCATAGCCCTGTCGGAACCGTGTCCCCTCTCTTGCTTGACTCCAGGACAGACCGGCGCCGGGAACAACTGGGCCAAAGGCCACTACACGGAGGGCGCCGAGCTGGTGGACTCGGTCCTGGACGTGGTGCGGAAGGAGTGCGAGCACTGCGACTGCCTGCAGGGCTTCCAGCTGACCCACTCGCTGGGCGGCGGCACCGGTTCTGGGATGGGCACTCTCCTCATCAGCAAGATCCGCGAGGAGTACCCCGACCGCATCATGAACACCTTCAGCGTGATGCCCTCTCCTAAGGTGTCGGACACGGTGGTGGAGCCCTACAACGCCACCCTCTCCGTGCACCAGCTGGTGGAGAACACGGACGAGACCTACTGCATCGACAACGAGGCCCTGTACGACATCTGCTTCCGCACACTGAAACTGACCACGCCCACCTACGGGGACCTCAACCACCTGGTGTCGGCCACTATGAGCGGGGTCACCACCTCCCTGCGCTTCCCTGGCCAGCTCAACGCCGACTTGCGCAAGCTGGCCGTGAACATGGTGCCCTTCCCACGCCTGCACTTCTTCATGCCCGGCTTTGCCCCACTCACCGCCCGTGGCAGCCAGCAGTACCGGGCGCTGACAGTGCCCGAGCTCACCCAGCAGATGTTCGATGCCAAGAATATGATGGCGGCCTGTGACCCCCGCCACGGCCGCTACCTGACCGTGGCCGCCGTGTTCCGGGGCCCCATGTCCATGAAGGAGGTGGATGAGCAGATGCTAGCCATCCAGAACAAGAACAGCAGCTACTTCGTGGAGTGGATCCCCAACAACGTGAAGGTGGCCGTGTGCGACATCCCGCCGCGCGGCCTGAAGATGGCCGCCACCTTCATCGGCAACAGCACGGCCATCCAGGAGCTGTTCAAGCGCATCTCGGAGCAGTTCTCGGCCATGTTCCGGCGCAAGGCCTTCCTGCACTGGTTCACGGGTGAGGGCATGGACGAGATGGAGTTCACTGAGGCCGAGAGCAACATGAACGACCTGGTGTCTGAGTACCAGCAGTACCAGGACGCCACGGCCGACGAGGGCGAGGAAGCTTTTGAGGACGATGAGGAGGAGGTCAACGAATAGAGGCGCGTCCCTGCCTTGGACGCCGTGGCTCAGAGGTCCTTCCTCCAACCCTGGTGAGTCTCCTGGCCGCTGAGGGGAGCCCTGGTCCGAGTGTGTGGGGACGGGCCCCTCGCAGAGGCAGCGAGACTGTCCTGTCCGTCATCCGGGATGAAGGACATCAGAAGAGTGGGGACTGGCATCCCTACCCAAACATCAGACCAGAGAGGACTTGAAAGAACTCATGGGCCATAAATAAAGGGCTAAATAAATAAACCTCACCTTCTCTTAAGTGTTCAACCATGTCTGGGAATTAGGGGGTTAGAAACCGTGTGTTTCATCCTATGATGACACCTGGAGCCGCAAGGTGCCGCCTCGTACTGGACGTGCAGCTCTGAACTCGGGAACAACCTGGTCACAATAAACCCTAAGTGCCCCTCTGTCTCTCCAGCCTCTGCTTCCCCGACAGCACCCGCCCCTTACCGGGGTGCAGCCCTGACAGCTCACTCCACGCAGAGAGGGGCTTCTCTTGCGTTGGAGGCTCTCAGGGAGCCCTGAGATTCTTTAATTGGTGGCTACAGAAAGCAGCGCATCCCCAAATAAAAGCCCTTGTCCCCACTTGTACGTCCCCAGCACTTAAGCCCCCACGAATCTTTCCTGCGTACGGCCCTAGGCTAGTCCACCCAGCCTCCCCTAACAACCTGGCTGAGATTTGGAGGAGCACAGGATATGACCCTCAGGCTTCCAGCCAAAGCTGGGGACACACAAGCTCAACGTGGGTGGGGGGCCAGGTGGCGGCTCTGGGAGCTGCTGTGCTTCCTTCTGGGGCTGCAGGGCCAGCAGGCAGGCCCCGCACAGGGCACAGGATCCCCCGCTCCCCCCAACTCACGGTGTCTGCTCCCTAAGACGCCTTTTAGGCTCAGCCTCCATGGGGCAAGCAGGCTCACTTCCCAGGTTCTGGCTTCTTCCCCCTGGAGGGCACTGTGAGCCCAGCTGCTTCAGCCCAGGGAACACGAGCGTGTCACTCCGGGTGGAAGCATTTTAATGCTAGTGCTGGACCCCCTAACCAGCCTCCCCACCCCTCGTGGGTTCCTGAGGAACTGCTGAGCTGAGCCCCTGCCCCATGGTGGCCCTCTGTAATTGTATCCGCTGCGCCTTGGGCAAAGTGACCCACAAAACACGCAACATGGCTTGAACCGAGGTGAGATCCTGTTTTTGCAAAAATCTAACCATTTTGTGAGACTACGGTGAAAATCTCTCGCCGCCCCCATCTATGCTGGACCCTCACTAGGTCTGACGGGCCTTGGAGGAGAGACGAGTGCCCTGAGCGCCGGCTGGAGGCCAAACCCGAGTCAGGCCCCGACACACTGATGCTCCGCAGGTGTAGAGAGGAGCCGCACTGAGGCCACAGCAGCCACTCCGGGCCCCACTGGCCGCCGGCCATGCAGCACCTCATACAGCAGCGCAGGGGAGATGTGGGTCACCACCCGAGCGCCATCAGGCCTGATTCACGACTGGCACCACCCAGGAGGCTCAGCAGGGGTGGCGCACACTGGCCCCCCTCTCTGCAGGGCTGTCCTCCTCACCTAACAGCCTCACTCAACAAGCGCCCAGAGCATCCCGTGAGGAAGGGAAGGGAGGCTGTGATCGGTACCCCTGCAGCCCCAGCTCCCGGGATGCTGTGATGCTGTTAGTGCTTCTGTGGCCTGGTGAGCTGGAGTATGGAAGAGCGGTCCCAGGATGGGCGGGAGGGCGGGGGCTACCCGGGCCACCTGCCACCCCATCGGTCCAGTGCTCCTCCAGGACGCCAGCCGGTTCTGTGCCTGAAACCTGACAAGTCACGTCCCACAACACATCTGCGTCAAGAACACACAAGCAAGTTGGAGTAACGCTAAAGGAGACAGCTAAAAAGTATTAAAAATGCAGAAATATGTGGTGCCTCCAAGTCCAAATAATGGCACTTGAAGACCTACATCTTCTTTGGGCCACCTTCTGGCGAGTTCTGACCTAGGTCTGTGGCACTGTGGACTCTGGCTTTTCTGGAACCACAACAGCACATCACTCCCTTCTAACAGTAACAGTGACCTCGCGGAAGGCGCAAGGCTTCCTAGCCCAGTGGCGGTGCCCTGCAGTCCAGCCTGCCAGCCCACAGTCCAGTGGTGGTTATACATCCGCTGCAGACCCACACGTGAGACCAAGGCCCGGTCATGGTCAGCCGAGTGAGGATGTGCTGTCACGGGCTCACTGACTCACTTGGGCCAACACACTTCACACCCCGAGTTCATCCTCCAGGATGAACAAATCTAGACTTCCTGAGCATCTTGTGGGAGCTGAAGAGAACCACAAACCTGAGACCCTAACAGTGACATCATTCAATTCCTTCCCGTTACGTTTTCTGAGAAGTAGCCCAAGCATAATCAGTGACACTGTATGTTCAGGAGAAAAAAAGTGCAGTGTTTACACTTTATTTTTGACATAAAGAAGCCGTATTTACACAATACATTCATATTTTTAAGTATGTTACAGCTCTCTGTAGAAAACCATTCCATCACAAAACAGCAACTTGTGACCCGGATTCCATCTTTAAAATATTAAATCAATGAAAATATTCCTAATTTCATAGCCCATCACAGAGGGAGACTGAAGGGAGGAGGGAGTGAAGAGCAGGTGACAGCAGGAGGACCCCCACCTGACGGGGACAGAGACCAGGAGAGCCCGAGGCTGGGGCACGTGCCCTCCCCCGCAACCCGGGTGACTTCCGAGGCCGCAGACGAAGCATCCCACTTCCCACTGTGTCATGAGGCCGAGCACAGCTCTGAAGGCGCAGCTCTGGCTACGCAGGGCCAGCACCCTGGACCTGGCTGGCGGCCTTCTCGCCCGAGGGCTCCTCTGAGACCTCCCGTTCCCTGTTCCAGTCCTTCAGGCCCTCAGGCAGCGAGGTGTCCTCATCCAGGCTGCCGGTGCCTTCCACAAATTCCTCATATGTAGACTTTTCTGCAAACGGTCTGGGGCCCAGGAGTTCCACCATGTTGTTCTTGTCTAACACTTCTTTCTCTAACAGGAGCAGAGCAACCTGCAATGCGAACACCTGTGGTTAAACAGTCACCCAGCAACGTCTCTCCAATCTCATCACCTCCTATTTACAGTCAACCCCCTTCCAAAAAACAGTTTAGGACCACTGAAAAGAGATATTCACTGTCATGTCACTTTAGAATAAGATGTGCAAAAGTCCTGGAAAAACACGTGTCCCCACGAAGGGCATGGCTGCACAGTGTGGTACATCCATGTGGCCTGTGACTGTGTCCTGGACTTAGTGGGGGAGCTCTGTCCCTGACACCGCAGAAGGACATCCTCGGGGAGGAGAGCCAGACGCAGTGTCCCTGGGCCCCACCTGCTTCCAAAGAGGGAAGGAGCTCCCTCTGGCTTACAGAGCAGAAAGAAATCCTGCCAGGAAGTGTGAGGAAGTGATGCAAGTGACTGGGGGTGGGGGTGGGGTAGGGGAAAGGGTGGAAACAGGGAAATTTTAAAAGGTGGCTGACAAAAATAAAGACAAATGAGGCAGAGACACAATATGAAGCAGGAGATTAACGTGAAAATATGCATCTCGAAGTTCTGGTCTCTGTGTGGCTGAACCACAAGACTGACATGACACACAGACACAGAAAAAGGGACCCCTGCCAACTACGAGTGGGGAAGTGAGGGACGGTGTCAGGAGGACAGGGAACAGGGTCACGTTAGACGTGCTCACTGTTACCACTGCCTTTCTACTTCTGCTGCCACCACGGCACCATCTCAGGAAGGTAAAACACACCCATGGCTGCCTCTGCACTGGCCTCTGACTGTCCCCCTGGAGATGGCACCCTGCTGCCACTCTATTTTTTTTTTTTTTTTTTTTGTGATACGCGGGCCTCTAACTGTTGTGGCCTCTCCCATTGCGGAGCACAGGCTCCGGACGCGCAGGCTCAGTGGCCATGGCTCACGGGCCCAGCCCCTCTGCAGCATGTGGGATCTTCCCAGACCGGGGCACGAACCCGTGTCCCCTGCATCGGCAGGCGGACTCTCAATCACTGCGCCACCAGGGAAGCCCCACTCTATTTTTTTTTAAGTTTTGGCATCTTTTTTCTTTAAAGATTTATTTTTATTTATTTATTTTGGCTGCACCGGGTCTTAGTTATAATGTGCGGACTCTTAGTTGCGGCATGCGAGATCTATTTCCCCGATCAGGAATCAAACCCAGGCCCCCTGTGTTGGGAGCGCGGAGTCTTAACCACTGGACCACCAGGGAAGTCCCTGCCGCTCGCTCCTTTAATGATGAGTTTTTAAGCATTTCCACTCCAGATTCTTTTAGTACTCCTGACGATAAAACACAGGGGCCAGATGAGATCTCCATGAAGGGCGCCTCTAGCTCCAGAGCTGTGTTTCCCGCAGAGCTCTGGAGTCCCCAGACACCCTGTGCTTCCCTCTGCACCCCCTCCTCGCTCACTAGGGCCCCACACAGCAAGTCCTCCTCTCCTCCCCATGTTCACTGTAGCCTGATGAGCCGTCAGGGTGGATGTCAGCCTTCTCTGCCCTCTCCCATCGGAGCCCCTGCTGCAGGCCCCTCCCACCTACCCTGCGCTCTGTGAAAAGGCACCTCGGGCTCTGCCCGGCACAGCTCACAGTGGGCTCCTCTGAAGATCTGCTGATCGGACAGCATCATCTTAGAATAGCTTTTTTCTCTATCAGTCCTTTATAGAAGACTTTTCACCTGTGCTTTTATCATGAGAGTGTGGAATATTTAAAAGACAGAAGATTCTCCGTTTGGTTGCATGGATTCTGAATAATTAAGAGTTTACTGGATACAAAAAACCGACTGAATTAGAAAGGCTCCCTCCCTTTTGAAAACGCTATCAAATGAGGCACAACAACGGAAGATAAAAAGAATGTTTGTTCATGGAAGGTCATAATTAAGCAAAGGTCCTACATATCTAGTTTGGCTAATTCTTTCATTTGCTGTTCCACTACCTCTTTACTCTGGAGGTGAAGAGCAGTGGTCAATCCCAATCAGGCCACTGGGCTCCGCATTTGGAAGCACTTGGTGGGTGACTGCAGGTTCAACTGTGTGTCTGGTGTCGTGAACAGACTTTGTTAATCCCGCGCTCACATTCCTAAGAACCAGGAGCCGGGATCATGCCCGCTGCTGCTCTTCCCACATCCCCCCAGCCCCACAGAGACAGCAGACACAGCATCAGGATGGAGGAAGGAGCCTGGGATTAACAAGCACAGGGGACGTCGGCATCTACAAACCAACCAACCAGTCAAGCCATCAGTCTCAACTCTTTCTGCAAAACCGTGCAGAGAAGCATTGGTGGAGCCGGCACCCACCTTCTCCACATCTGCTTTCTTTTCTGTGAGAAGAGCGACTGTCCTCTTGTAAGCATCGTTGATAAGTATTCGTACTTCGTCATCTATTAGTCTGGCCGTGGCTTCGCTGTAAGGCTTTTCCAACACCATGTCCCCCTGACGGGGGAGGTCAAAGGAGATTTGCCCAACCTTTTCATTCATGCCGAACTGAACAATCTGAAAAAGAATGCGTGACTAGTGGTGGGCATCCATTTCTGCTCACAGGTTTTTATAAAATGGCAGCAAATCCACTGACATGAAATCCACACACCTCACTGCAGTACTACTCTTTAACCCGCAACAACGACACGGCAGCCTTGAGTCGGCCAAGTAGACCAGGGTGTTCTGTGTAGATGGAGGTTGGGAGGACAAGACCAGAGACCCACAGGCAACATCTACAAGGCAGGCGGCAAACGGGCAAGGACAAACCCCAATGGTGACGAGACCTGCTTGAAATCGCTCTGCATGGGGGGAGGTGAGGACAGGCAAGGAGCATCCGACAGATGGGAGGAACCACCCAGGCCGCCCAGAGGCTCTTCCCGTGCCGCCCGGGCTCCAGAAACCTGCGAGGGGCGTTGGCATTCTCCCTGAGTCCACAGGGCCCAGCCTGCACCCCATGAGACCCCCACACTAACCACACAAAAACCCCACATTAAGAAGAAGCTGTGGAAGTAAAATCCAAACTGACCAGAAAAGAGAAGGCGCAGATAAAAGAGGGGAGCAGGAACAGATCAGAAAGTAGGAAGTCACGTTTTTTAAAAGTTTATGAAAACAGCAGGAAACTCTAAAACCGTAAAACTAGAAAAACTGTCTTAATCCACCTCCTTCCTAAGAGATCAGGAAAACAAACTTCATGTAAAAGTGGGCAACAGAAAAATCCCTTACAAAGTTGTTATGAGAAAAAAGGAGCAGAATAATGTCTACACAGATAAGGGAAGTGGAATGGAGAGACGTCCATAATACAGATGAAAACTGTTACCCACAACTTCAGAAAAGGCTAACCGAAATCAGGAAGGTGATAGAAAATAAGAAAGAATAACATTAAGTCAGAATCAGAAAATTTAGATGAGGTGCTAGAACGCAGGAAATAGAAAAAGAAAACATTACAGTTATTTTTAAAATGGAGATTAAACTAGAAAGGACACAAGAGCAAACAACCCCAACAAACAAATGCCCTAAGAAAAATTATTGGTTTTTTTTGGCAGTGCTGCGCGGCACATGTGATCTTAGTTCCCCGAACAGGGATATAACCCGCGTCCCCTGCATTGGAAGCTTGGAGTCTTAACCACTGGACCACCAGGGAAGTCCCAAGAAAAATGAAAGGTATGGGAAAGTAACAGGCCCAGAAGAGCTGACATATGAATAAAAGGAGTTCCCAAAGAAAGTCACTGACATCAAGTTCCCCGACAGCAAAATGACCTTGTCTGGGGATGGAGGCGCCCGTGATAAACTTAAAGGAAACAGGGGCATGGCTGCTGTCAGCAGAAAGGACCAGAAGGGACAGGCACCAGGGAGTCCACGCGGGATCCCACAGGCTTGTAACTGAATGTAAACTCTACTGATGTGCTTTATACACTCTTAGTAATAAACCTGAAAGACCGAACTCTCAAAACAAGGGTTTCTTTTCCTAAGTTTTGATCATTCTAAAATGGATTTCTCTTAAGAAGTAACCCTTGCCTGGAAAGCCTAGACCAGTCAAACAGCAGTGCTGTTCCAGAGCCATTAGTGCAGGTGAGGATGCAAGACGACCCCGCCCACACTCACCTGGGCATATGCACTCTGAGTCACTTTTCGCAAGTCGTCCTGAGCGCCGGTTGTGATTCTCCCGAAGAAGATCTCCTCTGACACGCGGCCACCCAGAGTCATGCACATCCTGTCCAGGAGCTGCTCTTTGGTGTACAGGTACTGCTCCTTGGGTAAGTACTGGGCGTAGCCCAGCCCTTTGCCCCGAGGGATGATGGACACCTGACAAGGAGAACACACGGTGCGCTGAGGACAGACGCGGCCACTGGAGGCTGATGTGGAGCCACAGGGAGACTCACTGGAGAGGAAAGCACCACAGCCTCGGCTTGAGGAGCTGGGTGGGAGGGCCCGTCCAGGAGAGCATTTTCTCTTAGGGTAACCTCACCCGAGAGGTCTATAAAGTATTTCTTGTCTCTTATAAAACTCAACTGAAAGTGTTCAGTCCTGACAACAGGGCTGCTGCTGACTGGCGACCCCTCCAGACTTGACGCCGGCCCCGCCTGCCCCGCTTTCCAGGAGGCAGAGGGGCCAGCAGCCTTCAGTTTTCTAGTCCTCTTGTTGCAATTGAGTAGATTCCTTTAATTTTTACAATCAATGCTCCCAGTCACAGGTTACAGTTCAGTGAGTTCTGACAAACAGCCTCCTCCCACAACCAAAATACAAAACATCTTCCTCGTCTCCCCGAAATCCCCTCCCCTGCCCCCACAGATGAGTTGCAGTTTCTAGAACTGTGCGTAAATGGCCTCATACAGTTCGGACTTCACCGTGTCTGGTCTGTGTGACTGTCCCCGAGACCCACCCCCACTGCCGGCTGTGTTAACAGTGCACTCAGCTCTATGGCCGCGGAGCAATCACTGGGTAAACACACCAAACATCCACTCCTTCTTGAGGGACTTTGGGGCTCTTTCCGGTTTATTGCTATTACGGATAAAGCAGTAAAAGTATTCCATGGACATGTTTTTATTTCTCTTGGGTAAACACACAGGACTGGAACCGTTTGGTTGTATTGGAAGCCATTTGTCACCTTTATGAGAAACTGCCGAGCTGGTTTCCACGGTGGCTGTCCCGGGTCAGGTGCCCGCCCGCAGGCATGGGGTCCAGCTGGACTGACCTCGGGACATGTGGAGCTTCTGCAGGGTTCCACCCACACCTCCCGGTGACTTAGGGCATCTGGTATCTTCATGCGCCTAGCGCCCATTCCTATTCCTTCTCTCGGGAAGTACATGCGCATATATCTTGCCTATTATTTTACAGCGTTGCTTGTTTCCCTACCACTGAATTTTAAGAGTCCTTCATGTATTCCAGGTACACGTCCTCTGTCATATACACGTACTACAAGTATTTCCAGGGTGTGTGGCTTGCCTTTTTCTCTGTGGAGTCAGGGAAACCCCCTGGGCAAGAGAGCCCCAGACGCCCAAGCCTGACCCACGGTAGCAACTGCTTTTCCAGAGTGAACCCCTCCAGCTTCTGCACACTTTTCTTTCCAAACTTTATAACTCATCTGCGTGACCCCTTCACCCCAACACCATCAGCAGATGTTCCTGCCACGTGGCCCAGTGTGGCCACCGTCTGTTCCACAACAACTGCCTCACCTTCAGGAGGGGGTCCGCGTGCTCCAGATACCAGCCGGCAACTGCGTGGCCAGCCTCGTGGTATGCCACTGTCTTCTTCTCCTCGGGCTGCAGAACCTGAGTTTTTTTCTCTAAGCCTGACATACAGAACAGAAAACAAAACCCACTGCTTTAGTGACACCGACATCAAAAGAGATTTACACGATACCACACAGCGTCTCATCTAAATCGTGACTCAGAGACCAAGCTGCCTGTGACCATGGAATATTCCCAATCAGGGGCAGAACAAAGCAAAGCATCAACTTCAAAATATACAACCACCGCAAGACGCATTCACTACCCACCCGAGGCCCACTTTCTCCTACTCTCCCACTCAAGTCACATATCTTGTTTTGAGAAATAAACAGAAATGCAAAGTAAAATTCAGCACTAGGGTCAATTTGACACATAAAATTCACAGAAAACGAAGACATCTGGAAAGAGCTCACTGCCTAGTCTAGGCATCGGGAATCACCAAGTAGGGGGAGACAAGGACCGGCCGAGGAGGCAGGCACACGAGGGTGGGAGGAGAGCCAGGCCCATGGGAGGCAGCAGCCCGCAGCCGCAGAGCAGCCCTGAGGAGGTGCCCCCGAGCCGGTCCGCGTGTTGCCAGAACTGAAGGACCCCCGCTCCAGCCTGGATGAAGGCGGACGCGGAGCTCGCCCGCACCTCTGGGCTGTAGTCTGCACTGATACAAAGCTCACAGGTGACACCAGCTTTCTCGTGTTCCAGGTACTCATCTGAGAATTTCTCAACTGGTAACACGTTACGGAGTCTGGGAGACTGAAAAAGAAAAGAGGGCGAACTGTGTTCCTGAGGACTCAGCCCAGGACAAGCACACGCCGCAGAGCCGCCAGTGGGTGGGGAGAGGGCAGGTGGACAGCCCTGTGCTCCAGACACAGACACGCAGTTCTCATGCCCCCAAAACACAAGAATCCCCAGCTTGTCACAGGATTTCCCCTCCTCAGCTCGCGATCCCGTCACAGGGCGTGTGCTGGCCCCAGCGGCTGAGCGTGAAGAGCGTGAAGAGCACGTCCGTGCCCCTCAGGGCCAAGGCTCTGCCCCACCCACCGCCCTGGCCTCTTTCACAAACTCACTTTTCTACTAAACACCCCCCCTCCCCCGTTTCCCCCAGACCTAAAAGAACACAAATAGTCTTCTCCTGTGTTTACAGTGAGGTCTTTTAATTCCACTCACAACTCTAACATCTTAGACTTTTTCTTTTCCCTAACGAATCTCAAACGGTCCAGTCACTCACTCGGCACCGCTGCAACTGCCCCCCCGGCCCCCCTGCAGTGGCACCTACTCCTTGTCTCACCTGCTAATGAGCCTGCCAGGCCTGTGGCACAAAACAAGCTTCGGAAAGTCTGCTGACAGCCGTTTCCCCCTCGGCTGTCGGCTGTGTGGCCCGTGCCCTCATGCACCCCGCACCACGGGAACCACGGCCATGCGCAGGACCTCACGGGGACATCCCGCCCCGGCTCACTTCCCACCAAACCAGCGGCCCCGAGGACGCCCTTCCCACCTGTGGCCATGGGGCTCCCACGCTCACGTCCGCTACCACACATTAAGGACCAGTAGGGGCTCTGCCTCCAGATGCGCCCCTTCTTCAAAGATGCATCTTCCTGAGCTATCACTGACTATCCCGTTACTCAGTGGCTCAGGAAAACTCGTGTTAGTACAATACTGGCCGTAAAACAACATAAAAAAAGCTCTTAAGCTTAACACTCAAGGCTTGCTAAAATCTAGGCTTCAACACCTCTCTCCACTTTGTCTTCCCTCCCACAGGAAGGAGTCTGAGCAACTCACCTCCCTCCCTGAGGCACAGGCCATGACTGCTCCTCCGCTCACCCTTGTTCACACCACATCCCCTCCTCCTGAGCCCAGTTTAAACCCCACTCTTCCGTGGAGCCTGCCTGGCCATTCCTTGTCACAGGGAAATCCTGTGACAAGCCGGGGGTTCTTGTGCTTTGGGGGCATGAGAACTGCATGTCTGTGTCTGGAGCACAGCGCTGTGCCATTCCCTCCTCTGAATGCCCAAGTTCTCGAACTGCTAGTTATCTTTTTAACAGTATTAACTATAAGCTCTCTAGAAAGCAAGGAAAACACATCACTGGCCAACCCTGCTCGACAGGTGAGCATTTCCCGGTCAAGCAGTTGTTACAGCTGTTCACCCATCACCTATATCTAGCTTAGAGCACATTTAACTCATGCGATGAAATTTTGGGGAACAGGGAGGTTGTGAGTGTTTTAGAAAAACTAGATTGCTATAATTCAGGGGAGGACACCTCCCTGCTTGCCGCCCGTGCAGCATGAGGGTGGCATCTCAGACCCATCCGACAGGGTGCCATTGAGCCCCAGGTCTGGTCAGATACATGCCCTGGCCTCAAACTCACGCCATCCGCCCTTGGTCATGGGTCCCACCAACTGCCTTACCACCAATTACTCGTTCAATTGCTTGTTCGAAGTGTTTCTGATTTATGGAATCTGAAAGGTGTCTCGCAGCGATCAAAGCAGCTTCATTGCAGACATTGGCAACATCGGCTCCTGTGAAAGGGACACACACAACGGCTCACCTGCCAAATACACCTGAGCTCACTGGTCACACATTGTGAAGAAGGGAACCCGGGCCAACCGTCCACCAGCAGCAGTCAGTAGCGCTCAGTCCTGCCTGGCACAACCCAGCCCCTGAAATGCACGCTGCAAGTATCAGTAGTAGACAGATGCCCACAGGCAGCCCTCCACCTTTAGAGACTGTGCAATGACAGCAAACTAAGACAGCACTTTAAAATGCCCATCAACTTAGTTCCACCATCTCTGTTGGGAAAGTGACTTAAGCGGATATTGGGCAATCTGCTGAAATATAATGAAATACATAGGCATTAAAATGACCTAATGCATTCAGTTAAACAACGAAAGTTAAACATGAGGAAGCTTGCCAAAAACTTCCTAGATCCTTAGGTCTCTGTAAACTAACCTTACAGAGAAAGTATATAGGGACGCAAATAGGCCATAACACAATGTATGTGCACAACAAAAAATATTAAAAAGTCAGGCTCCTGGGACATTGAAGGTGCCTGTGCCCGTGTATATAGCCTTCTCAGGCTGTAGATAGATGGTCCCTTCTATTTCATGTTAAGTTTGGAAGAAGGGAGAGAGGGAACAAGAAAGGAAGGGTCACATCCTGTAGACACAACAGCAGGTCGTGCTCACCCACCTGAAAACCCCGGGGTCAAGGATGCGAGTCTTCTTGCCAGCTTCTCCTTTTCCAGGGTGCTGTCCAGTTTCAGTGGTCGGAGGTGAACTTTGAAAATAGAGGCTCTTCCTTTTATGTCCGGCGGTCCTTGAGAAATTATTTTTAAGGAAAAAAAACCCAGTGAAACAGTTGCACCCCTCCCCACAAGAACTGGCCTGAATCCAGGGAAAACCATCTCACCGATAAAGATCTGCCTGTCGAAGCGCCCCGGCCTCATCAGTGCAGGGTCCAGGATATCTGGTCGGTTGGTGCCCGCCAAAATGACCACGTTCGTCGTTGTGTTAAAGCCTGGAAATAGAACAACGGCATCACCATTGTTAAATGCCGTGAGGAGGAAGGTGACAGCATGCCTGTCCAGAACGTATGAGCACGAGACACACCACTTTAGTTTTCTATTTATTATCTAGTGATTTTTTAAGTCACAAACTTAATGATTTTTCTTACTATTCATCTTGTCCTTAATGATTAAGTCATATACAGTACAAGACTTAAAGATTTAAGGATCAACTACTAAAGACAAATTACCAAAGATTTAAATTTATGTAACTAGAAATGTAGATTACGTTGTCAACTTTAGAAAGTTTTAAAAAATCAGTAAGGTTAAATTTGCAAAGGAAGTGTCTGAACTCCCTGGGCCACAGGGACCACTCACTGCGTATCTGAAGGCAGGCACCACCCCACCTCCAACCTCTTCTGCAGGCTCAGCCTGCTCGTCTGACTGGCCATTTCTCAAACGGCAATGCCGTGGCCACAGAGCCGTCACCCCCAGGACCCTGGCGCTGAAGGAGCCTGGCCCGTTCCCCCAGGGTAGTTTCTGCTGTGCACGGGGTTCCGCAGAGCCGAGGAGCAGCCCCACCTCCTCAGTCTGGCTCCCATACCCGGCCCAGGAACGCAGACCCGCTCAAAATCTGCCAAATTCGCACTTGCTAACGCATGGATTTTCCTGATCCTTCAGAATCATAAATGGTTTGAGAATGAGATTATGATTCTTTAGTGAAGCATTTCACCAGTTTTTCTTTTATTTGGCACCAGGTACAAATGCCATCTTAACACCAGTATTAAGTTACAGCAGGCTGCCAGGCAAGACTCTTTTGCTATTACCTGTACTGGAATAAAAGAGCCCTTCGATAGGGGTTGTTTATTTTAGAGAATCTCTCTTTGCTCTCTGTATCAGCACAGGACTCTCATTTTAGAAACATGAAGAACAATTAGAAAGCACAGTTCAAAACACAAAAGACTTGAACATTCACCATCCATTTCCACCAGCAGCTGGTTGAGGGTATTCTCCTGCTCACTCTGCCCCCCGAAGTTGCCCCTTCCTCTCTTCCTTCCCACGGCATCTATTTCATCGATGAAGAGGATGCAAGGGGCATTCTTCCGAGCAAGGGCAAATAAGTCACGGACCTGGATGAAAATGTAAGCACTGGAGTCACTTGACAAGTGAGTGCTATCCTCCCAATAAAACAGACATAAAGCTTCCTGTCCCCCAGGAAGGCCATCCTGTGTCACTCACTGTACAGTACAAATTTAAAAAGTTACAAGCAGCAAAGAAGTCACATGGCAAATGGTGGGAAACTTATGTAAGGTGAGCAAATATTATTTCTAAAAGCTCATCAGTTATTGTTATGTAAGAAGCACGAACACCAGCAAACTGACACTACATATCTTTATCCTACTAAAAGGTAACAGGTAGAGTTGTAAAGTTTGTATTCAGTTTACAAGTCCAACCACCCTGGGCTCCCTTCACGCCCGAGGCAAACAGTAACAGCAGACACTTACTCAAAGACCCAGCGACGTGTACACACAGCAGAGGCATGACCCTCCCGAGCCCAGCCAGCTGTCGCCCCACCTTCTGACCTGCTGAGTTAATACAGTGTGAGGTGAGACTTACTCTAGCTGGACCCACACCGACAAACATCTCCAAGAACTCAGATCCACTAACGGTGATGAAAGGGACGTTGGCTTCTCCGGCTGTGGCCTTTGCCAGCAGTGTCTTCCCAGTGCCTGGAGGACCGGTGAGAATGGCACCCTTCAGATACAAAAAAGAGAAAGTACATTTGACTAGAATTTCAGAGAAATAAATTACATATCCATAAATAATTCCAAGGTATAAATCTGTCTACAAATTTTAGTGATATACACTAAAATATTTCTTAAACATGTGAACAATGATAGTAATTATATTAATAAGAATATTAATAACATTAGTAAGAAGAAAAAAATTATATGAGAAATATAGAGAAATATATAAGAAATATTAGAGAAACATAGAGAAAGTAATTATATTAGTGAGAAGAGAAAGGAAAAGACTATTAGAGACTATACTGTTTTAAAAAACTTGGGGGGCTTCCCTGGTGGCGCAGTGGTTGAGAATCTGCCTGCCAATGCAGGGGACACGGGTTCGAGCCCTGGTCTGGGAAGATCCCACATGCCGCGGAGCAACTGGGCCCGTGAGCCACAACTACTGAGCCTGCGCGTCTGGAGCCTGTGCTCCGCAACAAGAGAGGCCACGATAGTGAGAGGCCCGCGCACCGCGATGAAGAGTGGCCCCCGCTTGCTGCAACCAGAGAAAGGCCTCGCACAGAAACGAGGACCCAACACAGCCATAAATAACTAACTAAATAAATAAAAAGCTGGGCTGATGGCCTTCTTCACTAAAGTTGCCTCCTTAAAAAAAAAAAAAAAAAAAAAAAACTTGGTAAGAATGTGAAATTTGAAATACTTCTCTTACTTTTTAAGATTTTTAGTGTTGCTTTTTAGACCTAACAGTATATAAAGGGTGACTTAAGCTGGGAATCTACTAATAAACTGCCTGATGTTTACTTCAATAATTCAAGGAGACACAAATATCACACTTCCAACTTACATTGTGCTTATTTTCTTTCCTTTAAATTTCACAAATGAAGTAAAAATCTAATAACCAATGATGAACTTAAAAAGAATACTGTTTGCTCAAACACTGTAATTACTTAAGTCGTGGAGATGCCTAAGTATGATGTGAACAGGTACGCAAGTATAGCAAATTATAAAACTATAAAATGTGACTTTTTATCCATGGAGGCAGGCAGGACATGAAATCAAGAAAATGATGATTCCCTTTACAAAGGACTCCTTTAAAGTAAACTTTATTAACGGGTTTTTAAAAGAATTAGTTAAACATTTTCTCTTCATTTACTTAATGCCTGAGCCTGGCCTTAGCGACACAAAGATGGGCAAGGCTACCCGTGGCGCGCAGTGGGCGGGGGAAGGTCTGTCCTCCACGGAGTCCTGGGCCACGAACCTGAGTTCCAGGCCAGGCCTGCTCATGGTGCTGAGAGAGGGATAGCGAGGTCACAGCAGAGGCAATGTGCTGGGGGCTGCTGAGAGAGGGGTGTCTAAGTTGCCCTGGAGGGAGAAGGAAGCAAACCAAGGGGAGAGGACACACATTTTCTCGGGAACACACGCTACCTGCAAGAAGACACATCCACGCAGGACAGCCGACCTGAAGAGACGCGCAAGTTAAATGGAGACTAGTAAGTTAAGATGGAGGAAGGAGAGAAAAAGAGCTACTTTATAAGTAATCAAACTCCATAAAATTGTAACTTCAGAGATCAAGAAATACTTCAGAAGATTTTTGGGTTAATGAGCTGAAAACCGTCTTCTGAAAGTTCATTTTACCTTTGGGATTTTTGCTCCTAGGTCTTGATACTGCTTTGGGTTTTTCAGGAAATTCACAAATTCCATTATCTCTAGCTTGGCCTCCTCGCAGCCCGCCACATCTTTGAACTTCACATCTATCTCGTCCTTTAGGACCTTGGCAGTGGTTTCTCCGACACTGAAGAGTCCGCCCATGCCCCGGCCCGTGCGGCCGATGCCGGCTGGCCCCCTCCGGATGGTGTAGAGCAGGAAGGTGATGATGAGCACGGTGGGCAGCATGCTCAGCAGGAAGGAGCTGGGGGCCACACGACAGCGCAGCGCTCAGGCGGGCGGCCCTGGCTCGGCTGCCCTGCGAGGGACCCGCCACCCCGTAACTGCACATGGTTTCTGCCTGTGCAACACCGGGCTATCCGGGTACATCTGAGGCACAAGGAGACTCTTAGTGTGTCAGTATCACTGAAGGGGAATCTCAGAAAGACCAAAGAAAAGCCTGTTCTCAACACGTACGCTGTCCAGTGGTGCTTTATTCCCACCTCAAGAACCACCATTTATGCACAGGACGGACCTGTGATTTACTATCACTACATCAAAATTTCAAAGGAATTTTGTTCAAATTGCTCATTTAACAATTTTAACATGATTCTGGTGTTAGCCTGAGTAGAAATTCCAGTTCTCTTATTGGAATGCATCAACTTATTCTGAAGAGATGTCTTCCAAATATTCAATCCTTGCGAAGGCAACAGTGGTGAAAGCTGTCTCTGGGCGGCTCGTGCAGGCTCACAGAGACCCAGGGGCAGGGGTGCCCTCCAACCCATGCCTGCCCTGGCGGGAGCAGCTCAGGGGTGACTTACAGCCTTTTGCTTTCTGTTTGTCTTAATAAAGTCAATTTCCACACAACTACAGGCACAGACATATACTTATACTGGGTAACATAATGCAATTTAGTTTAACTTACCCTAAGAAATTTAGGTCAAAACCTGGTACATGGTTTAGGTAAAAAACAAAACAAGAATAAAACCAGGATTAGCTTTCTAACTTTTCATCTATTATAAAATTTTAAATGCTGCTATAGCATTTAAACCATGAACAATTTACTCTTTGGTTTATTTCTGGAGAAAAAAAATAAACACACTGACAATAAAGGTTTAAGGAATGGTGCAACAAAACTTTGTGTAATGTTTCAGGACCAGCCTATAAAGTTAAGTAATTATATGATAACCTCAGGGACCAAGGGATATATTGCATCACGTGTGAAATAATCTCGGCAGCTAGCTGGATCTATTAATAATACTGCAGGTAGATTGCAGGTCTACATACACCAAGACTCAAGAGAGTCCCTGAGGCCGAGTAAGACCATCAGCTCAATTAACAAGCTAGCTACCCCTTTCTCCGCTCTCTTACATGTACAAAAAAATTAAGCTTTATTTCTACTTTCACTCTCAAACTCATAACTCTAAATCAAGGTAGGCGTTCTGCATTTAATGCAAATGGGGTCACCACCAGGAGATCTACCAGGGCGTCCGTGTGTGAGCACTCAAAGGCCATGTATTCCCAAATAAGCCCAAAGACAAGCAACTCCTGAAATCAACAAGCTGTTCCTGAAAGACTCAGACCTGAAGTGGCCTTTCTAAAGACAAATAACCTTTAAGGGAAGAAGCAGCTCTGACCAGAGAGGAAGAAGCATTACTTAAAAATCCTGCAAACTCTGTGAAATATAAATGTAAAGGATAGTTAAAAGGTGGGAATGCCACTCTTTAACACAAATGGGCTCTTTATGCTAAACTCCTACTCAAGAACGGTGCATTGGACATTAACCCCAAACTACTGCTTAATCAAGATAAACATTAACATGTAGAAAATCAACCAGTCTCCAGCAAACTAGTAAGTTACTAATGGTTGAAAAGAACTCTGGCCGAACTGAGAGGCCTGTTGAGAATATAAAGTGTGATGCGCTGCCCCCTGCTGACAGAATACACAGTGAGCCCCGGGAGCACAGGCAGCCTCCTGTGTTCACAGACACGCTTCTTACCCATCACTCTCAGCAATGTAGACCACAGGGACCCGATTCTCCCCTTCTATGCCCAATTCCTGCTGTAAAGTTTCCAGATTCCGCTCAAAGGTGTCCACACTGCCAATATTGAACCAGACATACTGCTGTAAGGACAGAAAAACAAAATATCCTAATTTTGTTAGGGGAATGAAGAGGAAACAAAGGATTCAATTCACAAAGGGTTCAACTTTCCAAGAATTTTTCAGAAATACTGCAAATTTACAAATTAAAAATATACAATATTAACAATAACAACAAGACTTGTTTTAACAATGCAGTGACTAAGCTTCACTCAGTGAGAACCCCTGACAAGCCTCAACCAGCAAGCATTTCTATAGCAGCATTCCTCCACAGTCCTAAAATTGTAAACTCGAAAAATGAAAACTCTCTTTGAAAAGACAACCCTTTTCAGAAACAAACAAGCATCCTTTTCCTCTTGTCCACTTCTCAGGAACTTCTTAGCTGCCTGGTCCCAAACTAAACACCAGCCTGCGGCAGTGATGGCACTTCTCAGTGTTGGGATGGTTCCCATCCCCAGGTGCACCACGACGCCCTGGGTCCTCAGAAGGAGGTGCTATCACCGACCACCAGGAGGCAGCTCCACCCAATGGGACAGAAATACCCTCCAGTCACTGGACCTGGGAGTTCCTGGGACCCTAGGGAGGGACACCCGAAGGGCTGGAGGCAATGGCGATGCTCCCCACCAGCACAGGGTTCCCCACTGTGCTGGCATTTACTGTCCCCGTTTGACAGAGGACAAAACTACAGGGGTGACCCCACCGCCCACGGTTACACATCTAGGAAGTGGGTGGCTCTGAGCCCAGGCAGGCTGGCTCCAGGGCTAGCGACAATAACCAGCAGGCCACACCGGCTCTCCGACATAACCACTCCCACCTCTGGAGCTTCCCCACACACTGGCCCCTCTTCCCAGCACCCGGCAAGCATCAGCTGCACTGCACAACCCCGAAAGACTTTGTTCCTCCTCTAACCTGCAAACGCCTAAAAAACATGTAAACCTCAGACACTTGAGACATGTACACAGACAAGAGCAACATGTCCCCGCAACCCTTCCACCACCAGGGTTACTGAGTGGGCGCCGTCACTGTGGTGTTTCTCTCCACGTGTCTAAAAACAAAAGACGGCGAGTAAGTTGTATAATATTCTATAACAATAGTCCTCGGTAAGTTGTTCACAGACAAAGCTACACGATTCCTGTGGTTATAGGCCCCAAATGTGTCAATGACAGAACACTCGCCAACTTGGCTCCCACCACCAATGGGGCAACAAGCTAAATGATGCCTCACATCAGAGAGTTGGGTGGACCAAGGCCCAGCAGCACGGAATTCTAGGGACAAGACCTAGGTGAGACCCTCTGGGGTGGGTCCCAGCTCTGCAGGTGATTCCTATGCACACTGAGGTTTGACAACCACCACTGACCTACACAATCTCATTTGAGAGCTAAGCCCTAAGAGCATTAGTGTCACTCCCATTTTAAAGATAAAGAAACTGAGGCTTCCAGGGGTTAGACCATAGAGCTAGTAAAGAGCAGAGCTTATCTGAGGCCAAGTGTGTCAGACTCCAAAGCCTGTGCTTATACAGCACAGCACAGCAATTAATATCACTATGCCATAAGCAGTTGGACACAAAATCTTATACCCATTTCCGAAAGCTTGAAATAGTCTTTATTAAACAGGCAATACATATTCTCTGTAAAAAACCAAGGAAACACAAACATAATGAAAATAAAAAGCATCCATAACCTCAATATCCAGAGATAAACACTATTAGCAATTTTGATGTTGTTTTCTCAAGGTTTCAAAATACCCCTTTTACAATCTTGAAATACGCACGATTTTGAAAAGAAATCAACATAAAACCTTAACTGTAATATAAAGGAGTGATACAAAGTAATTTAAAATAAGATGGTACTAATTTCAATACGAAAACACTCGTGCATGCCAGTACTAAATGTAAAAACTGCTCCCCAGGGAGGAGCAAGCCCTACTGAGAGCCGAGCCCCAGCAGGCGATTAAAGAGGGACGTGAGGAGCCGCTACTGCTGACCAGGGGCCTAATGGGCCTGTTTATATGGTTCTAATTTTTTGCCCTATAAACAATGTTTTGGAGTACGTCCTTGCACAGACACCTTTACATGCATCCCTAATTATTTCCCTAGGATTATTACTGAAGCAAAATTACTGGGTGTATGCGTACTTTCAAAACTGCTGATAAATACACTGCCAAACTGTCCTCTTGAAAGGGAGTGCCAATTTAATTCCCAGCACTAAAAGTCTGAGGAACAGTTCTGAGAAAAAAAAAAAGTAGCATGGTTATTAATGAACATTTCATCATAAGATAAAGAGAATGGGGGGGGATTAAGACAATTCAAACAACTTTCCTAACAGTGACTGAAATACGAAAGCCCTATGACGTTACAGATATTCTTATATTTATTGATACGTTATCAGAGACATGATCACCAACAGTTCTCGTTTTCCTTAAATGTTGCCCCATCCAGGCAGGATGATGACGAAATGGTGAAGCGAAGGCATCCTGAGATAGAAGGGATGCAGCCTGGAAGAGGGCTGGCCCTAGGGGAGCTGTAAGGTCGCAGGATGCCCAGGGGCTAGGAGTGGGCCTGGGGGTCGGGTCCAGGAGGGCTGGGAATCACCTGGGAACTGCCTCCTCCCCCCTCCCCCCCATAATCCCCTCAACCCACTCTGGGGTCTCTAGAACACATTTCAAACTGGTTGGACAAGAAATACAAATGTTTTTTTTTAAATAAGAACAGAAATGGAAATTAAAATAATATAACATCACAAAACAATTGGGAGAGATATGACCAGAATGCTTCTTAAACTGATTTGACAAAAGTTGTCTTAAGACATAAGCAATTCAGATTTTAACATTTTTTTTCTTAATCAAACAACTGTTTTCTCAGTCTTGAAAAATCATAGATACTGGAATACTGAAAACTAGATTTCACACACTGGTTTCTAAATGAATAGCCAACGTGATCACCAAACCAAACCAAACCCAAAACCACTGCCCAGCCCCTGCACACATTACAGACACAACGTTCACATCCTCACTGTTAGTAAGGATCCTGGTTGCTGTGCTGCCCAGTTCCGACGCGGCCAGTGTACATGGCTACCGCAATGTGAGGGAATGCTTGCTTTTCAGTTTTACATCTGAAAAGTTAATTTACAGCTAATTCACATCAATTAATAAAATCATTTACCCCATCAACAGGAGTTTTTCCTGGTGTAAAAGTCACTCGAACAAAACGCTTGTTGACGACTTCCAGTCTGTCTACCTGGAATTTTAAGAAGTTAAATATTCAAACATAAATTTACACAAAGACTTGAGATATTCTTTTAAGCTCATCTGAAATGCCTGTATTTCAGACACACAAAAGAATATAAAGTAAAGAAAGAAGATAACGTAAGGATTCCCCGTGTCCCCCACTCCAGCTTGAGAAAGAAAACATCACAAACACTGCTGAAGCCCCCAGTCACCCAGAGGTGGCCGTTCTCTGCAGCGGGTGCTGGCCACCCCAAAGCAGGGCTTGGTCCCAGGCCACAGAGACCCAACCCTAAACAGACACTCACTTCTGCCTGTTTTTAAACTTTAAAAATGGTCTCATCTGGCATGTACTTTTCTACAACTTTCTTTTTCTTCTGTCCTTGTATTTGTAAGGTCTTTCCTTGCTGACATGTCAGTTCTGCAGGGTACCCCATTTTATAAGTACACCCCAAGTTATTGGTCCATTCTCCTGTTCACAGACATTCAGACTGTTTCAAACGCTCCCCCATCACAAACAATGCTGCTGTGAACATTCCTGTGTATACCATCTGGACACATCTTCAAGAACTTCCCTGGGATACGTACCTGTAAACAGAGTCCAGCTAGGCTGTAGGGCAAAATCGCTCTCCAAAACACTACTGTCCTCACTTGCTATTAAAAGACTTTTAAATTTCTGCCCCTCTAGGGTATAAAATGGTTTAAACTTGATTTTCCTGCAAGCTCCTAACTACACAGGGTTCTAAAGATCGCTTGCACACCTCACCCCGAGGCCTCTGGCTGCTGTGGAGTGGAGCACTTTCGGGGGGGCCTGTTTCCTGCCGCTGTCAAGTCTGCTCTGGCAGGAAGTCTGGAAGGTACGAGCCCAATATGCGAAGTGAGGGAGCCCTGCAAGGTTCCAGGAGGAACCAGAATGGGGGCTCACCATCTGGAAAGGACTGACTAGAGAACTCTATCCCACATAAAACTGCTGGGGCAACGGTAGACTGACTGCAGAGAACCAGCGGGTCAGGAGAAGTGGCTACAGAGCCAGGACCTGTCCCCACACTCGAAGGACAGGAATCACTTCTTAGAAAGCAGGCTCCTCACGACACCTGGGAATCACACATGTGAAAGCCTCACTTGCTTCAAAAATCTGAGTAGATAATCGTTTCCATTTTTTCCATCCTCACCTTACTGTACAACCTTTAAAAATAATTTTAGATTCTTTATATTTTATAAGTATTAATATTTTTATTCTATTCATTTCATTGATGAAAAATCCAGTATTGAGAGCTTAAATCATTTCCCCAAGGTTACAGAGCAGGCCTAATGCTTGTTCTCTTACTATCACTTTACTTCATCAATTCTAAGATGGTTATTTTTCGTATTTTAACCTCTCAGACATTGCTGATGCATGTTGACAACTGATGGTATTACATAGTTTCACTGGTGGCTCACTCAATCTTTCTTAGTAACATGTAAAATAACATGTGCCTTACAATCCACAGCATCTTAAATGAGCTGAAACAGGGTCTCACTGGGCAAAGACCCAGTCCGGGGGCACAGAGCTCATGCCCGGGCCTTCACTCAGAGCCCATGGCTCTCACTGTGAACACTGAGTCACCTATTCACCTATTCACCTTCCAGGCCCACAGGACATTACAAGCAGTGAAGGTGTAAAGGAGCTGGGAGAGGCTGGGAAAGGTGCAGGGAGGAGAGGCACCCGAGGGCACAAGAGGAATGATGGGAACAGACAGGGACGCCAGAGCAACAGTCAGGAGCAGTGGCTCCAAAGCGAGGCTCTAGCATGAAAAGAAATAAAAGGAGTTTGTGGTAAATTTGGGGACTGCTGGGTCAAAACAAACAGGTTCCTTGGTTGCAGTACTTTCCAGCATTAGAAAAATCCAACACGGGACTTGATGGCGAACAAGCCTGGCTAACTTGGTGGCTGTTTATCATTTTATTGGCCTCATCTGAACCCCACCCTTTGAACCCCTGCAGCCTGCAGGCCCACACAATACTCACTACTCCTTTGGAAAGATAGTTATTGACAAAGTCCTTCCATGTGATTTCTCTCCCGGAGCTCTTGAACAGGAAGTAAAACAGGACTCCTCCCCAAAACAGGGCGGTCCAGAGAAAGTACATCCTGAATTCCTTGTCATCCCATGGAATGTCACCCTGGGCAAGAAAGGAGACATTTCTGTGAAGCATGCAATGTAACAACACGGTCTACACTGTGCTGGATGCAAATCCCTTCCAATGCCATGAATGCCACCCCAGAGCCCCAACATCAACCACACAGTGTGGAATCAAACCTTCTGGAACCTGGACCACCAGTGAGAATCGTCTTTCTTCCCACCTCGTTTTCCACCACCACCAACTCCTCCTCCAGAAGGACGCGGGGCAGCCGCTGGCTTCAGTTCTGTTCACAGACAGAGAGTGTGTACAGTGGCATGGCAGGATTTCCTATCTCTCAGCAATGTTTTCATTAATACCGTTTAATAAAGTTTTATTGCAAAACACATGGCAACTGATCAGTTACTGAACAAAGTGCTATGAGGAAGCCTGAGACTAAGAGAGAGAGGGGTAGCCCTCAGGGAGGCTCCTGGCGCTTCACACGCACAGTCTCACGAGTTGCACACTTACCCAAGGACCAGTAGACACATGACTCTGCCCATCTTACAGATAAGAAAGGGGCTGACGTGCCTGCTGATCACCTGGTGAAGTGCTCAGTGACAGTGAGCAAGTGACAGAGCTGGGATCTGAGTGCACATGAGCACGCTCCTGAGTTCCCACCTGAAGGTAAAAAGTAGGTGCCCCTGCCCTGCCCCAAGCCCTGAAGTGAACACTGTTAACAGTTTCTTCTGCAGGAAAGACATGATTTTGATAACTGGCCAAAAACAAAACCACCACTACCAACAACAAACCCACTTCATCCCCATAAAATCTGTTGGTAAGAATCTGAAATTAGTCACTGTCATGAGTTGAACTGTGTCCTCCAAACTCATTTGCTGGAGTCCTACTCCCCAGTGATCTTAGGGTCTTCACCAAAATACACAAGTTGAAATGAGGTCACATGGGTGAGTCCTAATCCAATATGATTAATGTTCTTATAAAAAGGGGACATTTGGACACAGACATGCACAGAAAAAAGGCGATATGAAGAGACCCAGGCAGAAGATGGCAGTCTACAAGCCAAGGAGAAGGCCTGGAACAGACCTTTCCCTCACGACCCTCAGAAGAAAACAACCCTGCCGCCTGCCGACACACTGATCTTGGACATCCAGCCTCCAGAACTGAGAGACATACTGTTGCTTCTGACACCCAGTTGTGGAACTTTGTTCTGGCAGCCCTAGGAAACTAATACAGTCACTAATACTCTCCCTTCCCCCCACTTCTCCATCCTTTCAAAGACCCACAAATACTGTTCTGACATCTTCAACTCCTGGGAAGCCACCCCCTCACTGTGCAGGCCAGGAGGCCTCAGCACCCAGTCACCTGCAGGGCCTCATGGCCTGGGCTTCCTGTCGTGCTCACCCCTCCGAGATGCACACAGGGAGCTCCCGCACCCCTATCTCAAGTAAGGCAGGGTCTCAGAGAGGCAAGCCCACCCCTAAGAGGCCCAGGCCTGGGAAATAAAGAGGAGGAACATTTCTAAAGTTGTTGAACGATGTCCCATGTACTCCAGGACAAAGTAACATATATGCAAAAGGTACCCAATAGGTTATATTTAAAAAGTGGACCAATCACCATTAATCAGCCCCAAACCAAGGTCAACAGGAAGTCGCCCGGTCACCAGCGCTCCATCAGCCCACACAGCACTGGTCCTTCCTCAGCTCTGGCCTGGCTTTCATGATCCACATTCTCTTAGCATGTATTTGTCCCTCCGAGACCCAAGTTCACTTAAAAACAAAGGCTGTATTTTATTTTTCCTTATATTTCCCTAGAAGGAAACGATGCCAGCTGAATGCCAGCACGTGCCGGGCACTGTGCTAAGTGCTACCACACGTGAAAGGGGAGCAGGGCCTGGCACACACACAGGCCCCCAAGCCGCTGGCTCTGACAAACCCTCTCTGAGTCGCTAAGGGAAGATAAGCCTCTGAGGAACAACTTGAAAAACACTGCACTCACAATACACGTCAAGTAAATTGCATGTATTGATAACATGTGCCAAATGTACTTACTAAATATGCAGTTAGATATGACTGATACTGACCAGCCAATATCTCTAAGGTAACCTCCAATTAATTCAATTTGAAAAATGACAAGAAATATGAGCAGAAAATTAAGATAAAATGAAACAGAATTTTATATGTGCTCCTAGACTACAGTTTCAGGACTGACTTAAGATTTTCTTTGTTCAGTGAAAACTATCAGCAACATCATATATTAGGGGAAAACAGTAAGTTCAAATATAATCTTTTGAAAAGGTACCTTTTTTTTCTCCCATAACTTCTTTAGGTTCACTAGCTTTTTTTCCATTTTTCCCATTGGGAAAGTATTTTTCAAATCCTGTTAGAAAAGGAAAAAAATACATATCCTCAAACTAAAATTCATCAAGTTTTGTGTACGTGCTCTTTGTTTTGTTTTGTTTTTTAAAGAATATGTTGGGGGTAGGAGTTTATTAATTAATTAATTAATTTTTGCTGTGTTGGGTCTTCGTTTCTGTGCGAGGGCTTTCTCTAGTTGTGGCAAGTGGGGTCCACTCTTCATCGTGGTGTGCGGGCCTCTCATTATCGCGGCCTCTCTTGTTGTGGAGCATAGGCTCCAGACGCGCAGGCTCAATAGTTGTGGCTCACGGGCCTAGTTGCTCCGCGGCATGTGGGATCCTCCCAGAGCAGGGCTCGAACCCGTGTCCCCTGCATTGGCAGGCAGATTCTCAACCACTGCGCCACCAGGGAAGCCCGTGCTCTTTGTTTTTAAAGCAGCTGATTCATCACTAAAAAGCACAAGCTAGAAGTTTAACATTGCTTGTGTAGGGAGTAAATCAAAGTCTAGATAATACAGCTCACAACCCCGAGGAGTCAGAGGAAAAGGTCTCACTGGCCTGCCCACCTCATTACCGACAAAGGTGCCACATTTGAAGGTGACACACTGTCATCACTGCAATCACACAGGAGGAGGTGGGGTGGGTTGTAAGAGGAGACATGACTTAGGAATCAACTGAAACAACGCCTCTGCACCTGCCCTGTCAACACCCGCTGACAGCGAGTCTCTGTCACAAGACTGTCCACCGTCACAGTCACATCTGAATGTTTACCTTTTGGAGGCCGAGAACAGAATCTCTGATAAGCAGCAATCACATCTGTCAGAAGAGAACTTCCACTGGTTTTTGCTTCAGTTGTAGCATATCGATAAAGCTGCAACACAACATATAAATAAAAGCATGAAGGTTACATCAAAGTAAGAATGAAAAGAGCTTCATTTCCTAATACCACCAAGTGGATGAAATGCTTCTCCCTTCAACAGGCAGTTACAGACTAGCATAGAACGGCCCCCCCACCGAGGGAGGACTAGGGTTGTCCAGCCCTGGGCCGCTCTAGTCCAGCAAGAACTAGGAGATACACACTTCGCCCAGAAAACGAGAGTACTTCAAATCATACCTAATTAAGAGCTGCAGCCCGATTACGATTCTCTACCAACACATTCACTCTGGCATTGTTTACTTAATTTGTAGCATTCAAAAGGCAAACTCCGACATGGAACATCGGCTGCCTCACTTGCAGGGTCTATCACACTACAAGGTCATTTACCTGAAATTACAGAACAATGCTGCTTGTGAACACAATACAAAATTTATCTGTGTTCAAAGACAAGAAAGTTATGGTCCAATGTCACTGATAGTCCTTGTACTAGTAACATTTGCTAAAGGTATTTGATATACTGTCATCCTGACAAGTCCCTTTACAGATATATCTCTGCTTTAAATAACATGTTGCTAAAAATTGTTTGTAAACACTACCTATATAAGTCAGAGTATAATGTAAACAAACTGAACAAGCTCCTTATTAAATTTAGGTGCACAATTAAAAGCAATCAACGGCAAGGTCTACTGAGGGGCTATATCTAAATTTGGCAGTGGAAAAGTTCAAGTAATTCTTTCCTTCTGAAAAGTGAAAATTCACCACCATTTTTTAGGACAAGCTTTTACATACAGGTGAGAATGTTTAAAGTGAAGTTCATCCGCATTAGTATCCATCCTAACTTGCCTCCTTTATGGTCTGATGAGAAAAATAAAATACCACAAAACCATATAAAATCACTTCACATCCACAAGTGTGGCCATAATAAAAAAGAGAGACAATAACAAGTGTTGGTGAGGATCTGCAGAAATTGGAACCCTTGTGCACTGCTGGGGTGACGGGTACAGCCACTTTGGGAAAGTTTGGAATTCTCAAAATGTTAAACGTAGAGTTCAGTTACCACATGATCCAGCAAATCCACTCCTACTCAAGAAAATTGAAAACAGACGTCCACACAATACCTTGTACATGAATGTTCATAGTAGCATTATTCATAATAGCCAAAAAGTGGAAACAACCCAAATGTCCATCAACTGATGATGAACAGACAAAAACGTGGTATATGCACACAATGGAATTTTATTCAGCCATAAAAAAGGAATGAAGTACTGATACATGCTACCATGAAACCTTGAAAACATTATGCTAAGTTAAAGAAACCAGACACAAAAGGTCACATATTACATGATTCCATTTATATGAAATGTCCAAAATAGGCAAATCCACAGAGACTGTAGATTAGTAGTTGCCTGGGGCTGGAGGAATGGTTGGGGAGAAATGGGGCGTGACTGCTACTGGTTATAGGGCTTCTTTTTGAGTGATGAAAATGTTCTGGAATTAGATAATGGTAATGGTTGCACAAACTTATGAATATACTAAAAACCACCCAACAGTACACTTGAAAACGGTGGATTTTATGGTATCTGGATTAAATAATCAACTAAAAACCAGAAAAGAATGAGCTGATTTAATTCCAAATTATTACACAATTAATAGCAAAGTAGGACAGAAACACTGATACGGTTCTTGGTAGACAGCAATGCTGGTCTGAGAGAACTTGGAGCTTCTGTTATGTCGGGCCCTCCCTGACGGCTGGGAACACTTGGCCCAAGAAATAACCACTGATAATGGATAAGAGTGTGTCATATGTGAATAAATATTTTCCAATGCCAAATCCATTATGGGTGTGGATTGAAAAGACCTGTTATCCAAGCTGGACAGGGCAACAAGTCACTGAATATCTGCTCCAGGCCAGGTGCTGCCAAGCAGTGGGGAGCCCACAGGGGGACCAGAACCAGTGCTGCCTCGAAGAAACTCGGAAGAGTAAGGAAGAGTCCTGGGAACAAATCAATTACAGGACGGTACCGCACGTGCAACAATACAAAACCTTAAGTAGAAAGGTACAGAGGTGGCACAGAGAAGGAAGTGGGTACATGTTTAAGGGACCTAGGCATGTCACAGGGAAGTGACACCTAGCCTGGAATTTGAAAGACTCACAGTTCACCAGGCAAACAGTGTCAAAACTTTTAATTTTGGTGAAGCTGGAAATCTGATTTTTTGCATGATGATCTTCAACATATCTCATGATATTAGGAGACTCACAGTCATGTACCTGCAGTGGGAGAAAACGACGAATGCCCAGGGATACTACTGTGAGGGTCAAATGTGATAATATACGGAAAAGCACCTTTAAAATTGTGTGGCAATACCCAGGTTTACATTATCATTTCCAATCATTCTGAAAGCTACTTGAGAGCAAGGGTTCTTTATTAACACCATATTAAGCAAGTCTTTGTATCACAATAAAGTACAGAAATGGGTACACGGTATGTGCTCCATAAACATTATTAGCTTGCTGAAAAATCAGCCCCCTTTAGGCTCTCTTCAAATTGCACTGACCTGGAATACCTCTAGCAATAACCCCCGTGACTGTATTTAATAATGAGATTATTTTCTACAAAAGAACCATCAATTAAATATTTTTCCTCTATCTAATCTAAGCCCATTCAAAGAATAATACATATAAAAGATTATGAATTTGCAAAATTTAAGTACAGAGGACCCCAATTTAGAGAATTAGGTTTTATGTCTGATGATGTGAGTACTTTTTAGTTGTGAAGCATCAGTTTCAATCCTTTGAGGATTATACCTGAGACCACACATCAAAATCTTTTCCCCAGGAACCTCACTGTGAGAACAGACTTTTAACAGATGGACAAACGCAGAGGAAAATCTGTCCTCTCAGCATCCCTTGCAGGTAGCAGAGTCATTACTGTCATTACAGTCACTACCTGGCGTCCCCACCCAGATCTTCAGGGCAGTACCAGGGAATATGTGGCACCGACCTACACAAGCAGGAGACTTCCTTACACCTCAGCATCGAAGATTCACGGAAACTATAGTGCCACTCGAAAGAAAGGCCTTTTAGATAAGATTCCTGACAAAAAAACCTGCAAACTCACAAGGCACATCCCTACCTGCTTATTACATGTCTGAGTCCAATATTCACAAGGGACAAAAGAGGAACCGAGGAAGGTAAGACGGGGAAATGGATGTAATGCAAGAAACGGAAAAAAGGCCTAGTGCACAGCCATTCTGAGTAAGAGACTAAGACGAATAACCCTGGCTGGCAAGGGGTCTCCGAGGAGGAAACATCAGGAATGCAGGTGTATCACTGCCCTTTCTGTGGAAAGACTGAGAACACTTCCTCCAGGGCATCTGGCGACTGACCCCAGGCCTCGCCCACCACCCCCGGGGCTCCGTGCGCGGTCGTGGTCAACCTGCGCGAGGCGGGTCCGCCGCGGGCACAGCCGACATCGGCTCTGGGAGCCCGGCCCTGACGACGGCAAAGCAGAGCCCCTCTGGGGGGGACACCGTTAACGACCCCGGTTATTAGGCGTCGTGTCCGCCGGGCGGCGACAGCCCCACCCCCGAGCCCTCGCCGCCGGCTCCCGACGCGCTCCGCTCCGCAGGCCTCCCGGGCCCAGGGCAGCCCCGCCGCTCCGAGGTCCGTCTCCAACCGGGCCGGGGACCCACGGCGAGAGCAGGGCCCGTGACCTTGACTCCCGGCGCCGGGCCGGAAGCGGGTCGCCGGCCGGAAGCGGGCCAGGGGCACCGGACTCACCGTCCGCAGGCAGAGCCGTTCGGTGGGGCCCGCGCGGCCGCCAGGCACGAGCATCGGGGGCAGCCCGCGGGGCCGGCAGGCGCCCCGGCCCCACAGCAGCAGGCACCGGTGCGCCATGGCCGCCGGCGCGTGCCTCGGGCCGGGCGCTGACGAGCGATCGGCCGCAAACGGCCGTGCACTCTCGGAGCTGAGGCCACTGGACTGCTCGCCAGCCACCCCACGCTCTTCTGCGTCTGCTCGCGCCCCGCCCCGCCCTGGCGCGCTGACGTCAGCCGCACGGCGGCGTGCCCTCGGGCAGGGCCGCGGCCCCGCCTCCGTAGCGTTCAGGGTCAGGGCGGAGGTGGGGCCTGAGGGGAGGAGCTCAGATGGTGAGGCGGGGCCTGAGGGAGGAGCTCAGAGGGTGGGGCGGGGCTTGAGGGGAAGAGCTCAGAGGGAGGAGGGCGGGACTCGGGCCGGGGCGTTAGTCTTGGCGCTGCACGGGCTAGAGCGCGGGGCGGACCCGCTGAGGACGCTGGGGCTCCGCCGGGTGGCCCTCTCCCTCAGGGCGGAGGCCGTCTTCGACCCTTCGGACACCTGTCTCGGTAGGTCCCTCGTCACATACTTGCTTGAGAGCCTATTCAGTGGGGCCTTGTCCGTGGCAGGCACCGTCCTAGGCCCTGGAGGAGCCAGGGCGGCCGTCAGGAACCGGACCCACAGCAGGTGAAAATGCGCGGCCATCAGTCTCTCAGCAGTGAGAGGGACTTGTGCTCCCAGCCGAGGTGGAGTAGCGGGAAACGAGGGAAAATGTGTGAGATACTGTGGCCGGTTAAGTCGTGTGGGCTCTGCCTGGGGGGAGGAGAGAGGGTTCTTTTCCGGTTCGGGTTCGAGTAGGCGAACGTGACAGTAGCTGAGATCCACACAGCACAGGCTTTATTCAGTGGCCAAAGAACGGAGAAGGGGGAACTGAGTTCACGGGTCAACTTCTGCCCGCCTGGCTGTGTCACCGGAGGGTAGGTTCTCGTTTCCTCACAGAATTCAGAGCCCCACACGGAGGCCACGGAGGCGAAGCGAGGGTTTACTGAGCGACCGCACGCTGTCGGGAGGGAGAGCGGGCTGCTGAGTGAGCAGCTGCCCTGAGTTTCCTACCGCGAGTTGGTTATATGGGGCGCGGAAACAGCTGGGAAGAATATTCATTACAGGGCGAGACTCAGGGGAGACTTCTCTCGATCTTATTTCCCTTCTCCGCCTCCCCAAGGACGGGGGAGTTTTGGTCCTCTTTGGTCTTTTCAGGTCTGTCGTGGCCTCAGGTGCAGGATGGGTACTGCCCCGGTCACAGTGTTAATTATGTTGTAATGAGGGAATAGTGAGCAGAAGGTTACTTTCCGACTACGCTGGAGGTTCCTGCCTTTCTTGTTTGCCTCTAGGACCCCTGTGGTCACAAGATGTATGGTTTCCTGTCAGACTCCCATGCCTCCCTTCTCTGTTCTTATCTGGCCAACTGCCTGCTCTAACACTGGCCCACTCAAGGAGTTTGGACCCTTAAAACCTTTTAAGGGTCAAAGGGTCGATGGTTCGTCTTCTGAAGCTGCTTCAATCCGAGCAGGGGCATTGTCCCTACCTGTGGGGTCCAGACCACCTTGCCATCTGTCAGAGATAGGGGTATCAGGGTCATTGGCAGAAGCAGGGATGGAGAGTGGGGAGTGGGAGGCTGCAACCCTTTCCAGGTGATGTTTATAGTCCCCATCTTCATGTGGGCTGGGTTGAAATCCCTGGCGTACCATCATCTGCAGGTGAAACTGTTGTAATCTGGAGGAAACAAACTTAACACGTAGGTTAAAAAGGCAGGGTCCAAAAATCAGTAAAAATACTATTGCGATCAGAGGTCCAAGTAGGGGTAGGAACCAGGGGTATGTAATACCCCTCTGACTACAGTCCCAGTGGATTTGGCGCTGGGGTTACCCTTTCCAAAAATGTATAGCCATTGAGCCTGTTTATATACCTTTTGGATATCTTCTTCCATCTGGCCAGTGGCGTCGATGTAGGTGCAACACGTTTTATTGATTATTGTGCATACCCCTCCCTTCTAAGTTAGGAGATAACCCAAGGCCAGTCTTTTACCATCACCACATTTGCTAGGGAGTTAAGGGAGGTTGAGAGTCTGGAGAGTGCATTCCCCATGCTCCTGGCCAGAGTAGGTAGAGTAACTGACAGGTTACAAAGCGAAGCGTTGCCTTGTGGTATGCAAAGCCTCCCTGTGGGACCACCAAGCCAATAGCAGCTCCAATTCCTGCCAGGAGGAGGCCAGTCGCACGCTGGAGCCAGGGATGGGGAATGGAGATATTATATATGGATATTACCCCAGGGGCTAAAAAGGCGAGTGTGTAGGATCCCATGGTTAATCTTTTATGTATGCATTGGTAACCCATGGCTCAGAGGGGACTCACATAGATAGGACCCTGCAGCCTTCCTTTTGGGTGGCCACAAATTATGAGGTGTCCCCTTGGAGCACATAGCCATGTCTGGGATCTGTTTTCCTGAAGAAGCTGGCTCTGCCAGGTGAGGTTGGGATTCGTTGAGCAGGTGCAGCTGGGGCTAAGTGGCCCTCCTCGGATCCCCACCTCAGGCAAGTGGGTCTTATATGGGGGAAGAGGTTCCTCTTCATGTGAGGCAGTCACGTTATATTTTGTGAACGGAGGAGGTAGAGTGCCCCCTTTCCAGTTTCCAAAATGGGGGTAGGTCGTGGACTCCCGGGATCCCAGAGATGCCAGACATAGCCAATGGGTGGAATTCTGTGTCTCATCTAGCTCTGTTGAGGTCACTTCAGGTGTCCCCCTTTCGCATTTGTATCTTTGAATAGACCTTCAACATATGGGTTGTGTCCTACACCTAAAGATGGCTTTCAGATCATGCAGTGTTGAAAGTTTGAAGATATGATCCCTGTGGGTTTTAGGAAAAGGCTGAGCTCTTTCAGTCAAGTTAATGCAAATGACTGAGGACAGGTTAAAGCATGTCCAATTGACCGTGGAGAGAAGCTCTTCTGTGGGTGGGTCCCAAGACCAAGTGGACTGGTTAAGAGTATAGAGGGAGGTATTGACCGAGGCTGGGTAGAAGATGGGCCACCCCGGGACCTCATGGGGGTTGGCGTGGCAGACCCAGCAGTTAGTAAGATTTTCATTTTTTCCTATGGTGGAGGAAATTTGTACTATGGAGTTGCTGCTCCATCCCCCTTGTGCAGATATCCACAGGAGGGAGAGAAATTTTAGGGTTAATAATGGCTTCATGGTGGCGGTGGCGAGCTAAAAGTGAACAGTCTTCTTTAAACCCAGCATGGACAGAGGAGTTCTTCCCTGGCAGGGGTGGTTAAGTGAACTGGTAAAATGTAAGTAAGAGAATAATAGCAAAAATGGTGAGTACGAGTCCAATCCACCAAATCATTTTACTTTATCTGCCAATGATGTCTGTCCTTTGAGTATATATTCAACTTCTTGGTTTTTAAATAGGAGCCTAAGGCCTTTGGTGGGCTCACAGGTCCAGTTGGAGGTGTCTTCCTGTTCATAGCCAGGGTCCTGTTTGGACTTAAGAGGAACTGGCTTGATTTGGGACAGGTGAACCCAACTGTTGATCCCTTGTAATTTAACTGCAATAGGGGTACTGAGAAGGACCTAGTAAGGGCCCCTCCACTTGGGCAGTAATTGGTCAGAGGGGGACCCTTCTCTCCATGTTTTTAGGAGGACAAAATCTCCCAGCTGAACATGAATGGGGTCAGTTTCCTGGTTGGGGGCCTGATTTCCATATTCTGAAATTGCCTTTTGGACCAGTCCCAGATTAATTAGGTACTTAATAAGCTCACTGGTTTCAGTATCCACCAAAATGTCAGAGGATAAAAAGGGCCTACCATAAGTCATTTCAGACAGGCTGATCCCTAGCCCTGTTTTAGGTGCCCCCCTGATTCTCAAGAGGGCTATAGGTAAAAACTTTGTCCAAGGTTCTAATGTCTCTTGACAAAGTTTAGCCAGGATTCTTTTTAAAGTTTGATTTGCCCTTTCCACCTTCCCTGATGGTTGAGGCCTCCAGGCAGCATGGAGGTGGTAGCAAATGCTTAGGGCAGTAGAGATTTATTGGGTAACCCTAGCCACAAAAGAGGGACCGTTATCACTTTGTAAAGACCGTGGAAGTCCAAACAGAGGAATTATTTCCTTTAGTAATGCCTTTATTACCCCCGAGCTCTCTTGGTCTTAGTTGAAGGCTTCCACCCATCTGGTAAAAGTGTCAATAAAGACCAGAAGGTATTTATATCCCTGGGAGGATGGCATCTGGGTAAAGTCTATTTGCCAGTTCTCCTCTTCTTTGGATGGGCTGGAGGAGAGGTGGAGGCCTTAGTTTTCCCCCTGGGTTATTATAGTAACATATATTACAGACCTCTGTGACCTCTAGGCTAGTCTGAGAAAGGCCCATGCCAGAGAAGACTTTTTCCACCAGGCTAGTCAAAGCATCCCACCCCAGATGAGAGAAGTCATAGAATGATTTTTAAATATTCCATTGTAATGCTGTGGACAGCATTATTGTTTGTTCCTTAATCCACAGCCATTGGGACCCTCTTGGTATCCCCTAGTTCAGACCCACTCTATTTCCTTGATTGTGTACAGGGGTGACAACAAAGTGGGCTGGGGGTTGATTATGAGGGAGTAAGGTGGCCTGAGCTGAAGGTGTTTTTTGGTTTTTGCTTTTTGAATTTTATTGAAGTGTAGTTGATTTACAATGTTGTATTTCTGCTGTACAGCAAAGTGACTCAGTTATACACATATATACATTCTTTTTCATATTCTTTTCCATTATGGTTTATCATAGGATATTGAATATAGTTCCCTGTGCTATACAGTAGGACCTTGTTGTTTATCCATTGTATATATAATAGTTTGCGTCTGCTAATCCCAGACTCCCAACCCTTCCCTCCCACACTCCCCCCCAACTTGGCAGCCACAGGTCTCTTCTCTATATCTGTGTGTATGTTTCTGTTTCATAGATATGTTAATTCTTGTCATATTTGAGATTCCACATATAAGTGATATCATACGGTATTTGTCTTTTTCTTTCTGACTTACTTCGCTTAGTAGAATAATATCTAGGTCCATCCATGTTGCTGCAAATGGTATTATTTCATTCTTTTTTTATGGCTGAGTAGTATTGCACTGTGTGTGTGTATCACATCGACTTTATTATCCATTCATCTGTTGATGGACATTTAGGTTGTTCCCGTGTCTTGGCTGTTGTGAATAGTGCTGCTATAAACATAGGGGTGCATGTATCTTTTTGAATTATAGTTTAGTCCAGATATATGCCCAGGAGTGGGATTGCTGGATCATATGGCTACTCTATTTTTAGTTTTCTGAGGAGCCTCCCTACTGTTTTCCATAGTGACTGCACCAATTTACATTCCCACCAACAGCGTAAGAGGGTTCCCTTTTCCCCACACCCTCTCCAGCATTTATCATTTGTACACTTTTTGATGATGGCCATTCTGACTGGTGTGAGGTGGTACCTCATTGTAGTTTCGATTTGCATTTCTCTAATAATTAGTAATGATGAGCATCTTTTCATGTGCCTATTGGCCTTCTGTATGTCTTCTTTGGAGAAATGTCTATTTAGATCTTCTGCCCATTTTTTGTTTGGGTTGTTTGTTTCTGTGTTATTGAATTGTATGAGCTGTTTGTATATTTTGGAAATTAAGCCCTGGTTAATCACATCATTTGCAAACATTTTCTGCCAGTCTGTAGGTTATCTTTTCATTTTGTTTATGTTTTCCTTTGCTGCGCAAAAGCTTTTAAGTTTGATTCCATCCCATTTGTTTATTTCTGCTTTTATTTGTATTGCTTTGGGAGACCTAAGAAAACATCTGTATGATTTATGTCAGAATGTTTTGCCTATGTTCTCTTCTAGGAGTTTTATGTTGTCATGTCTTATGTTTAAGTCTTTAATCCATTTTGAGTTTATTTTTGTGCCTGGTGTATTCTAACTTCATTGATTTGCATGTGACTGTCCAACTTTCCCAACACCACTTGCTGAAGAGACTGTCTTTTTCCCATTGGATATTCTTGCCTCCTTTGTCAAAGATTAATTGACCATAGGTGTGTGGGTTTATTTCTGGGCTCTCTATTCTGTTCCATTGATCCATATGTCTGTTTTTGTGCCAGTATCACTCTGTTTTGATTACTGTAGCCTTGTAATATTGTCTGAAGTTTGGGAGGGTTATGCCTCCTGCTTTGTTCTTTTTCCTCAGGATTGCTTTGGCACTTTGGGTCTTTTATGATTCCATATAAATTTTAGGATTATTTGTTCTAGTTCTGTGAAAAATGTCAGGGGTTATTTGATAGGGATCACATTAAATCTGTAGATTGCTTTGGGTAGTATGGCCATTTTAACAATATCAATTCTTCTAAGAGCATGGGATTCTTTCCATTTCTTTGAATCATTTTCAGTTTCCATTACCAATTTTTTTTTTGGTAGAATTTTTTTTATTGTAGTTGATTTACAATGTCTTAATTACTGTACAGCAAAGTGATTCTCAGTGTATATACATATATATATATGTATACACACACACACATACATATACATTCTTCTATTTTATATTCTTTTCCATTATGGTTTATCATAGATATTGAGTATAGTTCTCTGTGCTATTCAGTAGGACCTTGTTGTTTATCCATTCTATATATAAAAGCTTACATCTGGGCTTCCCTGGTGGCGCAGTGGTTGAGAGTCCACCTGCTGATGCAGGGGACACGGGTTCGTGCCCCGGTCTGGGAAGATCCCACATGCCGTGGAGCGGCTGGGCCTGTGAGCCATGGCCGCTGAGCCTGCGCGTCCGGAGCCTGTGCTCCGCAACAGGAGAGGCCACGATAGTGAGAGGCCCACGTACTGCATAAAAAAAAAAAAAAAAAAAAGCTTACATCTGCTAACCCCAACCTCCCACTCCTTCTCTCCCCCAACCCCATCCCCCTTGGCAACCACCAGTCTGTTCTCTATGTCCGTGATTCTGTTTCTGTTTCATAGAAAGGTTTGTGTCATATTTTAGATTCCACATATAAGTGATATCATATGGTATTTGTATTTCTCTTTCTGACTGACTTCACTTAGTATGATAATCTCTAGTTGCATCTATATTGCTGCAAATGGCATTATTTCGTTCATTTTTATGGCTGAGTACTATTCCATTGTATGTAAGTGCCACATCTTTATCCATTCATCTGTCGATGGACATTTAGGTTGTTTCCATGTCTTGGCTATCATGAATAGTGAGTGCTGCTATAAACATAGGGGTGCACGTATCTTTTTTTTGAATAAATTTATTTTTGGCTGCATAAGGTCTTCATTGCTGTGCGCGGGCTTTCTCTAGTTGCGGCGAGTGAAGGCCACTCTTCATTGCAGTGTGCAGGCTTCTCATTGCAGTGGCTTCTTTTGTTGCGGAGCACAGGCTCTAGGCACGTGGGCTTCAGTAGCTGTGGCTCGTGGGCGCTAGACGCAGGCTCAGTAGTTTTGACACATGGGCTTAGTTGCTCCGCAGCATGTGGAGTATTCCCGGACCAGGGCTCAAACCCGAGTCCCCTGCATTAGCAGGAGGATTCTTAACCACTGCGCCATCAGGGAAGTCCCGCATGTATCTTTTTGAATTATAGTTTTGTCTGAATATATGTCCAGGAGTGGAATTCCTGGATCATATGGTAATTCTATTTTTAGTTTTCTGAGGAACCTCCATACTATTTTCCACAGTGGCTGCACCAACTTACATTCCAACTAACAGTGTAAGAGGGTTCCCTTTTCTCCACACCCTCTCCAGCATTTTTCAAAAATATATATATTTATTTATTTATTTACTTTGGCTGTGCCGGGTCTCACCTGAATCATGTGGAATCTTCGCCACGGCACGCGGGTTCCTTAATTGTGGCATGCTTGGTTGCGGCATGCAAACGCTTAGTTGAAGAATCATCTTCAATTTCCTTTATTAATGTTTTTTAGTTCTCAGCATATGTCTTTCAACTCCTTGGTCAGGTTTATTCCTAAATATTTTATTTTTGGGGGTGTGATTTTAAGAGGTACCATTTTATTATATTCCCTTTCTGATATTTCATTGTTGGTGTAAAGAAATGCATTCGGTTTCTGTATGTTAATCTTGTATCCTGCTACCTTGTTCTATTCGTTTATCAGTTTTAGTAGTTTTTGTGTGGACTCTTTAGGGTTTTCTCTGTATATTATCATGTCATCTGCATATAATGACAATTTTACCTCTTCCCTACCATTTGAATACCTTTTATTTCTTTTTCTTTTCTGATTGCTGTGGCTAAAACTTCCAGTACTGTGTTGAATAGAAGAGGTAAGAGTGGGCATCCTTGTCTTGTTCCAGATTTTAGCAGGAAGGCTTTCAGCTTTTCACTGTTGAGTATTATATTGGCCATTGGTTCATCATAAATAGCTTTTATTATGTTGAGATATGTTCTCTCTACCTACTTTCAAAAGGGTTTTTATTATGAATGGATGTGGAATTTTATTGAATGCTTTTCCTGCATCTATTGAGATGATTGTTGTTTTTGTCTTTTCTTTTGTTGATGTGGTGTATCACATTGATTGATTTGCATGAGTTGAGCCATCCTTGTGACCAGCTTGGTCATGGTGTATGATCTTTATGTGTTGTTGGACTCAGTTTGCTAATATTTTTTTTTTGAGAATTTTTGCATCTGTATTCATCAAAGATATTGACCTGTGATTTTCCTTTTTGGTGGTATCTTTTAGTATCTTTTGTGTGGTTTTGGTATCAGGGTGATGGTGGCTTCATAGAATGTCTTTGGGAGTGTTCCTTTCTGTTCAGTGTTTGGAAGAGTTTGAGAAGGATCTGTATAAGTTGTTCTTTGTATGTTTGGTAGAATTCACCTGTGAAACCATCTGGTCCTCGACTTCTGTTCATAGGGAATTTTTATTTTTTATTTATTTAAAAAATTTATTATTATTATTATTTTTTTTCTTCAGTATGCGGGCCTCTCACCGTTGTGGCCTCTCCTGTTGCGGAGCACAGGCTCTGGACGCGCAGGCTCAGCGGCCATGGCTCACGGGCCCAGCCACTCTGCGGCATGTGGGATCCTCCCAGACCGGGGCACGAACATGTGTCCCCTGCATCGGCAGGCGGACACTCAACCACTGTGCCACCAGGGAAACCCTAAAATGTATTATTTTTTAAATTTTATTTATTTTGTTTTTGGCTGCATTGGGTCTTCATTGCTGCATGCGGGCTTTCTCAATTTGCGGCAAGCGGGGACTACTCTTCATTGTGGTGAGCGGGCTTCTCATTGTGGTGGCTTCTCTTTGTTGTGGAACACAATCTCTAGGCATGTGGGCTTCAGTAATTGTGGCACACGGGCTTCAGTAGTTGTGGCTCGCGGGCTCAGTAGTTGTGGCTCATGACAGCTTCTTTTATGATTCGAAGATCTTGGATCATTGTACATTCCCCATTTGGTTTGAGAACATGTAGGATTGGAGTATTACAAGGAGATTGGCATGGCAACAAAAGCCCCTATTTGATGAATTTTGAGATCAGGGATTGGAGGCCTCATCAAGCCTCTGGTTTTGTGGGATATTGATGCTTGGAAGGGAAGTTATTAGCCTCCTTTAAGGTGATTTTCACAGGAGTGGCAATCTTTGCCTGTCATTGGATTTCCTGGTCCCAGACCTGTGGCTGTATGAGTTCTTTAATTACTGGGGAAATATTTTGAGCTGGACTGTCCATGTCTTGTATAATGCATAGTCTAGCCAAAAATAGGTCTTGGTTTTGGTTTTCAGGGACAGTAAGAGTCACTTACTCAGGGAGAGAAAGATTTAGAAGAATGAAATCTCTTCCTAATAATGGGCTGGGGCATTCAGGCATGACCAGAAACTTGTGAGTTATGAGAGTCTTTCCCCAGCTGCAAGTTAGAGGGGTGGTGAAATGTTTTCATTTTGGCCTTCCTTCTCCCCCAACAATAGAGCAGGTTTTGGGGGCAAGGAGCCTAGCGTGAGAAGTCAGGACAGAGTAAGTGGCTCCTATGTCTAGTAGAAACTGGACAACCTGCCATGTGAGTGGTCACCTGTGGTTCCTCCCATGTGATAATGACTTTCTTCTTGGGAGGTCCCAGGTCCCATCAATCAACCACTGCCATGACTGGCAAGGGGCAATTTCCCCACTCCCTTTGGAGCTGAGGGCATTCCCTTCTCCAGTGGCCCATCTTCTTACAGAGTGGGCATGGTGTCTTGGGTGGAGGCTGGAACCTGTTTTCTGGGCATTCCTTGCTCCAGTGTTTGGGGCTCCCATAGTTAAAACAGGCTCCTTTACCTGGCGGGGGGCTTCTGGGAGTGCCTTTGGGGTGACCAGGAGGTGAGTTAGGTCCTGCCATGATGGCTGCCAGAAGCTTGGCTTGCTAATGGTCCCTTAAGTCATGCTGTTCCTTTCTTTCCTCCTCAGCCTGGTCTCTGCTGTTAAAGACACTGAAGGCCATATCAGTAAGGTTGCAAGGGGTTTGGGGGCCCCATGGCAAGCTTTTGACAGATGTTGGGGGCTGACAAGCTAATGAAATGGATTGCAAGTACAATGTGTCCCTCAAAAAGTGTTTGGGTCAACAGTCATATACTTTTAGAGGGCATCTACCAGCCTGGCCTGAAATAGGGCTGGATTTTTGTCCTGACCTTGAGTGATCTCTTTAACCTTACCATAAATGACAGGTTTAATTATGTATAGTTTCATCCCTTCAATGAGGCAAAGGATCATGTGGTCTCTTTTAGGGATACCAGTTTAGCCTGGCTGATACTCCCAATTGGGATCAATCAGTGGTACCGCCATCATGCCCACAGGATAATGATTGGGTGGGGCAGTGTGTAATCCATCAGCATATGCTTGAGCCTCTGCCCAAATGTAGGTCTTTTCCTCAGGGGTGCAACAGTGGGAAATGGCAACATTCAGGTCCTTCTAAGTGAAGTTGAAGGAGAAATTTAGTCCCTGGAGTTCTTCAGTGAATCAGCTAGGGTCCTCCAAGAATGGGTGTAAGCAGGTGCAGCACTGGTTAAGGCTGGACAAAGAAAAGAGCGCAGGCTCAGTAGTTGTGGTGCACGGGCTTAGTTGCTCTGCGGCACGTGGGATCTTCCGGGACCAGGGCTCGAACCCGTGTACCTTGCAGCCAGATTCTTGACCACTGCACCACCAGGGAAGTCCCTGTATCATATTTTATATTCTACATATAAGTGATATCATATTATTTTTATATATATATATGTGTGTGTGTGTGTGTGTGTGTATATCCCATCTTCTTTATCCATTCATCTGTCAATGGACATTTAGGTTTGTGTGTGTGTGATATGATACTATGTTTTTACTTTTATTTATTTTATTTTTAAAATAAAATTTTAAAAGTATTTATTTAATTAAAAAAATATCTTTATTGGAGTATAACTGCTTTACAATGTTGTGTTAGTTGCTGTTGTACAACAAAGTGATTCAGCTATATGTATACATATATCCCCATGTCCCCTCCCTCTTGAGCCTCCCTCCCACCCTCCCTATCCCACCCCTCTAAGTGGTGACAAAGCACCGAGCTGATCTCCCTGTGCTATGCAGCAGCTTCCCACTAGCCATCCATTTTACATTTGGTAGGGTATATATGTCAGTGCTACTCTCTCACTTCGTCCCAGCTTCCGCTTCCCGCCCTGTGACCTCAAGTCTGTTCTCTACGTCTGCATTTTTATTCCTGCCCTTCCACTAGGTTCATCATTACTGTTTTTTCAGGTTCCATATATGTGTGTTAGCATGCGGTATTTTTCTCTTTCTGACTTACTTCATTCTGTATGACAGACTCTAGGTCCATCCACCTCATTATAAATAACTCAATTTCATTCCTTTTGTTGGCTGAGTAATATTCCATTGTATATATGTGCCACATCTTCTTTATCCATTCATTTGTTGATGGACATTTAGGTTGGTTCCATGGCCTGGCTATTGTATATAGTGCTGCAATGTACATTGCAGTACATGTATCTTTTTGAATTATGGTTTTTTTAGGGTATATGCCCAGTAGTGGGATTGCTGGGTCATATGGTAGTTCTATTTTTAGTTTTTTAAGGAAACTCCATACTGTTCTCCATAGTGACTGTATCAGTTTACATTCCCACCAGCAGTGCAGGAGGGTTCCCTTTTCTCCACACCCTCTCCAGCATTTATTGTTTGTATATTTTTTGATGATGGCCATTCTGACTGATGTGAGGTGATACCTCATTGTGGATTTGTATTTCTCTATGTTTCCATGTCTTGACTATTGTAAATAGCGCTGCTATGAACATAGGGGTGCATGTATCTTTAATTTTAATTTAATTTTTTTTTTTGGCTGTGCCATGTGGCATGCAGGATCTTAGTTCCCCAACCAGGGATTGAACCTGTGCCCCTGCAATGGAAGTGCTGATTCTTAACCACTGGACCACCAGAGAAGTCCCTGCATGTATCTTTTAGAATTATAGTTTTGAATGAGTATGTGCCCAGGAGTGGAATTGCTGGATCATATGGCAACTCTATTTTTAGTTTTTTTGAGGAACCTCCCTACTGTTTTCCATAGTGGCTGCACCAATTTACGTTACCACCAGCAGTGTAAGAGAGTCCCCTTTTCTCCCCACCCTCTCCAGCATTTATTGTTTGTAGACCTTTTCTCTTTTTTTAAATAAATTTATTTTTATTTTTTGGCTGTGTCTTTGTTGCTGCGCGCAGGCTTTCTCTAGTTGTGGCGAGCAGGGGCTACTCTTTGTTGCGGTGCACGGGCTTCTCATTGTGGTGGCTTCTCTTGTTGCGGAGCACGGGCTCTAGGCACGCGGGCTTCAGTAGTTGTGGCACACGGCCTCACTAGTTGTGGCTCGCGGGCTCTAGAGTGCAGGCTCAGTAGTTGTGGTTCACGGGCTTAGTTGCTCTGTGGCATGTGGGATCTTCCCAGACCAGGGCTCGAACCTGTGTCCCCTGCACTGGCAGGTGGATTCTTAACCACTGAGCCACCAGGGAAGCCCTGTTTGTAGACTTTTTAATGATGGCCATTCTGACTGGTGTGAGATGGTACCTCATTATGGTTTTGATTTGCATTTCTCTAATGATTAGTGATGTTGAGCATCTTTTCATGTGCCTATTGGCCATCTGTATGTCTTCTTTGCAGAAATGTCTATTTACGTCTTCTGCCCTTTTATCGATTGAGTTGTTTGTTTTTTATTGTTGTTGAATTGTATGAGCTGTTTGTATGTTTTGGAAATCAATCCTTTGTCGGTTGCATCGTTTGCAAATATTTTCTCCCATTTTGTAGGTTGTCTTTTCATTTTGTTTATGTTTTCCTTTGCTGTGCAGAAGCTTGTAAGGTTGATTAGGTCCCATTTGTTTATTTTTGTTTTTATTTCTATTGTCTTGGGAGACTTACCTAAGAAAATATTGGTACAATTTATGTCAGAGAATGTTTTGCCTATGATCTTTTCTAGGAGTTTCATGGTGTTATATCTTATGTTTAAGTCTTTAAGCCGTTTTGAGTTTATTTTTGTGCATGGTGTGAGGGTGTGTTCTAACTTCATTGATTTATATGCAGCTGTCCAAATTTCCCAGCACCACTTGCTGAAGAGACTGTCTTTTTCCCGTTTTTATATTCTTGCCTCCTTTTTTGAATATTAATTGATTGTAGGTGTGTGGGTTTATTTCTGGGCTCTCTATTCTGTTCCATTGATCCATGTATCTGTTTTTGTGCCAGTACTACTCTGTTTCGATTACTGTAGCTTTGTAGTATTTTCTGAAGTCTGGGAGGGTTATGCCTCCCGCTTTGTTCTTTTTCTTCAGGATTGCTTTAGCAATTCTGGGTCTTTTATGGTTCCATATAAATTTTAGGATTATTTGTTCTAGTTCTGTGAAAAACGTCATGGGTGATTTGATAGGGATCACATTAAATCTGTAGATTGACCCCAACATTCATATTTGAAACCCCAACTTCCAATGTGACTGTATTTGGAGATAATGCAGTATCCCTTATGAATATACATGCAAAAATCCTCAACAAGGGCTTCCCAGGTGGCGCAGTGGTTGAGAGTCCGCCTGCCGGTGCAGGGGACGCGGGTTCGTGCCCCGGTCTGGGAAGATCCCACATGCCGCGGAGCGGCTGGGCCCGTGAGCCATGGCCGCTGAGCCTGCGCGTCCGGAGCCTGTGCTCCGCAACGGGAGAGGCCACAACAGTGAGAGGCCCGCGTACCGCAAAAAAAAAAAAAAATCCTCAACAAAATACTAGCAAACCAAAGCCAACATCATATTTGAAGGATTATACACCATGACCAAGTGGGATTTACCTCAGAATGTCAGGTTGGTTCAACATAATAAAATCAATGTAATACATCACGTTAAAAGAATGAATTTTTTAAAATCACATGATCGCTCCCACATTATGGCCGGCGACATTAGCTAGCGCTCGCTCTACTCTCTCTAACGGGGAAACAGCAGACTACAAGAGACTGAGCTGTATCTGCCTCTGTTTCCTCTGTATCTGCCTCTGTTTCAACTTTTGCTCTCACACACACAAAAAAAAGCCGGGAAAATTTTATTAACGCTTTTTAAAAAAAGTTAATATAAAATTATAGCAAAAAAGGAACCTGAACTTTAGTAACACAGCTGGAATAATCCTCAGTGGCGGCGGCAGCAGCAGGAGAAGAGATTTAATTTAGTTGATTTTCTGTGGTTGTTGGTTGTTCGCTAGTCTCACGGTGATGGAAGCTGCACATTTTTTCGAAGGGACTGAGAAGCTGCTGGAGGTTTAGTTCTCCAGGCAGCAACCCAACGCAAACCAAGGATCTGGGGATCTTTGCACCATCCCAAGATCCGAGTGGGACATACTTTTGAAGGATGTGCTGTGTTCAATCATAAGTGTGACAAAAACTGACAAGCAGGAAGCTTATGTACTCAGAGTAGCATGTTTGTCTCCAAGAGACGTTTCATTTTGAAGACATGTGGTACCACCCTCTTGCTGAAAGCACTGGTTCCCCTGTTGAAACTTGCTAGGGATTACAGTGGGTTTGACTCAATTCAAAGCTTCTTTTATTCTCGTAAGAATTTCATGAAGCCTTCTCACCAAGGGTACCCACACCGGAATTTCCAGGAAGAAATAGAGTTTCTTAATGCAATTTTCCCAAATGGAGCAACATATTGTATGGGACGCATGAATTCTGATTGTTGGTGCTTTTGTACTTTGGATTTCCCAGAGAGTCGGGTAATCAATCAGCCGGATCAAACCCTGGAAATTCTGTTGAGTGAGCTTGACCCAGCTGTTATGGACCAGTTCTACATGAAAGATGGTGTTACTGCAAAGGATGTCACTCGTGAGAGTGGAATTCGTGACCTGATACCAGGTTCTGTCATTGATGCCACACTGTTCAATCCTTCTGGGTATTCAATGAATGGAATGAAATTGGATGGAACTTATTGGACTATTCACATCACTCAGAACCAGAATTTTCTTATGTTAGCTTTGAAACAAACTTAAGTCAGACCTCCTATGATGACCTGATCAGGAAAGTTGTGGAAGTCTTCAAGCCAGGAAAATTTGTGACTACCCTGTTTGTAAATCAGAGTTCTAAATGTCTCACAGTGCTTTCTCCGCCCCAGAGTATTGAAGGTTTTAAACGTCTTGATTGCCAGAGCGCTATGTTCAGTGATTACAATTTTGTTTTTACCAGTTTTGCTGAGAAGCAGCAACAACAGCAGAGTTGATTAAGAAAAATGAAGAAAAAACGCAAAAAGAGAACACACATAGAAGAAGGTGGTGGCTGCTTTTTAGATATTGATACCAAGGGCCATGCTTTCCATAACCACCACCTTGTAGTTGCAGAAAGCCCTAGATGTAATGATAGTGTAATCATTTTGAATTGTATGCATTATTATATCAAGGAGTTAGATATCTTGCATGAATGCTCTCTTCTGTGTTTAGGTATCCTATGCCACTCTTGCTGTGAAATTGAAGTGCATGTAGAAAAAACCTTTTACTATATGAAACTTTACAACACTTGTGAAAACAACTCAGTTTGGTTTATGCACAGTGTAGTATTTCTCCAGGTATCATCCAAAATTCCCCACAGACAAGGCTTTCGTCCTCATTAGGTGTTGGCCTCAGCCTAGCCATCTGGGACTGTTCTATTAAATTGCTACCAGGATTTTGCATCCAGTTACCTCCACTTTCTAGAACATATTCTCTACTAATGTTATTGAAACCAGTTTCTACTTCATACAGGTGTTCTTGCAGCACCAATCAAAGTTCTTCTTCCACGAGTCGAGTCCTCTACGAAAATGACTGCAGTTATCCATTTTGTGTATTACTATCTCACTGCTTCCTATACTTGTGTGACTTTAATTGATTCATTCCTCACCATGGTATCTCCCTCCCAACCACACCCCCTCCATAAAGCAATACACCGTTACACTGTGGGTTTACACTAACCTTATACCCCAGAAGGGGAATGGGGGGATGGACCCTGGGCTTAATTTTCTTTTAAGGTCAAGGGAGTTTGGCATTTTTCGTTACCATGAGGTCTTTTGAAATAAGCTGGTGTTGATTAGCAAAGAAGGTATAGATTGATACTAGGGAATATTGGCAGAACTGTATGGAAACTGTATGCCATTCTGTGCCCCCCATTAAATGAGATTAGCTTCTCATGGGTCCCATGTCTTTATTAACTTGCTAAGTAGTAGTATAAAAAATTATAACTAAATTTGTTAGCAAGGAGATTTAAGATAAAGGTTGTGTTGGATTCAACAAGTCAAGTCAGCTCAGATGATTCACCTCAACTTTTACTTTCATAGCCATTTCCACTCATTTCTATTAATGATATGCCATAAACTTTGGTTCAAAGCAGAATCGATTTCTTTGCCATCTTGTGACTTAAAAAGTTATGTGACTTTGTGATGCATGTGATAGTGTTCTGATGGTTCCTCTTACTGGTATTTCTTTCTCCATGGAGTAACATCAAGTGATGAATGAGAACTGTTCAGGTTATTCAGACATACTACACAGTGAAGCAGAGCGCTATCCATAAAACATAACACACAAAATTCCAAAATGGTCAATGGGAAATGACTAGAAATACAGGCTTAAAAGAGTTGGCATCTTTTAGCTGTATTTGCTAATACGGACATTTATTTAAGCAGCTGAGAAAAGAGCAAAGTTGACTCAATTTTGTATTTCTTCTTGTCCTCAAACAATTTTTGATTCTTTCTGGATTGATGCAGTGATGTTTTTGTTCCTTCCATATTTATAAATGAAACACTTTTTTTTAGTGTTTCTAAACATAAATTCTACTTGGTTTGAAATCAAGTGGTTGGAACAATTTTGACTTTTAAACATGTTGTTGATTCAGAGCTTCATTGAAGAAGCTTTCAATCAATGGATCAGTCCGGTTCTGTAATTAGCGCGCAGTACCTAATGTTTTGGTGCTATTATGAGGACCAGTGGTCAAAGTGGATTTTGTTCTTGAACAGTGTCCCAGTAGATTTGATGAACATTTATTTGCTTGAGGTCTGATTCCCGCCCCCCGCCCCGGCCCAATAGATTTAAGATTTCCATTTAATGTTGAGAAACTGCACAAATTTTTATGGAACAAAGCCTAGAAAAATGAAAACTATAGATTGGATAGTAATCTAAATTAATCCTAGTGTGTATGATAGAGGAGGGAAAATTTTGGTGCCATAATTTCCCTCTTCATGGTGTTGGACTTAAATCAGTTGAAATGTATTTCTGTACCACAGTTTAAGCTTCAATAAAGATTTGCTTAATTCGTTGTCTAGTGACGTTCAGAAAGTTTTCTGTTGATGTATTTTTTAAAATAGTATACATGACCAAATACTAGACATCTAAAGTTTTTATAATTAATTGAGTAAATCAATATTTAATGATCATTTTTTAAGATTTATGGGAGTTGTCATAAAGATAAGATCTCTAAGCTCCTGGGAGAACAGATTTAAACATTTTTTTATTAGTGGCTTCATACCTGAAGCTCAAAGGAAATCATCCGGGCTATATACCAGGATATCAAAGAGTAGAGAGGGTGTAAGTAGTAAGAATAAGAATGCTAGAGTTTGGAGCTAGAAAAGTGAAAAGTTTGAAGGTGGAATAGTCTAACATTTATTATGAAATAGGCTCTTGATGGTGGGGTGGGGGCAGAGTTTAACTCATGGTTATTTCTATTAACTAGAACAGAGTTATAAGCTTTTGATCATTGTGCCATGCAGGTACATATCTCATCATCTGAGTTAAAAAGGGTTGATCATAGAAAAGCAGGTTGTTACATATGTGTGCAATACCTACAGCACCAGATTCTTTTACATGAACAGGTAACTGAGTTTGGCAGACACTTGGTGTTAATCAGATTCAGGGACATAATCTGAAAAATATGGTAAATGTGATATCACACTATGAAAAATAAAAGGCTTTTATTGTCCTAGTCAGATAACTCACCATTTCCTGGCTACCCACCTTCAAACTTGACATTCTCATCTACCCTTTTTGTCATAATGAAAGAAGTATTGGTCCTTTGGATTCTATCCACCCATTCCTACCTTCAGAGACTTTCTGAGTTCACTGCAAGCATGTCCACTGTTGATCACCATCAGTTTGTTTTACTTTTCTAGTTTCTTCCCACTTATGTTTGCTCCTTAGGGGCTACTTTATTAGTCCTTTACAAGATGACAAGTCACAATTCTTACCCCAAACTGAACCCTCTTCAGACTACTTCTTGCAATCTAGCATTTTCCTGAGTTGTTCAAACCAGAAACCTAGGATGAAATTGAGGCAGGGTCATAGAGATCTGTTATGTGACTAAGATTGGAAGAAAACCATTGGCAGTGTCAAGAGATGTCCAATATGCTGTTGGATATGTGAGCTAGGAGCCCATAAAAATACGTCGAGATTTGTAATTAAACATCTTAATTGGATGTATATTAAAAAAAATTGTATCTTGAACCTTCACACCCTAGCTTCGATAGTCCTCAATTCTGCTTTGGTACATTCATCTATCCATATTCATATATACATACCTCTTATTAGGTAAGATTTATAAAATTGAAATACACAAATCTTAACTACAATTTTGAAAATGGATATTTTTAGCCCACAGCCATATCAGGACAAAGGAAGGTTCCCTTATACCCCTACCTAAGCAACAAAGCACTACCCCTACTTTAGTTGGTAGTTTAATTACTATCCATATTTTTTCACCATAGACTAGGGTTTCCCTCCCCACCCCAGCTCTGAAACTAAATTGAATCACTTAATGCTTTCATTAGTATAAAGTTTTGAGAGGTTGAACCATGTATTTATTTTTATTGCTGAGTAGTATTCCATTGTATGAATGTACCACAATTTGTTTAGCTATTCTCCTGTTAATGAACATTTTGTTTCCAATTTTTGGAAAATATGAATAAAGCTGCTATGAACATTTGCATATAAAAACAAAACAAAACAAAAAATCACATGATCATCTCAATTGATACAGAAAAGGCATTTGACAAAATCCAACACCATTTCATTAGAGAAAACACTTGGAATACTAGGGAAGTTAACCTTCTCAACATAATAAAGGATACTTGTGAAAAACCCACAGCTAACTTCTTTTTTTTTTTTTTTTGTGGTACGCGGGCCTCTCACTGTTGTGGCCTCTCCCATTGCGGAGCACAGGCTCCGGGCGCGCAGGCTCCGGGCGCGCAGGCTCAGCGGCCATGGCTCAGCGGCCATGGCTCACGGGCCCAGCCGCTCCGCGGCATGTGGGATCTTCCCGGACCGGGGCACGAACCCGTGTCCCCTGCATCGGTAGGCGGACTCTCAACCACTGCGCCACCTGGGAAGCCCTAACTTCTTACTCAATGGTGAAAGACTGAAATCTTTCCCTCTCAGATCACGAACAAGACAAGGATGCCCACTTTCACCACTACTATTTTTTTCTTTATAAATTCATTTATTTATTTATTTATTTATGGCTGCATTGGGTCTTTGTGTGGGCTTTTCTCTAGTTGCAGTGAGCAGGGGCTACTCTTCATTGAGGTGCACGGGCTTGTTGCAGAGCATGGGCTGTAGGCGTACGGGCTTGGTAGTTGTGGCACGTGGGCTCAGTAGTTGTGGCACGTGGGCTCAGTAGTTGTGGCTTGTGGGCTCTAGAGCGCAGCTTCTGTAGTTGTGGCACACGGGCTTAGTTGCTTCGTGGCATGTGGAATCTTCTCGGTCCAGGGCTTGAACCCGTGTCTCCTGCATTGGCAGGCGGATTCTTAACCACTGCGCCCCCAGGGAAGCCCTCACTGCTACCATTTAACATTGTATTGGAAGTCCTAGCCAGATCAATTAGACAAGAAAAAGAAATATTAGGCATCCATATTGGAAAGGAAGAAGTAAACCTATCTGTATATACACATGACATGATCCTAATTATAGAAAATCATAAACAATCCATTAAAAGTTACTAGAACTAATAAATAAATTCAACAAAGTTGACGATACAAAATAGGGAGTGAAAGTCAATCTCTCACTTTCACTGCTTAAAGGTAATTTTCTTAGAGTTCTTTTTGGTGTGTTGTGTATGTGTCCATACAGTTTACATGTATTTACAAGCATATAAAGTATATTTTCATGTGAATGAAATTGTAGTTTATACACTTTGCTTTTCTGATTAGCATATACGTTTGTATGTTAATAGCATATACTTCCACCCAGTTCTTTAATAAGCTTTCTGGTATTCCATGGGAAAAGTATAACAGTTTCTAACCAAGGGTCAGTTAGACTGATTCCAATTTATTTGTATCTCAGATGCTACAATGAACATTTTTATTGATGTGTATATACACACACACACACACACACACACACACACACACACACGTGCCAATATATATTCAGTGGATGATATCCCAGCAGAGAAATTGCTTGGTAAACGTTATTACAAAAAATAAATAAGTTACATGTGTTTGGGGACTAGGACCCTGAGACTGCTCACGCGAAGCTGTGCTGCACAATTTGTCCACCAGGTGGCAGGAGAGGTCTATTAATCTATTAGTCTATTAAGGACAGCTGCGCGTTGTGCATTCAGAATACTTTCAAGGGGCTTCCCTGGTGGCGTAGTGGTTGAGAATCTGCCTGCCAATGCAGGGCACACGGGTTCGAGCCCTGGTATGGGAAGATCCCACATGCCGCGGAGCAACTAAGCCCGTGAGCCACAGCTACTGAGTCTGCGCGTCTGGAGCCTGTGCTCCGTGGAGAGGCCGCGATAGTAAGCGGCCCATGCACCGCGATGAAGAGTGGCTCCCGCTCGCCGCAACTAGAGAAAGCCCTCGCACAGAAACAAAGACCCAACACAGCATAAATAAATAAATAAATAAATTTATTTAAAAAAAAAAAAGAAAACTTTCAAGTATCACAGGCTGGTCTGGATTTTTTTTCCTCCTAAATGATGTTACTGTTGTTAATCTATAACAATGCTAATTATTTTCTATAAGGTGAAGCTGATGTGGTATTTTCCGTCTGTGGTCATGACTTGTGCTGCTGTTCCTGGTAATGTGCCTCAAGTAAAGGAATCTAAAGACACAATATTAATATCTCCTACATGACAACGAATAAGAGAATGAATTACAACATCAAACCCTAACGATGCAAGTTTCATGAATGACAGTAGCAGAACATTTAGAATATTCCTAGTCACCACTTTACTTGGTAGTGATCAAACATTTTTCTAAAACTGTTGGTCACAGTAGTGCACAAAAATCATAAAGTTCCTAGATTTTTCCTAGTTGTATCTTCTCGAGAGAAAACTGATGATTGTTTTGGACACCAGGCCCCTTGGTCATAAGCCATCTTAGCAATGCCAGAGGCATAATGGGAATTGGATAGAATTAAAGTGCCCAGAAACAGAAATAAGGAGGAAAAATTAGACTACTTATCGTAGAGACTTACTTCAGGAATTGTATTTAAGGGTTGGGAAGAGGAATTAATTACATAGAAGCATATACCATAGAAAGTAAAAGGTCACAGAGATATACTGTTTTAATAAAACATGAGAATATCTTGGCTGTGTTGAGGTTCAGGATAGTTCTGACTCTGGTTAGAGAACTGTCTCTGGATAACAATAATATTCCTACATAGGATCTTGGAAGATCTAGATGCTGATGGTGCCGGCTGGAATCCTGCCCTCCTGCCCTCTTGTGCTAACTGCATGGAGGGTTGAGGAATCCCTGTAAGTCAGATCTTCATGATCATTGTATTTCAGGGTCAATTAAACATCAGAGCCTAATGAAGAATATCCATGACAGTGGGAAAGGAACGTCTCCAAAAGTTCTTCAAAACTCCTTACCTGCTGGGAGATTGATTTTCTATCTAAATTAAAAAGCTATTCTGGTACAGCAGTTTTCAAACTTATTTATTTTTAGCAGCAGACTCTTGTAAAAGTGAAATTTTGACACCGAATCTCAATATATAAAATGTGAATAGATTAACAAAAAAGACTAGGACCACTGGTTGAAAAGCCTCTCAATTTACCCCACAGGTGACCCACAAAGGCACTAGGGTTTCCTAAACTCGACCAGGTGGCTCTGTAGTGGTGACAACAGATGGAGCCCCACCCACCCTGGCCAACCTGCTCCCAGGTTCATGATGCCCTTGGAGTCATCCTTGACTCACTGAACAAGCACTTATCTGGAGCTCACTGTTTGCCAGGTACTGGGACCGAGCGTGGGCACACAGAAATGAGCCAGGCCTGGTCCCATCCCAGAGCTCAGTGCAGGACGCCTTTCCAAACTCCAGAGTGCTGTGATTGCCTTGGCTGCTCATTAACAATGCCTGTTCCTGGGCCTCACCCCAGAGATAACAATTCAAAAGCTAAGAGAGAGGTTGAGCCTAGACACATGCTTCCTTAATAAGCATAATCTGGTGAGAGAGACAGAAACACAAACTGGTGCAGTAATTCTAAAACAATGTGCTGAGAGTAACGATGGAGGTATCGGGAGCAGCCGCAGGAGGACGAGGGTGCCGAGGACCACCCCAGGGTACGGCCAAACAGAGCTCTGGAGGGGGTGTGGCAGGATGATGGGACACTGCTCTGAGGGGCCAGCTAGGGAGCTGTGCAGGAACCTGGAGAGGGTGGTGCTGGATGGAGCCAGGTCAGGAGTCAGCAGGGACGGTGACAGCAATACTAACCACAGTCATGTACTCTGTCCTCATTAATTCCCACAAGTCCCAAAGGACTTTGTTTTTTTACTAGTAGCGTTCCCATGTCAAGGATGATGATACTGACATTTGGAGAGGTTAGCAATTTGCAGAATGGGAGCCAGGACTGGAACCCAGGTTTGTTCCTCTTCAAACCCATGCCTTCAGCTACAACTATTAAATAGTATTGGCTCTTAATGCGGAAGAAGTAAGGGATTAAAACAATCTAGAAGAGGTAAATCCCAAAGGACTTGATGATTGTTTGGATGTAGGGGTCCGGGTCTAGCTTGGGGCACCTGGGTGATGCCAGGGACCTGGGCAGTGAATCCTAGGAGAGGAGTCTGTTTAAGGTGGGAGATGTGTGGCCATGATGCGTTTGAAGTAGGACCTAGAGAACACCCCGTGGGCAACTGGAAAGATGGGTAGGAATGAGATGGAGAGGCAGGCTGGGGACTTAGTGGAAACCAGGACACTCAGTGAATCACTCAGGGAGCAGGTGTAGAGGGGGAAGAACAGAGAGGGAAGAGGCGTGTATCCTGGGAAGGACCAGTACAGAGGATGCAGAGGGAGCAGAGGTCCCAGGAGAGAAAGCCCAATACTTTTCCTGCAGCACAGAGGCCCAGGGGAGGGGGACAGAACAGCACCCGTTGGACTGGAAGTGCGATGGTTACTGATGACTAACGAGAGGTTTTGGGAGCCCGTTCCAGCCTGCGGTGGAATACATAGCAGTAAAGGAGCGGGAAGAGCAGTTGCGGACTCTTGCTTTGAAAGGTTTAGATGTGAAGTGGGGCACAGCTCCCAAGATGCTGTGTGGTGGGGCCAGGGGTCTCCATTTCTAACAGGCTCCCGAGCAGCTCTGCTGCTCCTGGACCAGACTTGGTGGAACAGAGTGAGTGAAACGGTGGTCTTTGACCAACAATGGAGGTAGCAGTATAGGACTTGAAGCCAGGTGTGACGTTCATCTGTGTTCAACAGTCATTGATTTATTGTGTGCCTATTAGGTTTCTGACTCTGGAAGTAACAAGGATAATGATAACCTAGTTCCTGCTGGTCATAACACGTGGTGGTAAAGTCTCAGATGCAAGTACGTAGAAGTAGTGATGGAACCACAGAGGTGCTGACACCAGAGCCGGGCTTGGCCGCTGGGACCCAACAGCTGTGTGTGAGATGGCTTTGAAGGCGAGGCGGGTGCAGGTCACAGTGAGCCTGAAGGCCACCCTCACTGCACTCCTGCCCTCAGGCCCCAGCTCCACCACTAAGTAGTGTCTCTACAGAGATGTTTCCTGGCTAGGGTCTTGGTTTCCCCACAAACTCTCACTGCAGTGTCTTCTGACTGTCACCATCGGCCCAATTTCTTCAGCCTCATGGTCAATCGTGTTTGTGGAAAATGCTGATTGTAAATGATGATGCTGTTTTTTTAAAAAACTTTTTTTTTCAGTGGTTTGAGAGACGGCAATTTATTTATTTATTTATTTATTTATTTATTTATTTTTGGCTGCATTGGGTCTTCATTGCTGTGCGCGGGCTTTTCTCTACTTGTGGTGAGTGGGGGCTACTCTTCATTGCAGTACACGGGCTTCTCATTGCGGTGGCTTCTCTTGTTGCGCAGCATGGGCTATAGGCACGAGGGTTTCAGTAGTTGTGGCATGTAGGCTCAGTAGTTGTGGCTCGCGGGCTCTAGAGCGCAGGCTCATAGTTGTGGCACATGGGCTTAGTTGCTCCACAGTATGTGGGATCTTCCCGGACCAGGGCTCGAACCTGTGTCCCCTGCGTTGGCAGGCAGATTCTTAACCACTGTGACACCAGGGAAGTCCAATGATGATGCTTTTTAAAGCCAGAATGACAGCACTGAGCTCAGAGCCCAGCACAGGGCGTGTTCCATAGCTGGCCACAACGGCCAGTCACTGCAGCATGGCTGTGGGGGACTCATCTCAGCTCTGCCCTCAGAGTGTGATCACTCAGCACACTTTTACACCTCCTCAAACCCCAGTCTGCTCGCTAATAAAATGGGCAGCAGCGCTGACATGGGAAGATCGCCGTGAGGTTAGAGCACAGGTGGCAAAGGTGGAGTGTGTGGAGCGTGGAGATGGTGGGGCCAGGGTCCTAGCCCAGGTCTTTAGGCTGCTTCTGCTCTGTCCCCACTTCACTGACTCATCGCAGAGGTAGGCTCGGGATGACTGCTCGCTGTGGGTGTTGAGCTGGGTGCTGCCCTTACACCCCAGCTCTTTCTGCAGAGGGTCACCCTCTTCTCAAACTAGCATCTGGCTTCTCTGCATTTGAACTGTATTTATAGAAGTGCAGGGTAAATACAAATCTAGAGTAAAAATGATTTTTCCCGAGTGCAAAAGGGAAAGGGTCTCTCCTTTACCCTTTCTTAGAGCATCTACTCTAAAACACTTCTAAGTTGTCTTTTTGAGATCTATTTAAATGTTTTTATTTATTTTTAATTAAAAAGTATTTTTGGCTGCTTTGGATCCTTGTTGCTGCGCGCGGGCTTTCTCTGGTTGCGGCGAGCAGGGGCTACTCTTCGTTGCGCTGCCTGTGCTTCTCATTGCAGTGGCTTCTCTCGTTGCAGAGCATGGGCTCTAGGCACGCGGGCTCAGTAGTTGAAACATGAGGGCCCTAGAGCGTGCGGGCTTCAGTAGTTGTGGCGCATGGGCTCAGTAGTTGTGGCTTGCAGGCTCTAGAGTGCAGGATTAGTAGTTGTGGCGTACGGGCTTAATTGCTCTGAGGCATGTGGGATCTTCCTGGACCAGGGCTCGAATCCATGTCCCCTGAGTTGGCAGGCGGATTCTTAATCACTGCGCCACCAGCAAAGTCCTATGTAAATGTTTTCAAAGGCTAAGTAGGCCTTTGGCCAGCTGAACAACCCAGGAATGTTTTTTCTTAGGGACTTGGGAGCCATCCTTTTGAAACATTAGCCTAACTTACAGGGAGCACCTGGCTTCAGGCTGCAACCCTACCTCCTATGGGAATGAGAAATATATTTCTCCTTTGGACAAAGACAAGTAGTGAACCCAAGTGGTCACTCCAATTGCCGGGTGAACTTAGGATGAGCTCTGACAAGCGGTGCCGTCAGTGCTCTCACTTGACATCCGGGTCTCGAGGGTCGCACCTGCCTGGCTACATAAAGGGTTGAATTTCGTGGGGTCTTCGAACCACACAGCGGACTGCCTGCGAGGGGCCTCACGTTCTGGTTTAAGGCCGTTCCACACCGGCTGCTTCCTCCTTCCCGCCCCCCAACTCCGCGGAGAGACTTGTCGGGCTGGTGGGACACACTGTTCCTTATCCTTCCCAACAGTGGGAAGCGGCGTGGCTGGAAGGAGCTTTGGGAGAATTTGGACCACCTGACCAGTAAGAACGAGCCCCGCCCCCATCTCCGCAGCGGCACCAGGGGCCCCGCCCCGCCACGTAGTCCGTGCCTGCGGCCGGCACAGCTACTGCCAGTCCCTTCCGCGCAGCCGTGGTGCCGCCGCTCTCGTGATGGGCGGGCGCCCAGTCCCGACCCGCCCACTCCCTAAACGCCCCACACACCGCATCCACACGCCCCGCCCCCCGCGGAGCGGAGCATCCCGGGCCTGGAGCTTCCCTGGGCCTGGAGCACCCCGCGCTGGGCTCTGCGTGGGCGACGATGAGGGTCTGGAGCTCGGAGCATGTGTTCGGGTGAGCCGGCTGCGGCCGCAGTGAGTCCAGACTGGCCTGGGCCTGGGCCGTGTCCTCCGGGAGGGCGGGCTCTGTCCCTCGTTGGGCCGCGCTGCGGGCAGTGACCTGCAAGGGCCCGGGGTCGGGGGACCGCGTCTTCGCCTCCGCCGGCCTGGCCTCACCACGCGCGGGGCTGTCACAAGGGGCGGGGGCGGGACCCGCCGAGTGGCTGATCACGGCCTCCAGAGGGAGCCGGCGTGGGCATGTGGGGGCTTTGGCCCTGAATGCACTGTGGGCACTGGAAAGCCTCCAGCTGATTAAAAGTGCCCTCGTGACCTAGGCGGTATCTTTTCTTGTCATTTCATCTGTGACACTCTGAGCTCATTCTTTCATAGTTTTTAAAGGAACTAAGATTTTTAAATTCCTTGATCTCACTTAGAACAGCATTTCGTTTTTTAATTTAAAAAATACTGCATGAAATAGAATTGTCATCCTTTGAACTTTTCATGTAAAATTATAATGAAAATTTATCAGTGGGTTAAAAACCTCCGAAATTATTTTAATGAAATCTTTAGACTTGATGGGATCCAATTTTAGTGTTGATTTTTGTACAGCCTGCAACCTGCAGAAAAATCTCATCTGGGGTTCCATTCCCAGACTTACTCCAGAGATTTTCTCAGTTCTCCCAAAGATGGGACATGCCGGGCACCATCTGGATACAGAGGGGACAGGTTAAGTTCCTGCAGATGGTGAATGCCCAGGCTGTGCAGCTCAGGCCAGGACTGCCCTACAAATTCAGGAAATGTTGGTCGACAAGCAGAAGTGAATTGTCAGCTGTGAAAAGTCACTATTGATAATATTCACCCATTTAAATCATACAATTCAACGACTTTTAGTAAATTTACATAGTTGTACAACATCTCCATAGTCCAGTTGTAGAACATTTCCTCATCCTACAAAGACCCTTCATGCCCGTCTGCAGTCACTGTCCACTCCTCGCCCCAGCCAGATCAGTATCTGCTTCCTGTTTCTATGGATTTGCCTTTTCTGGACATTTCACATAAATGCAATCATACACCAAACCGTCTTCTGTGTCTGGCTGCTTTCAGTTAGCATGATTGTTGAGGTTCATCCGTGTGGTAGTGTGCATCCTTGCTTCAACCCTCACTTCATTCATTTTGTGTCCCTGGCACATAGTAGGTGCTCAGTGAGGGACCAAGGAATATCCTGGGGAGCAGATGTCCTTTGAAATGAGGGCGACTGTCCACCAGAGAAATTCCCGTCAACCCCTGAGCTCCTGTGGACTGGGCACAGATCTCCTCCCATTGATTTTTAAAAGCCGAGCGCCATGATGAGAATTGACAAATGTGGAAGACCGCTGGGGGGAGGTCACGCAGCTGCCAGGGCGGGTGACATGATGCTGTGTGGCAGCATCACATCTGCAGGACGGTACAGATTTGGAAGCCTGGCTTTCTAGCTGAGCTTACCATGGAGTTTTCCCCTTGCTTAGTCCCTTGAAATCCCTGATTTTTTTCCTCTGAGGATTACACACCTTTTTCTTTCTATACTTGTTTTCTTTTTATATGTTTGTTGAATATTTGATTGGAAATAATAAATTTACTCTTGAAAGGCCAAAAATAATCAGGCACAAAGACTTAAAAAAAGTTTTTTATTGCAATACAGTTGATTTACAATGTTGTATTAGTCCCCCCCACCCCCTGCCGCACGACAGACATGTGGGATCTTAGTTCCCTGACCAGGGCTCAAACTGCTCCCCTGCTGTAGAAGCATGGAGTCTCAACCACTGGACCACCAGGGAAGTCCAACAATGTTGTATTTGTTTTAGGTGTACTGCAAAGTGATTCAGATTATATATACACACACACACACACACACACACACACACTTTTTTAGATTCTTTTCCATTATAGGTTATTACAAGATACTGAGTATAGTTCCCTGTGCTATACACAGGTCCTTGTTGGTTATGTATTTTATATATATATATATTTTATTTTATATATATGTGTATATTTTAATTCCCAACTCCTAATTTAATTCCCTCCCTTCCCCCTTTGGTAATCGTAAGTTTGTTTTCTATGTCTGTGAGTCTGTTTCTGTTTTGTAAGTTCATTTGTGTCATTTTTTTAAGATTCCACATATAAGCAATATCATATGATATTTGTCTTTGCTTGACTTTTACTTCACTTGGTATGATAATCTCCAGGTCCATCCATGTTGCTGCAAATGACATTACTTCATTCTTTTTTATAGCTGAATATTATTCCATCCTGTATGTATACCACATCTTCTTTATCCGTTCATCTTTAGATGGACATTCAGGTTGCTTCCATATCTTGGCTATTGTAAATAGTGCTGCAGTGAACGTTGGGGTGCATGTATCTTTTAGAATTATAATTTTCTCTGGATATATGCCCAGGAATGGTATTGCAGGATCATATGGCTACTCTATTTTTAGTTTTTTGAGGAACGTCCCTACTGTTTTCCATAGTGGCTGCACCAATTTACATTTGCACAAACAGTGTAAGAGGGTTCCCTTTTCTCCACACCCTCTCCAGCATTTGTTATTTGTAGACTTTTTAATGATGGTCTCTCTGACTGGTGTGAGGTGGTACCTCATTGTAGTTTTTTTTTTTTTTCTCATTGTAGTTTTGATTTACATTTCTCTAAGGATTAGCAATGTTGACCATCTTTTCATGTGCCTATTGGCCATCTGTGTGTCTTCTTTGGAGAAATGTCTATTTAGGTCTTCTGCTCATTTTTGGATTGGGTTTTTTGTTGTTGTTGTTGTTACTGAGCTGTATGAGCTGTTTGTATATTTTGGAAATTAATCAGTTGCATCCTTTGCAAAATTTTCTCCCATTCCCTAGGTTGTCTTTTTGTTTCATTTTGTTTCCTTTGCTGGGGCACGAAAACTTTTGAGTCAAGTTTTCCTCCATTGTTCACACACCGAAGAAACCCTGGGCACTGGAGATCAGACAGAGCTGAGAGCAGTATAAACTCCCACAGAAATGGAGAACCCTTTGGTTTAAAGTAGATTAAATAGTAGTGGAAAATATAGGACCGAAATAGAAACATATAGAAAGGGGCACTTAAAAATTAACAGGCTGGTAAATGCAGGTTTATAAATCCCATCCTTACAGCATTGACTGAGGTTTCAGGTGGGCTATAACAAAATCTTTAATAACAGCCAGTATGAGTAGATTCCCAGCAGTCAAGGCTGTACACTACTTGGATTCCAGCAGCTCCCAGGAGAGGTCTCTAGTAGGCAGTGTCCCTCTCAGGGAAGTAAGGAGGAGAGGCTGCCCTAAAGCAGGCTTGCTCTGTGGCCAGGAGGAGGGAACCCCGTCCCTTTTTAAATAAGAGAAATGGAATGTTACAGGTAGGAGGTGAAGTGCCCACTGTCCCCTCCTAGTGCTGTTCCCTCCTCTCTCTCACAGGCGGTCATGATTGTGAACCTGGTGGGTAGCCTCCCAAAGGTATATGTTCCATAAACAAAATGTAGTATTTGTTTTTTTAAAATAGAAATCACTGGCACCATCTTGTACAGATCTTTTCAGTTTCTCTTTCTTCTCAACAATGTGTTCCTGAGATCTGTGCGTGTGCGTGTGTGTGTGTATCTATTTGAGATCTGTGTGTATACATGTACACATACACATTTGTATCTCAGCTGTATAGTATTCCAATATTCCATTTATTCCATAAAGAATATGTCACCATTTTTTCTTTCTCTTATTGAAGGGACATTGTTTCCCCCTTATTACAAATCATGTTGTGGTGACCACTCCTGTGTATATTTCTGGGTCAGTTAATCAAGGGCATTTACTTAGGCCAGAAATCCTCAAACTCATCAGCAGTAGGACCTCTTTACACTCTTAGAAAATATTGGGGACCCAAACAGTGTTTGTTTATGTGGGTTAAATCTACTAATATTTACCATATTAGAAATTAAAACTGATAAATTTTAAGATATTTATTAATTTATTAAAATTAACAGTAATAAACCCATTACATTAACATAAATAACATTTCTTAAATTTAAAAAACCTGTAGTTTCCAAAACCCCTCAAAGTAGTAAGAGTGGCACTGTTTTGTTTATTTTTTCCCAATTTCTATAATGTCGGGCTGCATAGACACTGTTTTTTTTTGTTTTTTTTTGTTTTTTTTTTTTTGCCGTACGCAGGCCTCTCACTGTTGTGGCCTCTCCCGTTGCGGAGGACACTGTTTTTTATTGTCAACAGATTTTATTTTTTTTAATTTTTTATTTTATTAAAAAATAATTTAATTAATTAATTTATTTTTTGGCTGTGTTGGGTCTTCGTTGCGGCACGCGGAATCTTCCTTGCAGCATGTGGGATCTTTCATTGCAGCACCCAAGCTTCTCTCTAGTGGCACATGGGCTCCAGAGCGTGTGGGCTTTGTAGGTGCGTCACGTGAGCTCTAGTTGAGGCACACAGGCTCAGTAATTGTGGTGCGCAGGCTTAGTTGCCCCGTGGCACGTGGGATCTTAGTTCTCCGACCAGGGATCAAACCCGTGTCCCCTGCATTGGAAGGCAGATTCTTTACCACTGGACTACCAGGGAGGTCCCTGCATGGACACTAACTTGATGGTCCTGTCGGCTTCTGCATTCAGTGTTTGCAGTCTGTTGTTTTGGTTGAAGTAAATGATTAAAATCCAGCCTCACACTATATGTGAGTAAAACCTAGTTGGCAAAGGTATTTCAAAAGTCTTTAAAAATAGTCGTAGCTGTTCTTTGCTATTGCAACGAAACAAGCAGTAATTTCTCAAATTAATTGCAGTGTAAAATCTGACACCACGAGGACCAGAGTAATGGCCCGTCTCGTACTTTGAATGAGTCCTTCTCCCATGTGATCTGTGACGTCTCGCACTGGTCACTTGGCTGTGTGGGTCACCGGGTACAGTGTGGGGCAAGCAGCAGGCCCATGGTAGTGATACAAGTTTTCTAAAATTCCAGTTTTCACTTAGAAGCTCAAGTTTTATCTTTGACAGCAAATGCCATCAGGTGTTTTCCTCCGAGTGACAGGCTCCCTTCATTAATCTTTGAGAAAATGCCTGTCCGACACCCACGTCTGAGTGACCACAGTTTGTGGTCAGTAGTTTCAAGGAGAAGTGGTGGCTGGGGAAGCACAGTAGCTGAGCTGCCACCCCTGTGGCCACCAGTGCTTCCCGACCAGCAAGGCCTCCCGCATCCTTTCTGTGCCCTCACTCAGAACCAGGGATCCAGGTGTAGTAAAATAAGTCCTTTTACTTTCTCATCAGGGATGGGCCCTGAGTGCACAGCTCAGCAGTGACCACCATGCAGCCTTGACCCGGCCGTCACTCCTGGGGAGAGGCTGGCAGTCTGTGGTCTGACTCGGGCTCCTGCAGCTTTGGCTGATGTCGTGCAGCCAGAAGGGCAGGCCCTCCCAGCAGCACCCAGGCTCCTGGAGAGGCCAGAGAGCCCAGCTTTGCGGGCCTTGCTCCAAGAACCACTGGGCTGGCCCGGGATCTCTTGGGGTCTGAGCACTTTTCCTTCATCCTTTTTTTTTTAAAACATATATTTATTTTATTTCATTTCATTTCCATTCCATTCCATTTTATTTTATTTTTTTATTTCATCACGCTGGGTCTTAGTTGTGGCAGGTGGGCTTTCTTTTTTTTAAATGAATTTATTTATTTATGGTTGTGTTGGGTCTTCATTGCTGCACGCGGGCTTTCTCTAGTTGCGGCACGTGGGGGCTACTCTTTGTTGCAGTGCGTGGGCTTTTCATTGCGGTGCCTTCTGTTGTTGCAGAGCACGGGCTCTAGGTGCATGGGCTTCAGTAGTTGTGGCATGCGAGCTCAGTAGTTGTGGCTCACAGGCTCTAGAGCACAGGCCCAGTAGTTGTGGCTCATGAGCTTAGTTGCTCCGTGGCATGTGGGATCTTCCCAGACCAGGGCTTGAACCTGTGTCCCCTGCATTGGCAGATGGATTCTTAACCACTGCACCACCAGGGAATTCCCCACACGGGCTTTCTTAGTTGCAGCTCACGGGCTCCTCAGCTGTGCCCCGCAGGCCCCTTAATTGTGGCATGTGAACTCCCAGCCGCAGCATGTGGGATCCAGTTCCCTGACCACGGATAGAACCTGGGCCCCCTGCATTGGGAGAGCAGGGTCCTCACCACTGTGCCACCAGGGAAGTCCCTCCAATTTTTTTTTTTGGACTCATTATTATGCACATTATGCAAGAGTGGAGACTGGAATAATGAGTGCAGTGCCCTTCTGCAGGCTAACAGTTCCTCTCACAGATGTCTGGTCTCATGCGCCCCCATTCCCTGCTCCTTCCCCTGGGTTGTTGTAGGCAGGTCCCAGGCACCCTGTGTCCTCACCCTATTCTGCCTAAAGTAATGATTTTTATGGGAACTACTCTGGGGAACTTGACTTACAAAGCTCACAGCTTATTTCACTGGGCAGCCCCCATCCCCCGCCTCTGCTCTCATGAGTATCTGGATTCTCCCTCCTTCCGCAGAGTTGTCGACTGTGCCCCTGACAGTTCTTTTACTGATAAGAAAGGCTCCCTGTCCACTGCAGAGTGATCAGGACCAGCTTCATCTCTGCTTCTTTGGAGCTGGTGGACATGTTAGTGCGGTGACACGATTCCATGGCTTGAAAAAGCATTCCTTTGTTAAAGAGCGGGGCTTCTGGACCTGACAGTGCAGAGGCCGTGGGTGTGACAGAAAGACTGTGGAGTAGGGGCTGGGAGACCCAGCTCTAGTCTGCGTCTCATTGCTAGCTTTTTGACCTGGGATGAGCGTTTTATGAGGATAAAGTAAATTCATGGTCAATAAGTTATATTTAAAAAGGACATCAAAGATGAAACAAAAACCTTCAATATATTCATAATCTTTGCTGTTTAATTTAGTAATTCCATTCTAGAAATTTATCCTAAGGAAAAAGACATATATTGAAAGGCTGGTGTGAACCAGTTTTCCCTGCTGCCTTCATTGTACAGTGAAGGTTGGACGCGATCAAAATAATCTGCCAGAGGAGATTGGTTCAAGGTGGCAGAGTAGAAGGATGTGTGCTCACTCCTTCTTGTGAGAGCACCGGAATCACAACTAACTGCTGAACAGTCATCCACAGGAAGACACTGGAACTCACCAAAAAAGATACCCCATATCAAAAGACAAAGGAGAAGCCACAATGAGACAGTAGGAGGGGCTCAATCACAATAAAACCAAATCCCATAACTGCTGGGTGGGTGACTCACAAACTGGAGAGCACTTATACCACAGAAGTCCACCCACTGGAGTGAAGGTTCTGAGCCCCACATCAGGTTTCCCAGCCTAGGGGTCCAGCAAAGGGAGGAGGAATTCCTAGAGAATCAGACCTTGAAGGCTAGTGGGATTTGATTGCAGGACTTTGACAGGACTGGGGGAAACAGAGACTCCACTCTTGGAGGGCACACACAAAGTAGTGTGTGCATCAGGACCCAGGGGAAGGAGCAGTGACCCCATAGGAGTCTGAACCAGACCTACCTGCTAGTGTTGGAGGGTCTCCTGCAGAGGAGGGGGTAGCTGTGTCTCACTGCAGGGACAAGGACACTGGCAGCAGAAGTTCTGGGAAGTACTCCTTGGTGTGAGCCCTCCCGGAGTCCACCATTAGCCCCACCAAAGAGCAGGGCAGGCTCCCGTGTTGGGTTGCCTCAGGCCAAACAACCAACAGGGAGGGAAGCCAGCCCCACCCATCAGCAGTCAAGCAGATTAAAGTTTTACTGAGCTCTGCCCACCAGAGCAACAGTCAGCTCTACCCACCACCAGTCCCTCCCATCAGGAAACTGGCACAGACCTCTTAGATAGCCTCATCCACCAGAGGGCAGACAGCAGAAACAAGAAGAACTACAGTCCTGCAACCTGCAGAACAAAAACCACATTCACAGAAAGATAGACAAGATGAAAAGGCAGAGGGCTATGTACCAGATGAAGGAACAAGATAAAACCCCAGAAAAACAACTAAATGAAGTGGAGATAGGCAGCCTTCCAGAAAAAGAATTCAGAATAATGATAGTGAAGATGATTCAGGACCTCGGAAAAAGAATGGAGGCAAAGATGGAGAAGATGCAAGAAATGTTTAACAAAGACCTAGAAGAATTAAAGAACAAACAAACAGAGATGAATACAATAACTGTATACAGATATACAGATACAATAACTGAAATGAAAAATACACTAGAGGGAATCAATAGCAGAATAACTGAGGCAGAAGACCGGATAAGTGACCTGGAAGATAGAATGGTGGAATTCACTGCTGCGGAACAGAATAAAGAAAAAAGAATGAAAGAAATGAAGACAGCCTAAGAGACCTCTGGACAACATTAAATGCAACAACATTCGCATTATAGGGGTCCCAGAAGGAGAAGAGAGAGAGAAAGGACTCAAGAAAATATTTGAAGAGATTATAGTCAAAAACTTCGCTAACATGGGAAAGGAAATAGCCACCCAAGTCCAGGAAGTGCAGGGAGTCCCAGGCAGGATAAACCTAAGGAGAAACACACCGAGACACATAGTAATCTAATTGACAAGAATTAAAGACAAAGGGCTTCCCTGGTGGCGCAGTGGTTGAGAGTCCGCCTGCCGATGCAGGGGACACAGGTTCGTGCCCCAGTCCAGGAAGATCCCACATGCCGTGGAGTGGCTGGGCCCGTGAGCCATGGCCACTGAGCCTGCACGTCCGGAGCCTGTGCTCCGCAACTGGAGAGGCCACAACAGTGAGAGGCCCGTGTACCGCAAAAAAAAAAAAAAAAAAGGCAAAGAAAAATTATTGAAAGCAACAAGGGAAAAGCGACAAATAACATACAAGGAAACTCCCATAAGGTTAACAGCTGATTTCTCAGCAAAAACTCTACAAGCCAAAGGGGAGTGGCATGATATATTTAAAGTGATGAAAGGGAAGAACCTACAACCAAGATTACTCTGCCCAGCAAGGATCTCATTCAGATTCGATGGAGAAATCAAAAGCTTTACACACAAGCAAAAGCTAAGAGAATTCAGCACCACCAAACCAGCTCTACAACACATGCTAAAGGAACTTCTCTAAGTGGGAAACACAAGAGAAGAAAAGGACCTACAAAAACAAACCCATAACAATTAAGAAAATGGTAGTAATAACATGCATATTGAAAATTACCTTAAACGTGAATGGATTAAATGCTCCAACCAAAAGACACAGGCTTGCTGAATGGATACAAAAACAAGACCCGTATATGTGCTGTCTACAAGAGACCCACTTCAGACCTAGGGACACAAACAGACTGAAAGTGAGGGGATGGAAAAGATGTTCCAGGCAAATGGAAATCAAAAGAAAGCTGGAGTAGCAATACTCATATCAGATAAAATAGACTTTAAAATAATGTTACAAGAGACAAGGAAGGACACTACATAATGATCAAGGGATCAATCCAAGAAGAAAATATACAATATACAATTATAAATGTATATGCATCCAACATAGGAGCACCTGGATACATATGGCAACTGCTAACAGCTATAAAAGAGGAAATCGACAGTAACACAATAATAGTGAGGGACTTTAACACCTCACTTACACCATTTGACAGATCATCCAAAATGAAAATAAATAAGGGAACAGAAGCTTTAAATGATACAATAGACCAGATAGATTTAATTGATATTTATAGGACATTCCATCCAAAAACAGCAGATTACACTTTCTTCTCAAGTGCACATGGAACATTCTCCAGGATAGATCACATCTTGGGTCACAAATCAAGCCTCGGTAAATTTAAGAAAATTGAAATCATATCAAGCATCTTTTCTGACCACAACGCTATGAGATTAGAAATCAATTACAGGGAAAAAAACGTAAAAAACATGGAGACTAAACAATACGTTACTAAATAACCAAGAGATCATTTAAGAAATCAAAGAGGAAATCAGAAAATACCCAGAGACGAATGACAGTGAAAACACGATGATCCAAAACCTATGGGATGCAGCAAAAGCAGTTCTAAGAGGGAAGTTTATAGCAATACAAGCCTACCTCAAGAAACAAAAATCTCAAACAATCTAACCTTACACCTAAAGGAACTAGAGAAAGAAGAACAGGCAAAACCCAAAGTTAGTAGAAGGAAAGAAATCATAAAGATCAGAGCAGAAATAAATGAAAAAAACCCAAAGAAAACAGTAGCAAAGATCAATAAAACTAAAAGCTGGTTCTTTGAGAAGATAAACAAAATTGATAGACCATTAGCCAGACTCATCAAGAAAAAGAGGGAGAGGACTCAAATCAATAAAATTAGAAATGAAAAAGAAGTTACACCAGACACTGCAGAAATACAAAGCATCCTAAGAGACTACTACAAGTAGCTCTATGCCAATAAAATGGACAACGTGGAAGAAATGGACAAATTCTTAGAAAGGTATTACCTTCCAAGAATGAAGCAGGAAGAAATAGAAAATATGAACAGACCAATCACAAGTAATGAAATTGAAACTGTGATTAAAAATCTTCCAACAAACAAAAGTCTGGGACCAGATGGCTTCACAGATGAATTCTGTCAAACATTTAGAGAAGAGCTAACACCCATCCTTCTCAAACTCTTCCAAAAAATTGCAGAGGAAGGAACACTCCCAAACTCATTCTATGAGGCCACCATCACCCTGATACCAAAACCAGACAAAATACTACAAAAATAGAAAATTACAGACCAATATCACTGATGGACATAGACACAAAAAAGCTCAACAAAATACTAGCAAACAATCCAACAACACATTAAAAGGATCATACCCCATGATCAAGTGGGATTTATCCCTGGGATGCAAGGATTCTTCAATATATGCAAATCAATCAATGTGATACACCATATTAGCAAATTGAAGAATAAAAACTATATGATCATCTCAATAGATGCAGAAAAAGCATTTGACAAAATTCAACACCCATTTATGATAAAATCTCTCCAGAAAGTGGGCATAGAGGGAACCTACCTCAACATAATCAAGGCCATATACGACAAACCCACAGCAAATATCATTCTCAATGGTGAAAAACTGAAATTATTTCCTCTAAGATCAGGAACAAGACAAGGATGTCCACCTTCGCCGCTGTTATTCAACATAGTTTTGCATGTTTTAGCCACAGCAATCAGAGAAGGAAAAGAAGAAAAAGGAATCCAAATCGGAAAAGAAGTAAAATTGTCACTGTTTGCAGATGACATGATACTATACGTAGAGAATCCCAAAGATGCCACCAGAAAAGTACTAGAGCTAATCAATGAATTTGGTAATGTAGCAGGATACAAAATTAATGCATAGAAATCTCTTGAATTCCTATACACTAATGATGAAAAATCTGAAAGAGAAATTAAGGAAACCCTCCCACTTACCATTGCAACAAAAAGAATAAAGTACCTAGGAATAAACCTACCTGGGAGACAAAGGACCTGTGTGCAGAAAACTAGAAGACACTGATGAGAAAAATTAAAGATAATACAAACAGATGGAGAGATATACCATGTTCTTGCATTGGAAGAATCAGTATTGTGAAAATGCCTATACTACCCAAAGCAATCTACAGATTCAGTGCAATCCCTATCAAATTACCAATGGAGTTTTTTACAGAACTAGAACCAAAAGTCTTAAAATTTGTATGGAGACACAAAAGACCCCGAATAGCCATAACAGTCTTGAGGGAAAAAGACAGAGCTGGAGGAATCAGACTCCGTGACTTCAGACTATACTACAAAGCTACAGTAATCAAGACAATATGGTACTGGCACAAAAACAGAAATATAGATCAATGGAACAAGATAGAAAGCCCAGAGATAATATCCACGCACCTATAGTCAAGTAATCTATGACAAAGTAGGCAAGGGTATACAATGGAGAAAAGACAGGCTCTTCAATAAGTGATGCTGGGAAAACTGGACAGGTACAGGTAAAAGAATGAAATTAGAACACTCCCTAACACCATACACAAAAGTAAACTCAAAGTGGATTAGAAACCTAAATGTAAGACCAGACTCTATAAAACTCTTAGAGGAAAACATAGGAAGAACACTCTTTGACATAAATGACAGCAAGATCTTTTTTGACCCACCTCCTAGAGTAATGGAAATAAAAGCAAAAATAAACAAATTGGACCTAATGAAACTTAAAAGCTTTTGCAAAGCAAAGGAAACTACAAACAAGACGAAAAGACAACCTTCAGAATGGGAGAAAATATTTGCAAACGAATCAACGGACAAAGGATTAATCTCCAAAATATATAAACAGCTCATGCAGCTCAATATTAATAAAACAAACAATCCAATAAGAAAATGGGCAGAAGACCTAAATAGACATTTCTCCAAAGAAGATGTACAAATGGCCAAGAAGCACGTGAAAAGCTGCTCAACATCATTAATTATTAGAGAAATGCAAATCTAAACTACAATGAGGTATCTCACCTCACACCAGTTAGAATGGGCATCATCAGAAAATCTACAAACAACTAATGCTGAAGAGGGTGTGGAGAAAAGGGAACCCTCTTGCACTGTTGGTGGGAATGTAAATTGATACAGCCACTATGCAGAACAGTATGGAGGTTCCTTCAAAAACTAAAAATAGAATTAGCATATGACCCAGCAATCACACTACTGGGTATATAGCCAGAGAAAACCATATTTCAAAAAGACAAATGCACTCCAGTGTTCATTGCAGCACTATTTACAACAGCCGGGTCATAGAAGCAACCTAAATGCCCAGCAAGAGACGAATGGATAAAGAAGATGTGGTACATATGTACAATGGAATATTACTCAGCCATAAAAGGGAACGAAATTGGGTCATTTGTAGAGACGTGGATGAATCTACAGACTGTCATGCAGAGTGAAGTAAGTCAGAAAGAGAAAAATCTCGTATATTAATGCATATATGTGGAACCTAGAAAAATGGTACAGATGAACCAGTTTGCAGGGCAGAAAGAGAGACACGGATGTAGAGAACAAATGTATGGACACCAAGGGGGGAAAGTGGCGGGGGGGGTGGTGGTGTGATGAATTGGGAGATTGGGATTAACATATATACACTAATATGTATAAAATGGATGACTAATAAGAACCTGCTGTATAAAAAAATAAATAAAATTCAAAAAATATACTAAAAAAAAGAAATGTAAGGTTTCCAGGATTAAATGATGATGAAAGTAATACAAATAAAAACTAGATTAAAAACATAATAATCTGCCAGAGGGGTCTGGTTACACCACTGTCCACAGGGTGGCCTGTTGTGCAGTTACTTAGAGTCGTACTTCTGAAAATAGCCTCATAATGCAGGAAAATGTTCGTCTGTTACATATAAAAAGCAGTAATCAGTGCATGTAAGGAGCATGATCCCAGTTTAATTTCTGAGCGTGTGGACGTCTGTGCATGCATGCGTGTCTCTAGGTCTTGGGTCTGGGCTGTCTGTACATGCCGCTCAAACCTCTGTGGGTACGTATGGGGAAACAACGGTGTTGTTGAGACGCACTCACCTCTGTGGGGATGCACCTGGGCGCGCATCCTGAAGGAAAAACCAGGACAGCAGCGCCTGGGGGAGGTCCACCCTGAGTACCCCGGACTCTGAGCCCTTGGATGCCTTTAGGGCTGCCGGCCTCAACAGGCACAGAGCTCTGGGGAGCAGGGGCAGCTGTGTGGTCTCTGATGGCAGGAAACAAACAGGGACACCGGTGTCCACCCCTCACTCCAGGGCTCAGGGCCAGAGGGGAGGGGTGGCGTCTACAGGACGCCTGCACAGACTTGTCTCCAGATAGTGAAATTGTGGATTTTTATTTTCCTCATCCTGTGTTATTTTTCAAAATTTCAAATACAATTTTTAATAATCAGAAAACATATGTAGCCATTTCAAGTCACATACTGCTTAGAAGCTGGAACAAAGTAGTTGCTTCAGGACCTCATAGCTGGGCAGCAGCTGTGGGTGATCCGTGTTGGGCAGGTGTGCTGCTTTGGCCTGTGGTGGGCTGCAGGGGTGAGGCGGGCAGTCAGCAAAAGGGCCCCCACAGTTACTGCGACCAGGTGGAGGCAGGAATGAGCCCTGGCCCCCCGGCCTTGCAGCCCACAGAGCAGCACGGGAGGTGGTGACAGACAGGGAAAAGGGACATTGTCTCTTGCCCAGAAGCCCCAGACCAAAGGGTTCTGCCTCTTTAGGCTCTGCAGGGCTGGGGAAGGAGGGGGCCCTTAGCCAAGCTGGGATGGCCAGGCCTGAGTCTGGTCTGTGCCCCCCGCCCGCCCCCTGGTTGCCCGGGGGATCAGCGATCCAGGATCTGGGTCCAGAGCCCAACTCCTCAGGTGTATTTGTTGGAACAAAGCTTGAAGAACAGGGTTGACCTGACTTTGGACCCACTGTCTGCTCACGCTGTTGGTTGCGTTTTCCTCCAGCCACCCGTGGGACACAGTCATCAAGGCTGCCATGAGGAAGTACCCGAATCCCATGAACCCCAGTGTTGTGGGCGTCGACGTGCTGGAGCGCAGTGTGGACAGCCGGGGCCGGCTTCACAGCCACCGCCTCCTCAGCACCGAGTGGGGGCTGCCCAGCCTCGTGAGAGCGGTGAGCCCTCAGTGGAGCCCGGCTGCACCCGCACAGCTGTCTACATCCGCCAGCCCAGCTGGCACCCATATGCAGGGAATGACAACCTTCCCATTTGGGATTTCTGGGAAGCCCCAGAGATGGTTTGTTTCTCTGTGAATTGAGTTAATCGTCCACCTGAGTGTTCAACACATCCCCTGACCCACCTGCAGTGGGGACACTGCCCACAGGACCCCCAAAACCCCATGACCCCCGGTCCCCCACCCCTTCCCCACACCCAGTCCCCCCACCCCAGCCTCATCATCCTGCTTGGTGTGGCCTGAACCCCAGAGTTGGCTCCACACAGCGGGGCCCGGGGGGTGGGGGTCAGGGTCGGTCCACAGCTGACTCACCAGCCGGACCTTGTCCTCAACCTTGACCTCAGCACCCCAGTTCCTGCCCTGCTTTCTCCTCTGTCTAAGCACTGGTCCCTATGTCCCTGATTCGTGTGTCCGTCCCACCTGCTGGACAGAGGCACCTGGAGGAGCTAGAGGTGCTGCTGCAGCCACACCTGCATCCCTGGTTGAAGAGATGGGTAGCGGATAGGAAATGGCGGTCGCTGTTCTAGGATATAAGGTGGAGTTTCTAACACGTCACTGTGCTGGTTTTGCTTTGTTTTTCAGATTTTGGGAACCAGTAGGACTTTGACATACATCAGAGAACATTCTGTTGTGGATCCAGTGGGAAAGAAAATGGAGCTCTGTTCCACCAATGTAAGCAATGGCCACGATGGTGCGTAATGTCTTCATTTAATTTTTTTTCCAGCCCGCCTTTGGTCTAAGTGATCTTTTATTTTTAATAGAAAGGCTGACTTTATTTAGCAGTATCTTACTTGTCTTTTATTCCAGTATAAAAATGTATAGAAGAACACACATAATGATGTGAACACACCTTTGTAACCAGTGGGCAGGCCAGGGGACAGACTGGCAGTCCCAGGGCCCCCGTGCGCCTCCCCAGTGCCTCCCTGCCCCCCCAGCCTCCATCCTGCCCGCCAATAGCACACTCGGCTCTTCGCAGCCACTGAAACAGCCACTTTTCTCCTGGCCTCCTCTCTCACGTCTCACAATGAAGAACCATTGATATTGGCCTCATGCACATTCAAAGAGCATGTTGGGGAAAACGGGTGGCCTGGGAGCATGGTTTATGTCAGGCCCCTTACCCTGTGGGTCGTGTCACTGTGTGCGGAGGCTCCTTGGTTTACCGCCTGGACCTCTGCCCGGGACCCCCTTTCCTCAGCCCAGGCAGCCCTTCCGCAAAGTCACAGGGAGCCGGGTGGGTGTGTCCACATCAGCCATTACTGACAGTTTATGTATTGTTCTCTCTTCTCCTTCACTTGGAAAATTACTCTTCCTCCTTCAAGAAGGCTTAGTTGTCGGTAAAGAGGGACGGTTCTTGCTGTTGTAGGAGGTCTAGTGGAAAGGAAGGGCTTTGGGCGGGACAGCCGCATGCCTGCGTCCTGGTTATCACGGAATCAGTGTATGGCTGCGGGTGTCAGTGATCAACCTGTTCTGAGCCTCACTTTCCTTGTCTAAAAAAGAGCAAACCTCACCGTATTGTCCTGAGGATTAATGAAAGAAAATGAGGTTTATTAAATACAGAGCCTGGCATAAAAATATTGCACATACAATGATGACAGCTAATGAGCCCGGCTCAGGTTTGGGTGGGGTGTGGAGGGAGGGCGGTGACTGTCCCCAGGAGCGGCCAGGAGTGGTGTCCCTGGGCTGTACTTTGGCCGTGCCTCCTGGGCCTTGGCGGGCCTTGGCGCTTCTTCTGCTCTGGCTCCAGTAAGTGCAGATTCAGGGATGGGAGGAGTGGGGGCAGATAGTCTGGGAAGAAATGCAAGAAAAATAGAACCTACAGCCATTGTTTCCTGTTTTAAGATCACACTCACAAACTGGGTGTCGGTGAGCGAGAGGCTGGTGTACACACCCCACCCGGAGGACCCAGGAAGGTAAGCAGACATTGAACTCCAAGGCTGGGGCGGGGCGGGGGCTCCCCCCACCCGCCGGCTTTTCAGACCCTTCACTTCTCGCTCTCCTGCAGGACCGTGCTCACCCAAGAAGCCGTCATCACCGTGAAGGGGATCAGCCTCGGCAGCTATCTGGAGAGTTTGATGGCCAACACGATATCGTCCAACGCAAAGAAGGTACCATCTCTAGCTGTTCGGGGTCCCGATGAGCGGGGGTCCTACTGACTGCGGGCAGGTGGGGACGGCTCCAGGCCTGGGGGAACACAGGCCAGCAAGGCAGCCACCCCTTTCAGGAGCCAAACCATCTGGGCTCAGTTAACAAGACACACCCCACACCTCCAGGACAGGTATTGGCGTGGGCAGGCAGGACACTCGGGATTTTCAGCAGTTTCATATTTAATCGGCATTGAGTGGCTCTGGCTGAGCTTCTCCGTGTGCAGGGTTTCCCTTTGCCTCTCGCTCTGGTGGGATTTGGGAGCGAGCCTTGTGGAGGGAGTGGGGGAGGGATGACCAGGAGGCTGTCAGCCCTGGCCTCTCCAGCGGGGTTGGCAGGAAGAGCTTGGGTGTTTGGGAGGCACATCCCAGGCAGTGCTGGGTGCCAGAGCAGGGCCTGGCTGTTTGCCCAGCTCCCCTTGCCATCCTCCTCCTGCCGCCACCCCGACTCTCCCCTCTCCCCTTCTCTCTCTCGTTCTTTTTGGTCAGAAGAGATTCTTCATTCTGGGACCAGTGGGATGGCACCTAAGCCGTTCTTCCCTTCCTACCACGCTCAGGTCACGGCTTGGCCAAGAGCCATTTATTCTTGCGTTTAGGCTCATTGGTCTAGTCACTAATACAGAGCCAGTCTGCCCTATTTTTAGAAAAATCCAGATTTGAGGAAGGTCGGCAGTAGCTCAGCTCAGTTCAAGGAAGTTGGGGAGGCCCCCTGCCCAGAGCAGCACGCATCACGTCCACTCTGCGAGCCCTGGGGACGGAACCTGACCGACTCACTCTGTGTGTCTGGGGTCTGGCTTAGGGCAGCCCTGAGTGTTTGCTGAAGAATATTTTGGGAGGAAGGCAGCACTGGGTGAGACCATTCACCTCAGCCCTTTATGAGAAAAGTCAGGGGAAACTCAGTGAGGCCAGATCAAGGTCTTTTATTTCACTTTATTTGGGGGTTGCTGTTTTGGAGGCCTGTGGAGAATCACGGCTGCCCCAGCTGTGGTTGCCATCCGACAGCATCCCAGACACGTTTGGGGGATGCCGGGGCAGCCAGTGGCCTGAAGATGGAGGAGAAGCCAGAGGGGGAACCGGAGGGGGAGATGGAGGTGGAGAGGCGGGTGGCCCCGCACGCAGTTCAGGAGCTAGAAGTTAGGGGTGACTCACGGAGGAGGCTGAGGGGCCATGCTCCCATCACTGCCCTCAGTAGGTAACGGCACTCATGAAGGTTGCGGACTCAGCATAGCTCAAGCTGGTGCGGCAATTTCAGGCAGAACAGGTGCCACCTTATTTCTGGGGCTGAGAAGCTGCCTGCAGAACGTCTTGGCTGCATTTGCTGCAGAGCTGCGGGGCTGTCCCTGTGCATTTATGTGACCTGCATAGCCTGCTGTCTGCAGTGAGACAGGCAGGACTTCTGACACCACGTTGAAATCTTTCTGTGTTGCTCCAGGGGTGGGCTGCTATTGAGTGGATAATTGAAAATGCTGAACGCGCCCTGAGCTAACGAGGCCTGCAGCGCCCCTTGTGCTGAGCGGCGGTAACTACAGGATTCTTGAACCTGGGGAGGATCTGGTGCCCGCTCACCGTGTGCATGGCCTGCGTGCTGGGAGGGGGTCTGCAAGACACAGCTGCATGGGGGTCTCCAGCCGTGTAGTGAAGAACCTAACTGGGTTCATCCTCCTCTGAATGCACCAACTCGTTTTGTGGCAGGATTTATGTTCAGGTTTGTTACCTCGTCTCTGAGGGCAGTTCAGCTTCTCCTTCAAGCTGTTCTCAGCACATGGTCATGTGTCCTGGGACTGGTGTGTCCTCAGCAGGAAGGCTCTCACGAGCAGGTCCAGACAGTGTGAAGGGATGATCTTATGGGGGCAGTTTTCATTGGGGGCAAGACTAGAATACCTACCCACGTTCCTGTGAAGGTGCCCCAGGCCTGGGCGTCAGTGCTGTGGTGAGAAGGCAGCCCTCCTCCCCTCATGCTGCCAGCTGTGCATCCTCACTGGCCAGTAGCTTTTTGTGGCCGAAGCCATCTGCAGCATTTCCATGAGCTTCACAAACACTCCTTGGTTTCCTAGGCCAAGTGGCTGGGGTGTCAGAGCGGATTTGACACTCGTGTGGTCAGCAGTCGTCTCTGTACTTCTGCTTCCCTCTGTTCAGGGAATCCTTACTCCTTACTCCTTGAACCTCCTCTCACTCTTGGCTTTCCGAGCTGTGCTGCTCTGGGCCCTGCTTCCCACCGTCGGTCGGTCAGTCGGTCAGTCTGTCTGTAGCATGTATGCACACTCAGCGCCTCTGTCAACAGACGTGAGCCCCGTGGCTCAGGCTCCTTTAAGAACTTCCTGCTGATTTTGTTTAAGCCAGTGATGCTTAAGTTTGCCAGGACCTTTACCTTGAACTCAGGATCACGACCTTCTTCCTTGGATGAACCACTAGGGTGACCTCATGCAGACAGCCTGCCCACCTTGTGGGCGTCCTGCTTGTGCATGTGCATGTGTGTGTTTGATGGTGTGTGTGGAGTGTGTGTGGTGTGTATGTGATGCTGTCACTTTGAGTTGTGGACTCTGTCACATTCTGTTTCCTCATAAACTAGAGCTAAACTGCCTCAATTTTTAATCAGATGCCTCACCAAAAAAACCATCAAAAAGCAGGAAAAGGAAGAGAAGAAGGAAGAAGCAAGTCTGGAGTGCGGTCCTGGCTGGGTTGGGATAGGCGGGAGCTGCTGGGCCACAGCCTCCGCCAGCCTTGTCGGTCATGATCACACAGGGCAGGAGGCCCAGCTGGTGGTGGCGCCCGTGGAGCGAGGCCCGGGGAGCAGACCTGCTGGGAGGAGGCCGGGCCGCCGCTCTGCCCACTCCATGCTGAGCCATGCACCTGCTCTGCCACCCGCGTCGGGTTTGCTCAGACGGCTGTGGGGCCTTATCTGTCCTTCCTCAGCTCCAGCTCTCCTGCCAACTCTCGGGGTCTCACTAAAGAGCTTGTCTCTTTTCAGAGGACACCCCATTTCCCTCACTCGCCCTTGATCCACAGTCCCACTGCCGGTCTCTTCACACACATCTGGCCACCAGTTGTCACCTCAGAGGCAGTTGACGTGTGTCCGTGTCTTACCCCTGTCACGGATCTGCACACGCTAGAGTCGGGGCAACACAGGGACAGTTAGGATTGGTGGGGATAGCCGCATGCTCTGCCCTTGGGCTGCAACTAGACTGTCCCGCCATCCGGGGCCCCCGGCCGGACCGCAGCCTGTACTGCTCCTCACCACGCAGGCACCCACAGCCACTGTCAGGAGGTCGCAGCAAAAGGGCTGTGATTTCAAGCTCTCAGCTCTCCTGTTAGCATCAAGGTACCTCCCACTGGGAGTTCTAATTTTCTCATTTTCAAAAGTAAAATGTAGTATCTCTTTTAGTGTGTTTCAAATTATAAAAACTTTAGAGAAGCTCTCCGTAAAGGATGGGTAGAACTATATTCTACTGTGGTTTTTTTAGGTACTGCTTTTTCTTTGATAATAGTACTTCCAATCCAAAATGAAATGAAATTCATTTTTATTTTTATGAGAATATTTTATGCACATAGCGTAAGGTGAAATAGAGTTAAAAGTTTTATGACAAAAACAATCCCTCTTACCTCTTCTGCAAAGCACTCTTCTACCCTTCTGAGGGGACTGTTCACTCTTTTGATAGTTTTGGCATTTACTGTTAGATTTCTAAATTAATAAGCATATTCTGCTATTTCTTGATTCAACAATTTTAGACTTTATCTGCTGACTTCCTGCCATGGTAGATGGTTATTTTCTCTCTTAAATCTTCTTCCCCTCTCCCATTTCTCCAATGTAGCTATATTGTAACTTATTGTTAAAAGCACATTGGTTCCATAATTAAAACATACATAACTATGTATAACATAGTAACCTAACCTAACCTAACCTAACATACATAACCAAGTGAAAAAGTGTACTGTAATTACATTTTCTTTCTTTTTAAAAAAATATATTTATTTATTTATTTTGGCTGCGCCGGGTCTTATTTGTGGCATGTGGGATCTTCACTGCGGCATGCAGGATCTTTAGTTGTGGCATGAGGACTTCTTAGTTGCGGCATGTGGGATCCAGTTCCCTGACCAGGGATTGAACCTGGGCCCCCTGCATCGGGAGCACGGACTCTTACCCACTGGACCACCAGGGAAGTTCCTACATTTTCTTTCTTACGTAGCTTTTTTCTCCTTGAAGGTAGTAACTGTCTTATCCTCTTCATCTGTTTAATCTTATTTTTAGAAGTCTCTGGCTGAGTCCCCCACACTCTTCACCTCTTCACCTGCTCTCTGCAGCACCTTGTGACATCCTTTTCCAAGGTCAGACCCTGTAGGTAGCACACCCCTTTCTCATTTCTCTGGTGCTGTACTTCCTGGAGGCCAGTCTTGCTCTCTCTGACCAGCAGCTGTGTGGCTGTCATCCCTCCTGGCCATTTCCTCGGCCTGTCTCCCCTCCTGGAGCCCTTGTCTCCTGGCCTCCCTGCCTTCCTCTCTCTGTTTCTTACCACAGGATGGGGAAGGACACGCCATAGTAGCTTCCAAGATTTGGCACATCTGAAAATGTGCCTTCTGTTCCCACTCTTCACTCAAAGCTTGGTTGGACATACAGCTGTAGATAAAAATACTTTCAGAATTTGGAAGGCACTGCTCCATCGTTTTCCACTCCAATTCCTGAGCCTCTGTATGTGGCTTTTTTTTTCTCTCTGAAAGCTTTCAGGATCTCTTTGTCTCTGATGTGAAATTTCATACAGCTAAGCCTTGCTTGAAGTGATCTTTTTTAAAGCTCTCTGTGCTGCACTATGTGTGTTAAATTCCTGGTTTTGATGCTGCACTACAATTACGTAAAACGTTACTGAGGGACGTTGGCTGTTCCTGTACTACCTTTGCAGCTTCCAGTAAGTCTACATTAATTTCAAAATTAAAGGTTAAAAAAATACATAAATAGTGACTTCATGGAAAATGGTAGAGGTGGGTGCTCCCACTTCTGAAACAAATCAATGAACAGTCCTCCCATTGAAACAGTCAATAAACTGGCAAGAAAAAATATGACAGAATCAACTTTTGTAGAACTCTGGATTCTAGTCAAATACCTAAACCAACAAGTGGGGCGCAGAATGAATCTTGATTAACCCACCCTGCAGATTTTGGACTTCGCAGCCTCCAAAAGTAGAGCAGCCAATTCCTTAAAATAAATCCCTGTGTGTATGTGTGTGTGTGTGTGTATGTGTATACACACACACACACACACACACACACTCTATTGGTTCTGTTTCTCTGGAGAACCCTGACTAATACACTATTGAAGCTAAAACTGGTATCAATTCAAACTAGATTTTTATGAATTTAAGATGAAATTATAATTACCAGAATACACAGTAAGAAAATAACTAAAAACTATATAAAAAATAAAACAAAGGGGGAATCAAAATGTTATACTAGAAGAAAATCAAACATAATAGGAAGCAGTGAAGAAAGAATTCAGGAACAAAAGTTGTGAAATTTATAGAAAACAAATAGCAAAATGTAAGAAGTTAGTACATCTTTAACATTTACTTTAAAGGTAACTGGATTAAGTTTACCAATTAAAAGACAGAGATTGGCAGAATGGATGAAAAAACATGATCCTACTATATATCCTGCCTATAAAAGACTCACTTTAAAGCCAAAGAGATAAATAGGTTAAATGTGAAAGGATGGAAAAAGATATTCCATGAAAATGGTAACTAAAAGAGAGCTGAGCTGGGTGGCCACACTAATATCAGAAAAAATGGACTTTAAGGCAAAAATTGTTACAAAAGGCAAAGAAAGATATATATATACCACACTACAGAACCCCCAAATATATATAGCAAACATTAGCAGAAGAGAGAAATAGACAATTCTATGATAGAGACTTCAATAGTCCACTTTCAATAATGGATAGAATGTCCATTATTGGATAGACAGAAGATCAGTAAATAAATGGAGGATTTGAAGTACACTGTAAACCAACTTGACCTAACATATAGAACACTTCACTCAATAACAGCAGAATACACATTCTTCTCAAAAGCACATGGAATATTCTCCAGGATAGACCATATGTTAGGCCAAAAACCAAGTGTCAGTAAATTTAAGAAGACTGAAATCATAGAAAGTATCTTTTGTGATCATAATGAAGTTAGAAATCAATAGCATAAGGAAAACTGGAAAATTCACAAATGTGGAATTTAAAAAATGGACATCTAACAACAAGTGAGTCAAAGAAGAAATTATAAGTGAAATCATAAAATGGGATGAATGAAAATGAAAACAACATATTAAAACTTACGCAGTGAGAGCAGTGCTCAGATGGAAATTCATAGTTACAAACACATACGTTAAAAAAAGAGGAAAGCTGTCAAATCATTAACCTGACTTTAAGGACATAGAAAGTGAAGAAGAAGCTAAATCCATGGCTTGCAGAAGGAAAGAAATGATAAAGATTAGAGAGGAGATGAAATAGAAACTAGGAAAATATAGAATTATTGAAACCAAAAGTTGTTTTGAGAAGATTAACAAAATTGACAAACCTTTAGTTAGACTGACCAAGAACAAAAGAGGATTCAAAATAAAAAATCAGAATTGAAAGTGGGGGCATTACTACAGACCTTACAGAAGTAAAAGGGTATAAGAAAATACAGGCATACCTCATTTTATTGCATTTCACTTTACTGCACTTTGCAGATACTGCATTTTATTTTTACAAATTGAAGGTTTATGGCACCTCTGCCTCAAGCAAGTCTGTTGGCACCATTTTTCCAATAGCATTTGCTCACATCATGTCTCTGTGTCATGGTTTGGTAATTCTTGAAATATTTCAAACTTTTTCATTATATTTGTTACGGGGATCTGTTATCAGTGATCTTTGATGTCACTACTACAACATGCTGAAGGCTCAGATAATTAGCATTTTTTAGCAATAAAGTATTTTTAAATTAAAGTATGTATATATATTTTTAGATATAATGGTATTGCATACTTAATATACTACAGTATAGTATAAAATTAACTTTATATACACTGGGAAACCAAAAATTTCTTATGACTCGCTTTATTGTGATATTCGCTTTATTTTCATGATCTGGAATTGAACCTGCCATATCTCCAAGTTATGCCTGTACTATGAACGATTATACCAGAACAAATGAGATAACCTAAGTGAGATGGACAAATTTCTAGAAACACACAACTTACCAAAACTGATTCAGGAAGAAACAGAAAATCTCAACAGGCCTGTAACACGTAGAGATTGAATCAGTAATTAAAAGCCTCCCAACAAAGAAAAGTCCAAACATTAAAGAAGAATTAACAATCCTTCACAAACTTTTCCAAAAAAACAGAGGAGGGAATACATCCTAACATTCTGAGAGACTGGTATTAGCCTGATACTAAAATTAGGCAAAGACACCCCCAGAAAATAAAACTACATACTGATATCCTTTAAGAATATTGATGCAAAAATCCTTAACAAAATACTTGTAAGCTGAGTAGGAAATAGAGAATAGGAAAATAATAGAATTATTAAACCAGAGTTGTCTTGTTGAAAAGATTAACAAAATTGACAAACCTTCCAACTTTTCCACTAGTTTTTGTCTTGGCAAACTGTATTCTAGATTTCTAAATCTTTCCTGTTCATTATGGCATCCTGTCCTTGCTTCCCTCCTGTCTATAGAGATGAGTGTGAAGGGAGCTTTCCTCTGTGTCTGTCTGTGTTGGGGGCTTTACTCTGACACAGCGCGAAGCATTGCCCTCTACACTGGGTGACTCTTTTTTGCAGTGAACCTCTTGTTCCATGACCTCTAGGTAACTCTGTATAATCTCATAGAGGTAATGGTCTAAACTTGTCATGTAGGGAGTTCTGTTCTAGAGGGAGACATGAATATTTGTCATTTTGGAAACCATGGTTTTAAAAAATATATGTATATACATACATTTTTATTGCAGTATAGTTGATTTACAGTATTTTATATAAGTTTCAGGTGTACTACATAGTGATTCACAATTTTTAATGGTTATATTCCATTTATAGTTACTATAAAATATTGAGTATATTCCCTATGCTGTACCATATATCCTTATTGCTTCTCTATTTTATACGTAGTAGATTGTTCCTCTTAATCCCCCACCCCTATCGCGCCCCTTCCCTCTCCCCACTGGTAACCTCTAGTTTTCTGTATCTGTGAGTCTGTGCAAACCACATTTTTGAAGTGGAGATAAAATGCCAGAAAGGGTGGATTCTTGTGAGTCTTCTACAATGGCTATGGTGTGCAGAAATTCCCTGCGTAGTTTTGGAGGAAGATTGCATTTTTAGGGCAAGGACAGTTGTAAATGTCAGTTATTTGGACTCTTTAATTTTCTGGTAGACTGAAGTTGGGTAAAAATAAGCACATGCATGTGCTGGGTTTTTATTCTCCTATGTTTTCCATTATCAATACATTTTTTTCTTGGGGGGTGTTAGTCATTAAGAAAGCAGTAGTGATTATCTTCAAAATTTGTTTAGTGCAAAAGTGTTTGGCTTTGTAACTTTCAGTTTGGTCTGGAAGTGGATTCAATATTTATTTGTATTTGGAATTCACCATTAGTACAGTAGCAAATGTTGTCTGACAGAATACACGAAGCTGTGTGGATGGCCGTGTGAAACTTAACCTTGATTTCTAATTTGAGAAATACTCTCTGCTAGTGTTTCTTAATGAGTATCTGTCAACACTGCTGTTGCACTGACCTTCCGAAGGTACCCCCAGCACCCAGGGGCGGCCCCTCTCCTGAGATGACCTAGGCAGGAGGCTGGAGAAGGTGAGCGCGGTGGGACCTGACCGAGGCCTTCTTCCCCGGGAGGATCCTCACTGCTGTTCTCTCAGCCGGGTCACAAGGCCTTGGAGTGGGTTATCGGCTGCGTGAACTCAGAGCTGGAGGGGCTGGCAGCCCCCGCCTGCGCCAGGGCTTGAAGCACCACTGGCACCTGGCCTTGTGGTTCCCTGCACCCAGGACAGGAGACAGAGAGTCCGGGCAGCAAGTTGACAGCCGGGGCTGTACACACACGCTCTACATGTGTGTCTGAGGGAACATTCGTGGTTACTGCATGCGTGCCTGGGGACACTGAGGAGAAGGACTCTGGAAAGGGGCTGAATTTGCTACATTCGGGCCTGTCGTTCACCTTTACCTTTCTTTTTTTGGTGGAAAGATTTTTTGTTTAAGAAGTTAAACTTTTGATATCCCTTTCCTAGAAACCAAAGTATCAGGGTGAAAAAGGAATGGCTTTCTCACACTCTGTAACCTCCCACATTCAAATGGAAAGTTCTTGTGGGTGCTGATCCGCAGGTTTGCTGGGTGGATATTTGCCTCGGATTCTCAGGAAGGATGACCTGTCAGAGGGCGGGAGCAGGTTTTAAACGTGAGAGCCTGAGGTTGGCCTTGGAGCTTGTTAACATGACACATTCCAGGCCGTCAGCCCCGGGGCTCCTGCCAGGTCCAGCTGTGACTGCTCAGACCAGGCCTGGCGCTCCGTGCCCCAGGAGCCCTGTGCTCCGTCAGGGGCTGGGCGTGGCCTCTGCCCAACCTCCGCCGACCTGCCCGTACTCAAGTCTCGTGTTCTACAAACATCACTTAATTTGTCAGACTTCATTATCTCCCACTGACCACAGACCTTAGATTTAATTACGGACATGTGTTTTTAATTATATATATACAGTAACATAAAGAAAGCATCCTTATTTCATTTTAGTTTCTGAACATGAAATGGGATACATTTTTATGTTTAACCAAACCAACCAGTTTAGTGTTTTAGAGAAATGTGTATCAGGAGGAGGTATTTATTTTGACAATGTATTACTTGTGTAAGGTTTATTTTTTTGCCAAAAGCATAGAAAGAAATCCAGAATTCTGCTGCCTTTCCTCAGTTTCCTGTGTTACATCCCTGTTATTGTGGCCCTGAAGTCTGGTAGGAATAAAGTTGAAATGCACTAGTTACTGTGTCAAATATGCAGATAAACCAGAAGTTACTGGGCTGATGTTCAAGAGAAACCGAGAATATTTTCCGGAAGCTGGGCCCCAGGCTATCCCGTGGTCTGTGTAGGCGCCAGCCTCCTGGTCGGGTGGCCCTGCCTCGCTGTTACTGTAGAAGCAGTGCCAGGGGCTCTGGGATCAGAGGCTTCTCTTCTTGTAGGAAAAGCAATGGTGCTGAATATCCTTTGAAGAGTCTTCTGCCCATTTGGCATTAGAACCAACCGTTGCAAGTGTCTCTGATTTGAGCCAGTGCCTTTTGGCTTTGTAAGAGTGGGTAACTGCGCCAGCATTTCTGTCCTCATGTTAAGTAACAGGGTGCTTTGATGTAGGAGTTACCTGCCGGGTGTCTGTTACAAGTTCCATTTTCTTCCAGAGTAGTCTTCCCTAGCGGACCTCCACTTACGGCTAGGCCTTAGTGAATGCCCATATATTAAGAACAGATTTTCACAGGTTCTGTTACAACTTCAGTATCCAAAGGAGAGGCAGGGTTGTTCTGGTGACTCTGGCGGCTAGGGAGAGAGCACTTTGCCAGCCCACTGTGGGGCTAAAGGCGTGCGGGAGTGAACCGGGCAGACCACGTGACCTCTGAGCTTTGTTCCTGTCTGTAAAGTGTGGACACTGGGACCTACCTCGAAGTATCCAACCAGAAAGTGAGGTGAAGGCCTCATGGCTCCCGGTCCACAGCGCTGTTTCTGCCTGTGCTGGCCTGTCGCTGGGCTGCAGAGTCCCTTGAGGGGACCACTGGTGGGGCTGGAATTGGGAACACTGGGCTTCACTGATGGAACATACTTTTTTTTTTAACAATGGTATGTTTTGTTTTTTAAAAAAACTTTTATAATCACTAGTAAGAGTTAACTATCAACAGTGAAAGAGGCAGGCAGTAAGAAATGAATGGACACTGACTCAGTAGTGAATTGGATTTCTGGCCTTGACTTCTCATCACGTTCTATGCTTGTGTTTTCAGCTGTTATAGGACAGTTTGCTTAGGGCAGGAGTTGGCAAACCACAGCCCATGAGGTGGGAATGGTTTTTGTATCTTTAAGGGTTGTAAATAAACCCCTCCACTCAGGAGCGTACGTAACAGAGACCTAAGAGGCCCACGAAGGCTGAAATATTTACCGTCTGGCCTTTTACAGAAAAAGTTTCTGTAAAGCCAACCCCTTTCTTGGAAATTCCACCGTATCTTTCAATCAACATAAATAAAACTAAATTTGGTCTCTTCCACCAAACTGCTTTCCTCTCCCTGCTTTCTAATCAGTGCTCCTTCCATTTCCCAAGTACAAAACCTGAGGAATTTGAGACGATGGACATTTAGGTTGCATCCATGTCTAGGCCATTGTAAATAGTGCTGCAGTGAACATTGGGGTGCATGTATCTTTTCGAATTATGACTTCCTCCGGATATATGCCCAGGAGTGGGATCGTTGGATCATATGGTAACTCTGTTTTTAGTTTAAGGAAGCTCCATACTGTTCTCCATATTGGTTGTAACAACTCACATTCCCCACAACAGTGTACAAGGGTTCCCTTTCTCCACACCCTCTCTAGCATTTACTGTTTGTAGACTTTTTGATGATGGCCATTCTGACAAAAGTGATACCTCATTGTAGTTTTGATTTGCATTCCTCTAATAATTAGTGATGTTGATGTCTTTTTATGTGTTTTTTGGCCATTTCTTTGTTTTCTTTGGAGAAATGTCTATTTAGATCTTCTGCCCATTTGTGATCGGGTTGTTTGGTTTCTTTTTTTTTTTTTTTTGATATAGAGCTGCATGAGCTGTTTGTATATTTTGGAGATTAATACTTTGTTGGTCACTTTGTTGGCAAATGGGGTTGGCAACACCATTCTGTGGGTTGTCTTTTCATTTTGTTTATGCTGTGCAAAAGCTTTCAAGTTTAATTAGGTCCCATTTGTTTATTTTTGTTTTTATTTTCATTACTCCTACAAGGTGGATCAAAGAAGACATTGCTGCAATTTATGTCAAAGAGTGTTCTGCCTATGTTTTCCTCTAGGAGTTTTATAATGTCCAGACTTACATTTAGGTCTTTGATCCATTCTGAGTTTATTTTTGTGTATGGTGTTAGAGAGTGTTCTAATTTCATTCTTTTACATGTAGCTGTTCAGTTTTCCCAGCACCATTTATTGAAGAGACTGTCTTTTCTCCACTGTATGTTCTTGCCTCCTCTGTCATAGATAAATCGACCATAGGTGCATAGGTTTATTTTTGGGCTTTCTATCCTGTTCCATTGATCTATCTTTCTGTTTTTGCACCAGTATCATACTGTTTTGATGACTGTAGCTTTGTAGTATAGTCTGAAGTCAGGGAGCCTGATTCCTCCAGCTCCATTTTTCTTTCTCAGGATTGCTTTGGCTATTCGGGGTCTTTTGTGTTTCCATACAAATTTAAAAATTGGTAATTTTTTTTCTGGCTGTGCCCGACGGCATGTGGGATCTTAGTTCCCTGACAAGGGATAAAATCTGTGCCCCCTGCATTGGAAGTGTGGAGCCTTAACCACTGGACTACCAGGGAAGTCCGCCATTGGTAATTTGATAGGGATTGCTCTGAATCTGTAGATTGCTTTGGGTAGTATAGTCATTTTGACAATATTGATTCTTCCAATCAAGAACATGGTATATCTTTCCATCTATTTGTGTGATCTTCAATTTCTTTCATCAGCATCTTATAGTTTTCAGAGTAAAGGTCTTTTGTCTTCTCAGGTATGTTTACTCCTACATATATATATATATATATATATATATATATATATATTTTAAGATCTATTATTTATTTATTTTTGGCTGCATTGGGTCTTCGTTGTGGCATGCGGGATCTTTCATTGTGGCACGCGGGCTCTTCATTGTGGTGCACGGGGTTCTCTCTAGTTGTGGCATGTGGGTTTTCTCTTCTCTAGTTGTGGTCCGCAGGCTCCAGAACGTGTGGGCTCTGTAGTTTGCGGCATGCAGGCTCTAGTTGAGGTGCGCAAGCTCAGTAGTTGTGGCATGTGGGCTTAGTTGCCCTGCGGCATGTGGGATCCAATTTTCCCGACCAGGGATGGAACCCAAGTCCCCTGCACTGTAAGGCAGATTCTTTACCACTGGACCACCAGGGAAGTCCCTATTGCTATTTTATTCTTTTTGACATGATGGTAAATGGGATTGTTTCCTTAATTTCTCTTTCTGATCTTTTGCTGTTAGTATGTAGGAATGCAAGAGATTTCTGTGTGTTAATTTTGTATCCTGCAACTTTACTGAATTCACTGATGAGCTCTAGTAGTTTTCTGGTAGCATCTTTAGGATTTTCTATGTATAGTATCATGTCATCTGCAAACAGTGACAGTTTTACTTCTTTTCCCGTTTGGATCCCTTTTATTTCTTTTTCTTCTCTGACTGCCGTGGCTAGGACTTCCACTAGTATATTGAATAAAAGTCACGACAGTGGACAGCCTTGTCTTATTCCTGATCTTGGAGGGAATGCTTTCAGCTTTTCACTGTTGAGAATGATGTTAGCTCTGGGTTTGTTGTAAATGGCGTTTATTATGTTGAGGTAAGTTCCCTCTATGCCCACTCTCACTGGAATCAAAACCAAGGTCTAGGCATTGGCCCAGATGATTCTGATCCAGGTGTCATCAGACCACACTTTGGGGCATATTGGGTCCCCTCCCTCCTCTGAACCCACCTTGAAATCTACTTCCATGAAGGTGTTCTTGACTGACACCAGCTCACAGCTTACTACAAATACCTAGACATTTATATTGCTTTGGATTTTTTCGAACTATTTACACATGTATTTGACCAGGAGCCAAGATGAGATGTTTACTTTGCACGCACAGCCCTGGGCATTCACTGGGTGCTTGGTGACATGAGGACTGGATTCAGAATCATAGCCCTTGGTGGGAAAAGCAGGTGGAAACACAGCAGGGTCGTGAGCACAGCATCGGAAGTGGTGACCTCAGGTGTGATGTTGGGCTAGTGGTTTGACCTTGGGCAAATGACCACCTTGCTATTCCTGTTTTTCAGATGTAAAAGAGGGTATGCATAGCACCTGCTTACAGTTGAGTATCAGAGTTGTGGCTGAGGGTGCTTTGCACAGTACCTGATATAGAAAAGTGCTTGAAACCAAGCAAGACCCTGCAGGACCTTTGTGGTGACAGACCCCACCCTCCCATGTCCCCTGCCTCTTGTTTGTAGAAAAGCTTTAGCCTCCTAGGCCTTCCCCAATTTCCAAAGAGCAAATTTAATCAGGGAAGTGAGAAAATGCAGAAACAAATGAAAACAGTCAAGCAAGTCAAAGTAATGATAATTTAGCCATTAAATGAACTCAAGGACCTTTAGTTCCTCGACAAGGGCTATAAGTAATATCCTGAACTATATCCTGAGTTGTTTTGCAGATACTAAATCCTCACCAGGTGGAGAAGTTAACTGCATGTTGACCACAAGCACATAGACCCCTAGAGCGGTTAGAATCAGAAGGTTGATGATGTTAACTGCTGAAATACCACCCTGTTACCTCATCACCCACTGAATCAGACAAATGTCCACAGGCTGATATGGCACCCATGACCCTCTCCCTCACCTTGCCTTTAAAAACCCTTGCCTGAAGGACATCAGGGAGTTTGGGTCTTTTGGTCACAAGCTACCCATTCTCCTTGCTTAGGCCCATGCTGGGTGCCTTGCAATAAATGCTGTACTTTCCTTCACCACAACCCAGTGTCAGTAGGTTGGCTTTGCTGCATGTTGGGCGAGCAAACCCAAGTTTGGCTGGAAAACAATTTTGGTGACCCAGGTGGGCCTTCCATCCCAAGTGGGCATCTTGCCAATGGCACACTGGCCCCTGGCCATTGGCAGTTCATGGATCCTGTCCAGCAGCTGCCTGAGCACTTTTTTCTAAGGCGCAGTCCCAAGTGCTTGCACTGACTGGACATTCCTGGCCCATGGCAGTTTTGATTCCATGGTGATGGAAACAAGGCTCTGGTCCTGATCTGGTTTGGTCTGTGAGACCTCTCTGGTAAGTGGCAGAACTTCCTATGTGACTACACCATGGTATTCTTCCCTACTGGGTTGCCTTGCTTGGAATTTTCCTTTTGGCGGGGGCTGTGTGGAGGGGAGACGTAAAACTTGGTCATCTGGTTTTAAGTGGAATGCCACTTTAATTGGATTTCCCCTTCTGGGTCGAGGAGTCCCTCAGCCATCCAGCACTGCCTGAGTGGTAATTGGAAAACTCCCTGTTAGACCAAGGCTGATCTTCACCCCTGTCTGGAATTCCAGATAAGAAACTTTCCATTCTCATGCTAGGGAACTACAACCCTGAAAGGCCACCAGCCAACACTCTGCCGGGTTCTGATGTGTTTCTGGAAATATCCACAAAATGAGAAAAAAGTGGGGGGGGGAGGAATCGGAGCTCTATTCCATCTCATAGTCCCCTGGGATGTAATTTGCAAAACTGGGAGAGCTTTAGTTATGCTCCTACAAAGAGATAGAAAGAAAATGATTTTTCCAACACTGTGTGGCCACAATATTCTTTAGACTTGAGAAAAATTCCAAAACTGGTTCTTTTTTTACTCAGAGAAAACTGGCTTGATAAAATATTTTTTCAAAATTCTGACCCTGAGAGAACAAAAGTATTCCTAGGAGAAAGCTTTAAGTTATAACTCTTATCATGTCCTTGGAATGCAAACACAGTCCACAATGCCTGAGACTACAGCCTTGGGTTAATCAGTAGAACCTGAAACTGAAAGGAAAAAAGGGAAAAGAGGCTTAAAATTCAAGTGAGTAAACTTACTCCAACTGTTATTTATAAACTAATGAGTTTTATAATGTCTGATTCATGACTAAGTTTTAAAATAAAGCTATGAGATCTCTGATTCTGTCTTCATGTAAAAATGAATCTATGAATGAGCTCTATTTAATTTGCTTAAAGGAAATTAAGTGCTTATATAAATTCTCAGAAATACAACAGAAACTCTCATGTGATCTGGGGAATATTCAATATTAAATTAATATCTGGCATTAAAGTTACAGTTTGTTGGTTTAATTAATACAGAAATGTCTTTAGAGTCATCAATATTAAATATAATACTTTTATCATACCTAGATTTAATAGAAGCCAAATAAGTTCATATTATATCTGCTGTAAAATCTGTCTGCAAAAAAATTAACTTGGTATGATGATATTTTCATAAGCTCTGAAATAGAGATAAATGGGATAGAAGCTTTTAGGTGAACTCTTTAGGAATAATTACGCTTTCATTTCTCCAGAGGTTGGTAACTTGAAATTTTAGAATTTTACTAAATTAAGGTAAATTATGAGAATTCATTGAATGTCTAGATCATTTTTAATTAAGATAAAATACTGGAATATTGATTGCTAGGCAAGTCTAAGTTTGCCTATCTTCTTATGAGAGAAAAGCTAAAAACATATGTTTATTAGACAAACGTCTTGGACCATGTTAAAAGAAAGAAATTATGCTATGAGAAAATGTATGTTTTTAAAGGTTATGGAATGTTTTCATTAAATGTGCCAGTGAGGAAATGCTGATGTAAGAAACAGTTCACAGTTGCTTGCTTCTTGGTTTTTGCTAGAGAATAAGGTTTTTAAAACTTAAAAATTACAATATATATGCAATTAAACTACTAAAGATAGTAAGGGAAGCTTTACAATATGTAAAGAAAGTAGTATATATGTTGTCAATGAGAGAAGGTATAAAGAATGGAAATATTTTGTTAAGTGAAAAAAAGTAATTTTATCCTAGAGCTGGTTGTTTCTGGATGAGAAAGAAAATAAGGGACAAACTAATATGGATACAGAAAGTGATAGAATGTTTGTGGAAAAGGAACCTTAAGGAAAGAATTTTGTTCATGGTCAACATTGGCTAAGATTAGATTCAATTTAATTAAGTAAATAAATTTTGTTACTAAAAGTAGGCTGGTACAAACTGGAGTTTGATTTTCTCTGTTAAGAGAATAAAGTATTCCTGCAATATTGAGCTGCTTTTGATGACATATTGTAAGCTTCATAGGTTTTTCTTTCTCTGGCTAACTTTGGGATGTTTCAAAGGGCCCGTAAAGCATCTCAGTGAGAAATATTAAACTAATTAGAATTATTTGGTATATTAAATTACATGAGAAGCATTCGCAAATGAGTGGTGATGAACATTCTTAGGTTATACTGTATGGATAAATGTCATTAGTGTAAGTGTTCTAGAAATTATATGAAGTTCCTAAAATTTGAATATGTCCTGATACTCTGTTATCAGTCAATTTTAGCTATTATCTTAAAATGCTGTATATCAACTTGGTTAAGTTTGTCCAATTGCATTTTTTTTTTAATTTATTTATTTTATTTATTTTTGGCTGGGTTGGGTGTTCGTTGCTGCACTCAGGCTTTCTCTAGTTGTGGAGAGCAGGGGCTACTCTTCGTTGCGGTGTGTGGGCTTCTCATTGCTGTGGCTTCTCTTGTGGAACACAGGCCCCAGGCATGCAGGCTTCAGTAGTTGCAGCATGTGGTCTCAGTAGTTGTGGCTCACGGGCTCCAGAGCACAGGCTCAGCAGTTGTGGCACACAGGCTTAGCTGTTCCGTGGCATGTGGGATCTTCCCAGACCAGGGCTCGAACCCGGGTCCCCTGCATTGGCAGGCAGATTCTCAACCACTGCGCCACCAGGGAAGCCCGCCAATTGCATTTTAATCAGATCTTTCCCTGTGCCTTTTTAAGTCTTTTTTCATCCATGGAGAGTTATTGTTTCACTCTGATGCTTTTGCAAAAATGCTTCATCTTCAAGACGATTCATAGAAAGCACTTTTGGACAAGTACAGGTTTCTGATAACTTTTAGATCATATAGCTGAACTCGGTAAGAAATTAAAGAATTATAATAGAAACCCAAATGACCTCATAAAACTGTTTACCAAATGTTTGTCTCCCTATCAAAATGGAAAGAAAATTCTCTAGTAAAGTTGTCACAGAGTATAACTAATCATGACATGTATCACTACTTGTTTTAAGTCTGTTGTTAGAAGCACATGTACAATGTTTATGAGACAATTCAGTATAATTGATAAAATGTATAGCCTATAAAATGCTTCCCCATTAATCTAGCTCTGAGCTTGTTTACTGTCAGTTTTCCCCCAATGTGGACAACTAGGCAAATGTGTGTACACACAAAAGTAGGCCTTGCACTGAAGGACAGGATAACCAGGGTAGGCAACTACCACCCTGGGCATCGCAGGGCAGGCGACTACCACCCTGGCATCGAGGGAAAAATATTTTGATCATCAATGCTTTCTATAGATTTGCAATCAAAAGGGGAAAATGATGGAGGAAATTCTCACATATTGAGGTAGGGGGATGTCATTCTGGCGTACACATGATTTAACTTGAATTTTAGGCTAATCAAAACAGTCTGTTTATGGCCTATTAAACATAAATCATACATCCGCTTTAACCATTAAATGAAATAATGCATTTAAAAAAATAGAATAACCATGGTTCAGGCATCCAAATGGAGCTGGGTGTCTGTTGTGGACGTGGTTTCAGATGTGTTCCTGTATTATCCCTTAAATTTTCTGAATTGTATCAGAATCAAGGATACCACCAGCTGTTCTCAAAACATTATCTGCTAGCAGCTTCCACCTTATGGTCATAAGGTCTCCTCTTGTAACTGTGAAACCTTTCTCTTACTTGAGGAATAGTAATGGCAAATGAGACAATTCAAGACGTAGCCTCCCAGCAGAAGGCACTACATTCTTTAACAAGAATAATACGAGAAAATAAAATAGCTTTAAATTTTGTTTTAGCAAAAAAGGAGATATATGTGTAATGGCCAGTAGCTCCTGCTATGTATATATTAACACCCCAGAAAAAGTGAAACCCAAATAAATAGAATCATTCTGAAGGTTACTTGGTTACAGAATGTATGTAAAGAGGAATGACCCACTTCAAAACTTATGTTTTCTGATTGCTATCTGGAATAGGAAGACTCTTTCAGGGACTACTACCAGGGTGTGCATTTTGGTCATTATCATCACTGTAATATGAGTACTATTTTCAAATATTTGTTCAGGTGCTATGACAAAGGAATCAGGGACTTCCCTGGTGGTCCAGTGGTTAAGACTCCCATGTTTCCACTGCAGGGGGGTACAGGTTCAATCCCTGGTCGGGGAATTAAGATCCTGCGTGCTATGCTGTGCGGTGAAAAAAAAAAAGACAAAGCAATCAGAGAGGTAATATTTTTCATAATACAAAATATTGATGCTAAGCTTGAGACTTGAGAATTCTTTAAAATTAAAGTCAATGAAAGATTTGACAGCCAATATAGTGGAGTAGAAAGACCCTGAGCTCACCTCCTCTGACGAGCACGCCAAAATCACAACTATCTGCAGAACAACCACTGACGAAAAAGACTGGAACCTACCAGAAAAGGTCTTCTAAAACAACCCCAACAAGCCAGGAGAGGCATACACATGATATAATCAAAATTCCATACCCCTCCCTTGGGTGGGCAACACACACCTGGAAAATAATTATATTGCAGAGGTTCTCCTACAGCAATGAGAGTTCTGAGCCCCACGTCAGGCTCCCCAGTCTGGAGGTCCAGCACCAGCAAGATGAGCCCCCAGAGCATTTGGCTTTGAAGGCCAGCAGGGCTTAACTGGAGGAGACCCACAGGACTGGGGAAATAAGAGACTTCACTCTTAAAGGGTGCACACAAAACCTCATGCATACTGGGACCCAGGGTGAAAGCAGTAATTTGATAGGAGCCTGGGCCAGACCTACCTGCAAGTCTTGAAGAGTCTCCTGGAAAGGTGGGGGTTGGCTGCAGCTCACCCTGGAGACAGACACTGGGGGCAGACATAGTGGGGAACTTTCAGCTGTGTGAACACTACTGAGGCTGGTGGCTGACATCTTGGATCATTAGTGCCAAGACCTGGCCCCACCAAACAGCCTGCAGGTGCCAGTGCTGGGACACCTACCAAAGGCCACTTCTCCAAGGTCAAGAAATGTAACCAACCTACCACATACATAAAAATACAAATAGCAACTTAGACAAAATGATGCGGCAGAAGATTATGTTCCAGACGAAGGAAAAAGATAAAACCCCAGAAGAAGAACTAAGTGAAGTGGAGATAGGTAATCTACCCGAGAAAGAGTTCAGAGTAGAGATGATCAAAAGAACTCTGGAGGGGAATGGATGCACAGAGCGAGAAGTTAGAAGTTTTTCACAAAGAATTAGAAAACAGAACAACCAGAGATGAAGAATACAGTAACTGAAATGAAAAATACACGAGAAGGAATCAATAGTAGACTAAATGATTCAGAAGAACGTATCAATGAGCTAGAAGACAGAGTAGCAGAAATCACTGCCACTGAACACAAAAAAGTAAAAATGAAAAGAAATGGGGACAATTTGAGACCTCTGGGACAATATCAAGTGCACTAGTAGGGGTCCCAGAAGGAGAAGAGAGGGAGAAAGGGCCTGAGAAAATACATGAAGAGATAATAGCTGAAAACCTCCCTAACCTGGGAAAGGAAAGAGTTACTCAAGATCAGGAAAGAGGAACACACCAAGACACACGGTAGTCAAAATGACAAAATTTATAAAAGATAGAATATGAAAAGCAGCAAATAACACACAAAGCAGCTCCCATAAGGCTATCAGCTGACTTTTCAGCAGAAACTCTGCAGGCCAGAAGGGACTGGCACAATATATTTAAAGTGATAAAAGGGAAAAACCTACAACCAAGAATACTCTACCCAGCAAGGCTCTCATTCATATTTGATGGAGAAATCAAAAATTTTACAGACAAGCAAAAGCTAAAAGAATTCAGCACCGCCACACCAGTTTTACAACAAATGTTAAAGGAAGTTCTCTAGGTGAAAAATAAAAGGCCACAGCTAGAAACAAGTAAGTTGCAGAATGAAAAAGCTCACCAGTAAAGACAAACATACAGTAAAGGTAGGAAATCATCCACACACAAAGCTAGAAGGGAGGTTAAAAGACAAAAGTAGTAAAATTATCCGTATCCACAATAAGCAGTTAAGGGATAACAAAAACAATTAGATGTAAAATATGATATCAAAAACAGTAATTGTGAGGGGAGGAGAGTACAAATGCAGGGTATTTAAAATGCATTGGAAATTAAGAGATCAGCAACTTAAGATAATCATGTACATATAAATACTGCTATACCAAAACCTCATGGAAACCACAAGCCAAAAATCTGTAATAGATAAACACACAGAAAAAGGAATCCAGACATAATACTAAAGATAGTCATCAAATCACAACAGAACAAAGGAAAGAAAAAGGGAAAAAAAAGACCTACAAAAACAAATCCAAAATAATTAATGGGACTTCCCTGGTGGTCCAGTGGTTAAGACTATGTGCTTCTACCTCAGGGGACGTGGGTTCAATCCCTGGCCGAGGAACTAAGATCCCACATGCTGCACGAACAAAAACAAACAAACAAAAACAATGGCACTAAGAACATATGTACTGATAACTACATTGAATGTAAATGGACTAAATCCTCCAACCAAGAGACACAGACTGGCTAAATGGATACAAAAACAAGACCCATATATATGCTACCTACAAGAGACTCACTTCAGATCTAGAAATTCATACAGACTGAAAATGAGGGGATGGAAAAAGGTGTTCCACGCAAATGGAAATCAAAAGAAAGCGAGAGTAACAATACTTACATCAGACAAAATAGGCTTTAAATTGAAGACTGTTACAAGAGACAAAGAGGGATGCTACGTAAGAAAATATAACAATTGTAAACATATAGGCAACCAAAATAGGAGCACCTCAATATATAAGGCAAATATTAACAGACATAAAAGGAGAAAGTGTCAGTAACACAATAGTAGTGGGGGACCATAATACCCCACTTACATCAACGGCCAACTCATCCAGACAGAAAATCAATAAGAAAACACAGGCCTTAAATAACACATTAGACCAACTTGACTTGATTGATATTGATAGAGCATTCCATCCAAAAGCAGCAGAATACACATTTTTTCCAACTGCACATGGAATATTCTCCAGGATAGATCACATGCTAGGTCACAAAACAAGCCTTGGTATATTTAAGATAATTGAAATCACACAAGCATCTTTTCCAACCACAACACTATGAGACTAGAAATGAACTACAAAAAAAAAAACACAAAACCTGCAAGAAACCCAAACAGGTGGAAGCTAAACAACATGCCACTAAACAACCAGTGGCTCACTGAAGAAATCAAAGAGGAAGTTAAAAAATACCCAGAGACAAATGAAAATGAAAACACAGTGACCCAAAAACCTATAGGACACAGCAAAAGCAGTTCTAAGAAGGAAGGTTATAAAGATACAAGCTTACCTCAGGAAACAAGTAAAGTCTCAAACAGCCTAATTTTACACCTAAAGCAACTAGAGAAAGAAGAACAAACAAAACCCAAAGTTAGTAAAAGGAAAGAAATCATAAAGATCAGAGCAGAAATAAATGAAATAGAGACTAAAACAAAAAAACAACAGAAAAGATCAATGAAACCAAAAGCTGGTTCTTTGAAAAGATAAATAAAATTGATAAACCTTTAACCAGACTCATCAAGAAAAAGGGCCCAAATTAATAAAACCACAAATGAAAAAGAAGTTATAACCAATACCATAGAAATACAAAGGATCATAAGAGACTACTACAAGCAACTATATGCCAATAAAATGGACAACCTAGAAGAAATGGACAAATTCTTAGAAAGGTACAATCTCCCAAGACTGAACAAGGAAGAATTAGAATATGAACAGACCAATTACCAATACTAAAATTGCATAAGTAATTTAAAAACTCCCCCAAAAGTCCAGGACCAGATGGCTTCTTCACAGGTGAATTAGCGAAGAGTTAACACCCATCCTTCTGAAACTATTCAGAAAAATTGCAGAGGAAGGAACACTTCCAAACTCATTCTGTGAGGCCACAATCACCCTGATGCCAAAACCAGACAAAGATATCACACTCAAAAAAAGAAAATTACAGGCCATTATCACTGATGAACATAGATGTAAAACTCAACAAAATACTAGTGAACTGACTCCAACAATACATTAAAAGGATCATACACCATGGTCAAGTGGGATTTATCCCAGGGATGCAAGTATTTCTCAACGTCCATGAATCAACCAATGCAATATAACATATTAACAAACTGAAGAATAAAAAACATTTGATCATCTCAGTAGATGCAGAAAAAGCTTTTGATAAAATTCAACATCCACTTATAAACTCTTCAGAAAGTGGGCATAGAGAGAACAAACCTCAACATAATAAACGCCATATATGACAAACTCATACACAACAGCTAATATCATACTTAACAGTGAAAAGCTAAAACCATTCCCTATAAGATAAGGAACAAGACAAGGATGACCACACTTGCCACTTTTATTCAACATAGTTTTGGAAGTCCTAGCCATGGCAATCAGAGAAGAAAATGAAATAAAAGGGATCCAAACTGGAAGGGAAGAGGTAAAACTGTCACTGTTTGCAGATGACATACTATACATAGAAAATCCTAAAGATGCCACCTGAAAACTAGAGCTCATCAATGAATATGGTAAAGTTGCAGGGTACAAAATTAATACACAGAAATCTGTTGCATTTCTATAGATTAACAATGAACTATCAGAAAGAGAAATTAAGGAAACAATCCTATGTACCATTGCATCAAAAAGAATAAAATACTTAGGTATAAACCTACCTAAGGAGGCAAAAGACTACTCTGAAAACTATAGGACACTGATGAAAGAAATTGAAGACCACACAGATGGAAAGATTTGGTGTGTTCTTGGATTGGAAGACTCAATATTGTTAAAATGACTGTACTACCCAAAGTAATCTACAGATTCAGTGAAATCCCTATCAAACTACCAATGGCATTTTTCACAGGATTAGAACAAAAAATTTTTTTTTATTAGAACAAATTTTTTTTTTAATTTGTATGGAAACAGAAAAGACCCTGAATAGCCAGAACAATCTTGGGAAAGAATGGAGCTAGAACAATCATGCTTCCTGACTTCAGACTATACTACAAAGCTACAGTCATCAAAACAGTATGGTACTGGCACAGAAACAGACACATAGATCAATGGAACAGGATAGATAGCCCAGAAATAAACCCATGAACTTATGGTCAATTAATCTATGACAAAGGAGGCAAGAATATACAATAGAGAAAAGACAGTCTTTTCAATAAGTGATGCTGGGAAAACTGGACAGTTACAGCTAAAAGAATGAAATTAGAACATTCTCTAACACCATATACAAAAATAAACTCAAAATGGATTAAAGACCTAAATGTAAGACTAGACACTATAAAACTACTAGAGGAAAACATAGGCAGAATGCTCTTTGACATAAATCACAGCAATATTTTTTTGGATCCGTTTCCTGGAGTAATGGAAACAAAGCAGAAATAAATAAACTAATTAAACTTAAAAGCTTTTGCACAGCAAAGGAAACCATAAACAAAACGAACAGACAACCTATGGAATGGGAGAAAATTTTGCAAATGATGCAACTGACAAGGGATTGATTTCCAAAATATACAAATAGCTCATACAATTCAATAACAAAAAAACCCAAACAACCCAATAAAAAAATGGGCAGAACACAACTGCTGAGCCTGCACTCTAGAGCCTGCGAGCCACAACTGCTGGGCCCGGGTGCCACAACTGCTGAAGCCTGCGTGCCTGGAGCCCATGCTCCGCAACAGGAGAGGCCACCACAGTGAGAAGCCCGCTCACTACAACGGAGAGTAGCCCCCACTCGCCGCAACCAGAGAAAGCCTGCGCACAGCAACAAAGACCAACAGAGCCAAAAATAAATAAATAAATTTATTTTAAAAAAATGGGCAGAAGATCTAAATAGACATTTCTCCAAAGAAGACATACAGATGGCCAACAGGCACGTGAAAAGATGCTCAACATCACTAATTATTAGAGAAATGTAAATCAAAACTACAATGAGGTATCACCTCACACTGGTCAGAATGGCCATCATCAAAAAATCTACAAATAATAAATGCTGGAGAGGTTGTGGGAGAAAGGGAACCCTCTTACACCGTTTTGGCAGGAATGTAAATTGGTGCAGCCACTACAGAGAACAGTATGGAGGTTCCTTAAAAAACTAAAAACAGAGTTACCATATGATCCAACAATCCCATTCCTGGGCATATATCTGGAAAAGATAAAAACTCTAATTCAAAGAGATACATGCACCCCAGTGTTCATAGCAGAACTATTTACAGTAGCCAAGACATGGAAGCAACCTAAATGTCCATCAATGGATGGATGAATAAAGAAGCTGTGGTACATACATACAGTGGAATATTACTCAGCCATAAAAAAGAGTGAAATAATGCCATCTGCAACAACAAGGATGGACCTAAAGATTATCATACTAAGTGAAGTCAGAGAAAGACAAATATGCATCACTTATATGTGGAAAAAATGATACAAATGAACTTATATACAAACAGAAATAGACCCACAGACATAGAAAACAAACTTACAGTTACCAAAGGGGAATGGGGGTGAGGGATAAATTAGGATTTGGGGATTAACATATACACACTACTATATATAAAACAGATAACCAACTGTATAGCACAGAGAACTATACTGAGTATATTGTAATAAGCTATAAGGGAAAAGAATCTGAAAATGAATACGTGTGTGTGTGTATACACACACCCATGTATAACTGAATTACTTTGTTGTACACCTGAAACACTGTAAAGCAATTATACCTTAACTTTAAAAAATAATGAAGTCAATGACTTTATCTCCTCTTATCCTGAAAATTTGGCTTTGCCCCCATTCAGCAGTTAGTAGCCAGAGCACTCATCATCCCTGTTCCCCTCAGGATTGACGAATATCAAAGAAAAGGGGGGACTGAAACCGGGCAGGACCCTGTGGGGCCTTCCTTGTGACAGATCCCACCCTCCTGTGTCCCCTGCCTCTTGTTTGTAGAAAAGTTTTAGCCTCCTAGGCCTTCCCCAATTTCCAAACAGATTTAATCAGAGAAGTGAGAAAATGCAGAAACAAAGTAAAACAGTTAAGCAAGTCAAAACAATAGTTTAGCCATAAAACAAAGTCAAGGACCTTTAGTTCTTCCTCAAGGGCAATAGAAAATATCCTGAGTCATATCCTGAGTTGTTTTGCAGATACTAAATCCCCCACCAGGTGGAGAAGTTAACTACACGCTGACCATCGGCACACAGACCCCCCAGAGTGGTCGGAACCAGAAGGTTGATGGTGTTGACTCCTGAAATACCACCCTGTTACCTCACCACCCACCAATCAAACAAACGTCCACAAGTTGATTAGGCACCCTGACCCTCTCCCTCACCTTGCTTTTAAAAATGCTTACCTGAAAGCCATCAGAGAGTTCGGGTCTTTTGATCATGAGCTGCCCATTCTCCTTGCCTGGCCCTATGTTGGGTGCCCTGCGCTAACTGCCGCACTTCCCTTCACAACCCAGTGTCAGTAGATTAGCTTTGCTGTGTCAGGCGAGTGAAATCACGTTTGGTTCAGTAGTTCTGTAACATGCTCAATTATTGGTAGCTATCATTAGCTACTAAAAATCAGCAAAATATTTTAAAAGTTATTAATAGTAACAGCACAAAGTATCTAATCTCATAAAGCTTACCTTTGTGTGTGTGTGTGTGTGTGGTACGCGGGCCTCTCACTGTTGTGGCCTCTCCCGTTGTGAAGCATAGGCTCCGGACGCGCAGGCTCAGCGGCCACGGCTCACGGGCCTAGCCGCTCCGCGGCATGTGGGATCCTCCCGGACCGGGGCACGAACCCGTGTCCCCTACGTCAGCAGGCGGACTCTCAACCACTGCGCCACCAGGGAAGCCCATAAAGCTTACCTTTTATCTTCCCTTATTTTCTTTTCTTGGCCAAATTATTTTAATATGACAAATTTGAAATCATTTAATATATTTTATTTCAGCCCAGTTGGCACATAAATTTTAATCAAAGTATTATGATTACTACCATACTATGAGAGGGGCAAGTAGTAAAAAGGTAATGAGTACGAGCTCAGTGCTGATAAACATATGCTTTGCATTTATGTAGTGGCTTCGATTATGGGTCTTTAACATCTGCCCATCAATTTGTTAATGGAAAAAACCTGGGTCAGGAGGCTGGGCTGTACATGGTGGCTCCACCCAGGGGCTCTGGAAGTGGAAGAGTGCCTGGAGAGGAACTGTGATGAGTGGCATTTACAAGAGTGGGGTCGGAAACCCAGACTGGCAAGTAGGGTTTCTGTGAGCTGCAGGTAACCAACAGATGCATGAGCTGCTGACTCAAGCCTCCCTATTCTAATTGCCCACGTTAGGCCTGCAGTGATTTGTTGACTTAGGATTGTACTCCTGCCTTAAAGGAAAAACACAGGGCTGTACGTGGCCCTTACGTGTTAAAGAGCACAGACTACACACTGTGTCAGCTGTTTTGAAGACGTTGATGGTTCCATCTTTGTATTGCTGACTTTTTCTCATTTCCATATTGAACCTGCTCATTCATTGACTCCACAAACATTTATTGAGCACCTGTTGTTGCATGCCAGATAGTTTTCCAAATCTAGGGACGTGGTGGTAAAGAAATCTGACAAATATCCGTGTCTTCATGGAAACAATGTAATAGATGCTGACTGCAGTGGAGAAAAAGAAGATGCAGGAGGAGTAGGAAGGGCAGGAAGCACTGCAGAGACATGGCAGTCGAGAAGCTATTAGAAGCAGCCCCTGGCCGGGGAGGAAGCCCCATCTGTAGAGCTGTGAGACAGAACCAGAGAGTAAACGACTGCGTGAATGACACAAGGGCTCCATCCCAGCTATTGGACCTGTTCAGTGATGGAACTTGGCAGAGGGCCAGCATCTGCCTGGCCCTCGACGTGTTTCATCAGGGCTGAGAACTGCGAGGGCCAAAGAGACAAGCTTCTTGGCTGGGGGTCCCATTACCACACACGGGAGGTGTGTAGACTGGGGACCCCTGTAGCTGTGGTAACTATTTCTTTGATCAAGCTGGACAGCAAGAGTTGTCTGTACTTTTGTTTCCACTTAACACAATTAAAAGTCTGTTACATGTAGTCATCCCTCCAGCTACTTGCTTCCCTTTACGTCTTGACAAGAGCACACGTCACACTGTAGGAACAGAGACCTGCCAAGACAGACCATGTCTTTCCATCGTGCAGGGCTGGGAGATGAACCACCAGTAACCGGATGGTGCCAACACAAAGTGGCGGGTGCAGAGGTGTGTGTTTGGGTTTTTTTTGTCTGTTGTTAATATGTCAACTCATCTTTCTGTTTTGTTTTGTTTTGTTTTTTAATTTTGGGAGATGGACTCAGGTTCTTTACGGCAAATAGTAAAACTGAACTTGCCTTTGCCTCCCCAAGTTTCAAATAAATGCAGCATATACTGTTTCTTGCATTCATGTAATATAATCAGGTTCGTCATCAATACAGAGAAATATTGTTTAATAACACTTGGCTTCAGTAAAAGTGCTGGCGTGGATGCACAGAGATCTCTCTGAGTTTCTCACTACAGTGGGTCATGCTCTCGGTTACTCACTGTTCAGTGTTTGTGCAGTACTGGTTCTTTGACCCCGTGTGTTGTGTCTTTCCTGGTTAAAAGTGACCTCAGAGACCACCTCATCCAACACCCTCACTTTAAAATTGAAGAAACAGAAATCCAGAAATGTTAAGGTGCTTTCCCAATATCTGATAGCTGTTTTGCTGCCATGCTGGAGCAGTTTAGTTAGAACCATTTCAGATACTTGAGACCACGTACTGCTGGAAGGTTCTGCTTCACTAATTACAGACTAGTTTGTGTTTTTTTTCCAGTTATCATAAAGCTCTTTTTGCAAGTGAATACCATTGTGGAGCAGAGTCAGCTCCAGTTCCTACCATGAAGGAGGTGTGCCCACCACCGGCTGCACCAGGAGGAGGGCCTTAGGCCACCACAGGAGCCGTGCAGAAGTGGGGGTGTCCAGCCAATTACACCCACAGTGCTCAGTCCAAGCTCACAGTCTGTGAATCTGACTCCTTAAATGACCTTGAGATTGTGGTAGGATGACCCAAGTCATCTTCCCTTCCTTGGTGGACAGCTGAAATCTCAGGCTTCTTCTGTCTTTGGGGTGTCTAAGATCAAAGTTTCTTCCCTTTAAATGAGAAGTTATTCTGTTTTCTGTTTACACCTTAGGCTCCCTGCTGCAGGAGCTACACTGCTGAGGTTTACCTGTGCAGAATCTTGCTGTTCCTTCTCTTTCTCCCAAGTGATTTCCTGCAGCTTTTACACCATGTTTGCTTAGGAATTTGATATTCAGGTTAGCTCTCCAGAAATCCTCAATTTCTCTTTGGCATTTCCACTCTCCCAAACACTGTTGCTCCCGGAAAAGTTTGGGGTGTGACATTTTCTGCTGTGTTACCCTAGGGAAAGGAACTACTGGGGGAGGTAGGCCAGGGACCAACAGATGATTCCTGCAGTTACATGAGAACATCAAAGCAAAGAATTATACAGAAGGGCAAACTTCTAGTGAGGCTGCCCCTTCTTTCTAGCCACTCCTGAGGGAAGGAAGTTCTGCCTTTTCTTAAATTCATAGACAGTCACGTTCGTTGGAGCTGCTCTGAGAGCACTCACTCCTAGTACAGGAGCCAGCGTCTGGCCCCCTGGGTGAGTGGAACATCCAGGTGATCCCTCAGCTTTTAAGCCCCAGGGACATAAGTGAACTTTAATTAATGCCCCAGTTTTCAAGAGCCCACTTTTAGAGAACTGTGTCCTGTCAGTTCTGAAGCCCTTTTACTTCCACTACTTCGATGGTAAGGAAGTGGCTCAGATTTTGCCACCAGCATCACAATTCAACAGCAGAAACAGAGCTGTAGAATGTTCCACACAGTAAAATCTATTCTAAATAGATAAATATATACATCATACACATTTTAATGGAACGAGCCAGAACAGCATTGTGAATTCAGTCTGCCAGGTAACTGCACCTGAACATTTAATTAGTGCAAGCAGAATTTTATATTAAGTAGGTTCTTAGCTCTTAAATTTTTTTGGATGAGCAAAGGGAGATGTTTCTAGACGTGGGCCTTAGGCTGACATGCAGGAAGAAGGCGCATTCTGATGAATGTATGTGTATGTATGTGTGTAACTGGAGTCTTGAAACACATCATATGCACAATCAAGCCCTTACCTAGAAGAGTTCTCCTTATGAAATTCTAGACTCTGATGATTTGCAACTATACAACTTCTCAACAGGAGCTGAGAAGGAAAAAGAAAGTTGCAGTTAAATAAGGGTTACCCAGAGCTTCCCTTCCTGGTACCTGACCTCTCTGTGTCTCTGGAATTCAGGAGGCACAAGGCAAGGGCTGTGACCCGGATTCAGAAAGTCAGTGAACATTAGAATTATGAGCTGACATCTTGTTACACACATGTCACAGAGAAACTTTAGCGGAAGAAGAGCCTAAAATACATCTGGCAAATAAGTAATGAATTAATATCACACTCAATATCATGTAATGTTTGGTACATAAAGGGCTAATGATGCTCTATATTTAGTTAACATAAAGACAAAAGAACTTTCCTAAATTCATTCTGGGTTTAATCTTCCTCATTTTTTCTCGACCCTTTAAGAGCTACAGCAAGAAATTTTCTTCATTGGACATTTTAAGAATATATACCTTGAGGAATTCGATTTAGGAAAAAAAATAAAAGCTTTATCTTTCTATACATAATTTGTCGCCATAGATGTGACTTCTTATATAATAATTGTTATATATACTATTTATAGATTTTAGTTTCCTACCCTGCTGAGCTGAAAAAGGAGGCAGGCTGCTCGGTGACACAGCAGAGTTACGGTGACTGCTCATATTCATTTATTTTTCCAGTGTGGTCCTTGTAGATTGTATTTCTCAAGCTGATCATAAACTGCTGATGTCATATAAATATATCTTGTCTTCCCAACCTAGGTGGTTTCCAACAGCTAGTTACCAAAAGACATCATCATTTTACAACAGGAACTCCACAAAGAAGGTATGATGTAAAGTCATTTATTTTCCCCTCGATAAATTTTAAAAGACTTTAATGGAAAACGTTTAGTACTGTCATGTCACACTGAATGCCAGCAGTACCTTGACTTTTACACACAGGAAGCCAGGTCAACGTGTACACATTTCCCCACGGCCCTTCAGCAGTTTTGCATGTACAAAATTGTCTGCTATTTTGCTTTAGCAAACAGCAACATAATTTAAAACTTTCATGTCTCCTATGTGACACCTAAAATCAGTCCAACATTTATTAATACAGTTAGAAAAATAAAAGCCTTAAAAATTCATGGTATGAGCTCACGGTGCTAATCACATGACATGAGTTTATGAGTTCATGGGATCTCATCATATGTAAGATCATTTTAAAAACTCCTACATAACAACTTTCTGGTTTAATTTGAAAGGCCTAAGACTTGAAATCTAGTAAGACTGTTAAGTCGATGTACAAATCAATTACTTGATTTAACTTTTACTTGCCTTGGGAGAGTTAATTCTCATTGTCCACTGAATGAACGCCTTTCAAATATTAATTACTATATTACAGTATTTACAAGCTTTCTTATCTATCCTAAACTGACAGAAAGTTCAGCTGTGAGAAGGGTGAGCTCATGAGGCAGGGGATGCAAGGGAGGGTGTGAGCCTGGAGGGAGAGGGTGAAAGTGAAGCCCCCCACTGGGATACATCAGGCTCCAGGAGACCAGCCAGCCAATGATGCTGTTGTTGTCAGACCAGAAGTAAGTGCCAACAACCAGGACAAAGAGGAGGCCTGGGAAGGTGTGTTATCCCAGTAGGAAGGGAGGGAGGAAGCTAGGCCTCAGGTCAAAGGAGGCTGAGGACTGAAACCACGCCCCACAGGCTGGCAGTGAATGACCCTCTGGAAGTTACCCGATTTGGTTGAGGTGCTGGGGATACATGCCATGGATGAGGAAGGGGGTAAATGCAAGAATTTGTTTTGGCACCAGATAGTGATGCTGATTTGATTTCTACAATATTAGCTGTGCCATGTGCCCTTTTCTACTGTACTTTCTGCAAACTGTCCCACGGAGACCTACCACCCACTTGACCTCTTCAATACACTTGGCAAAGCCTGTTAGTGCTGTGGACGCTCTGCTAAGAGGTGCCCACAATGCCCAGACAACCTGCACAGTGTCACAAACCTGGAGAAGTGAAGTCAAAGACTAGATGTGCTAGATTTTATGTGCCTTGTGAATGTGGACGGGATTCTCATTTAGGGGGTTTAGTTTCTTGTGTTTTAATAACACCTGTAAAAAACTAGTTATTTTATTTTTATTTTATTTTTTTTGCGGTACGCGGGCCTCTCACTGTTGTGGCCTCTCCCGTTGCGGAGCACAGGCTCCAGACGCGCAGGCTCCGCGGCCATGGCTCATGGGCCCAGCTGCTCCGCGGCATGTGGGATCTTCCCGGACCGGGGCACGAACCTGTGTCCCCTACATCGGCAGGCGGACTCTCAACCACTGTGCCACCAGGGAAGCCCAAGTCATTATTTTAAAAAGCACACTCTCCTAGGTCTGGTCTGTGCATGGATACAAACACCACCCCATCTCCCTTGCACCCTTCCTGGTGGTTGTTTGTTTAGAAGCTGCTCACACCAAAATTTTTTTTTTTTTTTTTTTTTTTTTTTTGCGGTATGCGGGCCTCTCACTGCCATCGCCTCTCCCGCTGCGGAGCACAGGCTCTGGACGCGCAGGCTCAGCGGCCATGGCTCACGGGCCCAGCCGCTCCGTGGCATGTGGGATCTTCCCAGACCGGGGCATGAACCTGTGTGCCCTGCATCGGCAGGCGGACTCAACCACTGCACCACCAGGGAAGCCCACACCAAAATTTTATAAATGAGATTCACTCAATATAATGTTAAAGCTCTTACGTGAGAGTCTTTAAAACTTTAAACGTTTCCATAATCAGTAAGGGTTCTCTGGTGGCCCACTTTTACATGCAAATACAGACAAACTGTTAACATGCATTACTTCAGTCAATTGGTAAAGTTTATTTTGTAAGTGTAAGTAATTTTAAGCCATTTACTAATTTATAAATTTCAGTCACGTAAAACCACTACCAGGGCAGTTCTGAGGTATTACTGTTAATTCGCTATAGAAATATTCCTGTATTGTGAGGTGGTGTGAAGTGTGACTGCCCTGCCTTTTGGTGAGCGGTGCTGACTACAGGTGTGTTCAGGAAACTGCTGTGCATGTGCATTAACCGAGCTTCCAAACATGACTGGCAACTTGACTGGCTGGTCTGCCAAGTGAACCAAAATCATAAAGATGGCCACGGAATGGGCCACACAAGTCGAGAAATGACAGTGTATAGTGCCGCCTCAACCTGGCTTCATCAAAACCCGTCCTACTCAAGTCACTTACAAGGAGAACGTGTGCAAAAAGCATCCACAAAGCCTATCAGCAGGTTAATTTTAAATGAACTAGACCATGTTTTTGCTTTTAAAATTCATTTATAAAAATAAATTTCAGTTTGAGACCTCAGATACCAAATTGTGGCTTAATTTAGTCGTGATGGCGAGACTAAAGTTATGAAAACCGCGGTTGGAAATGTGAGCGCTCCAGCTCGTTCCCTGCGGCGTGGCCGACGCACTCACATCCCTTCTCCTATTGGCCAAAATACTCAACTTTTGGACAAACTTCTAGCCTGCCCTTGTCCCCAAATGCCACAAAACTTTAAATCTTAGACCTCCAATATAAAACCACTAGTAACCATAATACATTCAAGATAAGGAAAGCCCTGCACCTGCCTCAAGAGACACCGCCCCACTGCCCGGGCACAGACACAGCATGGGGGACATGGGCGCCCACTTGAGCGTACAGCTTATTCAGATGCTTTGTACTGGAGCGCAGAGTAAAGCCCCTCCCGAGTCTTTATCTCAGAGCAACAATAATTTAATTTAAAACCAGTTTGAGAGCATGAGCAAATCCTTGTAGGTTCTGTGCTGTGAGATGGTAACAGCCTGGCCCAGCCTCCAGGGATCTGTGTGCATCAGGCAGGAACACTGTCGGGTGGAAATGCCAATATGACTTACTTCTTAGACTGTGCTGACTTTGACGCCTGTGTTAGACCGATTTCTCACACCAGAAGCTGCCTCAGTCAGAAAAGTATTTGAGGGACAGTAAAGAACTGAACTAAGGAAAAAGTTTCTGGCCTCCAAATCACCACACACACAGAAGCAAGTTTCAAACTACTGTCCTCTCTCAGTGCAGACAAGGGACTGGCTGATATGAACACAGTGTTCAGTCTGTGGAACAGTGTGATGCAGCAAAACCCTGATCTCATGCAAACCCGAACCAGTTAACTGCGGCGAGAAGACAGCCCCGCTCAGTGTTCTCTCACGAATGCGACTCTGCACACAAATGCACGGGGCTCAGACCTCACTGATGGTCCTCTCTGAAGGGCAGTACTCCGAAGGGCCTGCCGAGGACACGTAGAAAGACTGCGTTTTCCTTTTCAATCTGGCTCTTTTGTTGGCCAGCACCAGGCTATGCCGGCTTGAGTTGATGATTTCTGAAATGAACTTTTTGCAGTCTACACACACCTCCATGGTGCTCCAGTCCTCCATCAACTCTTTGGGAAATTGGAGTTCTTCATCTGATTTGTCCACAGACTTGGATTTTGAGGACAATCTGGAAAAAAACAAAACATTTACGACATCCATTATTGTTACTTATAGTTCTACTGCAATACTAAGAAAATATGTGCAAAAAAAGTAAATCTGTTGGCAAAACATGATGGAATGGGTGGGTGATTTAGTCACGTCAGTGTTGTCCAAAGAAGAAGTTATAATTGGCGACAACTTTCCAAATATTTTTGGGGACTTCTCTGGTGGCGCAGTGGTTAAGAATCCACCTGCCAATGCAGGGGACACGGGTTCGATTCCTGGTACGGGAAGATCCCACATGCCGCGGAGCAACTAAGCCCGTGCGCCACAACTACTGAAGCCCATGTGCCATGACAACTGACCCGTGTGCTGCAACTACTGAAGCCTGCGTGCCTAGAGCCTGTGCTCCGCAACGAGAAGCCACCGCAATGAGAAGCCTGTGCACTGCAATGAAGAGTAGCTCCTGCTCACATCTAGAGAAAGCCCACACGCAGCAATGAAGATCCAATGCAGCCAAAAATTTAAAAAAGACATGTCAAATTATTAAAAAAAAAGAAACAAAATTTTTTAAAGAAAGAAACCAGGAAACCTTTTACTAAGAAATAATAATACGGGACTTCCCTGGTGGCACAGTGGTAAAGAATCCACCTGCCAATGCAGGGGACACGGATTCGAGCCCTGGTCCGGGACGATCCCACATGCCACGGAGAAACTAAGCCCGTGTACAACTACTGAGCCTGCACTCTAGAGCCTGTGAGCCACAACTACTGAGACCATGTGCCACAACTACTGAAGCCTGTGCACCTAGAGCCCGTGCTCCGCAACAAGAGAACCCACTGCAGTGAGAAGCCCGCGCACCGCAACGAAGAGTAGCCCCCACTCACTGCAACTAGAGGAAGCCCACATGCAGCAACGAAGACCCAACGCAGCCAAAAATAAAAATAAATAAATAACGTTATATTAAAAAAAATACTACTACTAAAAGCTCTTAGTATCCCTTCTAGAATTTTTGGAAAATAGGATATTCAGAGTATTCACCTGACTACTATACGTAGATAGATCATGAACTTTAACAACCGAAATGAAATGAAGTACATGTTGCTAATCTCTCTGATGATTCAGAGAAAACTTCAAGTTCTTTCTCCAGTGACCCTGTGTCATGGTTAATGAACATTAGTTAACTGTAGATGGTAGGTGAGACTATAAGAAATTGAAGTAAATTTATCTTAATCCTACGACAAATCCTGAAAAATTATCTTTGGACCAGCTTTCTTGTCATTTCGTATTTATCAAATGTGCTTCCCGCTCCACAACAATTCTCTATATCTGGGTGACTGACTATTTGGATTCCAGAGAGCTGGAGTTAACTAGACCAACATCATCATAAATGTTGTGGATAGTTTTTGGAAATAACTAGGAACCATCTACTCATTCACTATTTTAATTAAACCAAACAGGAACACAGAGCTAGTGCAGGAAAGAACAGACCATAGTTCGCCTGCCTGAGCCCATGGATAGCAGCCCATACTCAGAGGTCAGGATGGGGACTGAGCACAGGGGCAGGAACCTCGGGTACAGGTTACTGCTGGGCTCTCAGCTCCCTCACCTCACTGTCCACAGACCCTGACATGCAGAATGGCCATCATCCAGCATCTGGCACCAACACCAGTGTCCCTCCCAAATAGGAGGCCGCTGGTACATAAAACCCCAACACCCTGGGCCCTGCCAGCGTGTGGTCTGACCTCCTGTCTTTCTTAAGGACCAACACTAACCTTACTCTGCATTAAATGCAAAGGGATTGCTATTCGGGCACCTTTTTTCTTTTAAATTGTCAGCTCTTGGCATAAAGCTTTATTTCTGCCTTTACAATAGGAAAGTAAGCCAAAGTTATCACAGACTACTGTAAACACAGGATTAAAAAGATTTTTTTCAAAACTAAAGAAGGAAAGAAAGATTAGACTGTTATGTTCAAGTTTTCAACTCCATTGAAAACAAGGTCAGTTTTAAAGATGACTTTTAAAGGACACACAAAAGTAATTACTTCCAAAGTAGAAAAAAAAATTAAACTGAGAGATTAAGTATCTTTCAGGGAGCTAGCCATCATCCCTTGTCATGTGACCTTTGGCAAGTTTTGGAGATTTGTGTACAAGTCAAAACTATATTAAAACCAAGCCACCCACCCACCCAAACTCCTGCAAGCCAAAACCCCACCATATCACCATAGTCCTCAAAAGAGCTCTCGCCTTTCACAAAGGATGCTCTGGAGACCCGGCCCCTTGCTCACCTGGCAATGCTCCGAAGTGGCCGATGGTGGCCAGTGGAGGGTTTTTCTGGCCTCATACAACTTTCCCCTCTCTGCAAGGCAGAAGGTCCCAATGAAAAGATAGGAAGGGTGGAGTATGGCTTGGAGGGCAGCCGCATCTAGTATCCCAAATAAAACTGAGAATGAGCAGTACTGTTAAAGAGGCAGAGTCAATAAAATTAGCACAAGTTGTGATTTCACTAAGCTTAGCTTACCTTTTTGCAACACTGTGAGCACACCGGCCTGTACACAAAATCAGAAGTGTTACTCAGCGTGATAACCACGAACGCAACTGCAGAGTTAGAGAAGCCGCAGGCTGCGTGGCTGTGAATTTCTACAGTAAGTCCCCTGGACTCTCTGCTTCTTCTATCAGAACGTAACAAACTGAGACAACTGGATTGCCAAAAAGACAATCACACTGTAAAACTTAACTCTTACACTGTCCTATGAAAGGATCAACTTACGTCTGTTTGGGATTTTCTTACTTGTCTATCCTGGGATCACGTGACAGTCACATCTATTTTTTTCTGTTCAACATGACATATTATTATTAGACCTATCTTGGATATGAAAAGAAATACATGCAGAGAAACTTTCCAGGCTTAATATCAAATAATTGTCCACTCTTGAAGCAATCACTATTACTAACTTACAAGCACAGCACATGATAACAGACTGGATTATTTCTAATATTGTTCCTCAGAGAAAAATGATGAAACAGTGGATCCTTGACTGCTGTCATCAATTACAAAAGCCTTACCTCTTACAGAACTGACAGGTATAAGACCAAGTGAAGAAGGAAAATCTCCTGGTTCGGCAACAAAAGCAGAGCTAAAAAATAAAAATTTTAAAGGAGAAAAAGGCATTGCCAATAGTTAATTTCCTAATTTGCATGTTTGGACACACATTTATATGTGGAAAGTTTAGTAGACAAAGGGAGAAGAGCATTTAGAGACCCTTTTATTAAGTTTGGTTCTGTGATAATTATAATCTGCTCTGTATTTGATTATAATTCTACCTTTAAATGGTAATAAAAGACCACAGTTCTCAAGGGTCTTGCCACCATGAAAGCAACCTGAAGAAGGTTCTGAAAAAGTCTTCTCTGTTTCTCAGATACATATTCTCTACAATCCTTTAAAAGTGTAACAACTAAGGGCAGACCTTGTTTTATGAAGGCATACCATTATTTATTATGGTGGTTTTAACCTTCTGGTTTTCAATTTCTCAGGGAGAAATAAAAATACTTTTGTGAGCAAGGCAGAAAAGGGACTGCCTGCCACGGGGTAAGCCTCTTACCTCCTAGAATCCCCCCAAAGTCCTATGCCATCTGGCCACCAGACAGTGTCCTCAGGGGAATGCCTGTGACCGACCAATCTTCTAACCCTACTGATCCATCAACTGTAAGTGGCTCTACCTTTCCTTTTTTCAGAGCAGTGTAGACATCTTTATACTGTTGGTATTTTTCCAGCTCTGCCTTCACCAGGACCTGACGAATATGCATCACCTCCTCCACAGTAAGTGCTAGGCATTCCACTGGGTAGCAGAATTCCTCCTGAAATTCAAAATTCCACATGAATAAGAAGCTCCCACCACCCTTCTGGCAAGGCAAAGTTCCCCTTCAGATCAGTCACCTGGTTAGTAGCTTCAGAGAAGAAAAGAGGTTTCCCAGTAAACACTGGAGCAGAGCTGGCTCACTCTGGGGACCACATAGTTTCTAATTACACTGAGACAAGAGATGGCAGAAAACTTCCGGGACCATGTGAAACACTGTAGCCACTGAAATTTCCAATTAGTAAAATTTCCTCACATTTGTTTAGATGTTTTGCCTCAGGTATCTCTATTCCATGAAGTGGAACTACATATCTATGCATTGAAATCTTGGGGAAAAAATGTTATTGTTCTAAACCAAATTTCTGTCAGTTTTCTCCCATGATTACACAAAGATATTATTTACTTTTGTGTTGTATATATCTGCTAATAGATAAATAGCAAACCTACAACATTGGTACTGTTTTAAAAACTGATTTGTGGTACCCAGAATAGCCAAAAGAAGGTGGTTAGTAATCGATATTGAGAAGCGTTATTTAGTGGTAAGTTACATCAGCACAGCCTAAAAACTCCTAACAGTGTGAGTGGAACTGGACCTGGAAGCCAGCAGGTACTTCGTCAGGCTGCCCCACACTCTCCAGATCTCTCATCACTTTTAAACAACTGCGGAAGTACAGTCCGCACTGGACAGATGTGGAGACACTCAGAGAACTCTGACGATAAATATCAAAGTTGGCTGTCTTATGTTAATGGTTTCCCTAACAACAGTGGAGGAAGATGTTGATGTAACTGATCCCACTGAATAAAGAGCCTCACACCATCTGCTCCCCAGCCGGCCCTGCGCTTGATTGGTGGGCCCAGTAGAAAGACAGAACGGTTTTGTGCGCCTGCACCCTGCTGGACTTCACAAGGGCTATTGTGGCGGAGCGACACAACCCCGATGTCCTCGGTGCACACACACTGTAACTCACGCCCACACACACAATAGTGCTGCTCACAGGCATTCTGGAATCAAACAAGCCAAAGGAGACAGCACAGGACTATGAGTGCAGTCAGTTTATGGAGTTTTAACATTTAGTTCTGTCTTTCAATCAGAGAAAAACAAAAATAAATCTAGGTTGCAAACTTGAAAAACATTAGCATTTACTAAAAAAAAAGTAGTTTGCAGAACTACTGCTTCTTACAAATAATCAATACAAAATCATCTCTGTTCAAGCTAACTTAGGGAAGATTAAATTTGCTAAAAATATTTTGGAAAAAATCGTGCAATTGAACGTTTAAGATGAAGAGCTTAGTATCTGGAGGGTGGGAGGATAATTCATGTGCTCTAGAATGTCTGATATACTCAAAAAAACCCACCATTACCCAATTTTCTTTCAATGGGAAGAGCTTTAAAAGTTGGCATGTCCAATATTTCCTGAGCTTCGCTTGACCCTGAGAACAGAGTGTGGGAACGGGCTCGCCTCCGAACGCTGGGCATCACAACTGTGCACAGATAGTAGGGTCAGCTGCACACGTCTGAACAGCAACTTTTCTCAGCTTCTGACATAGTTCATAAGAAGTATCCCTACGGTCATCTTTATTCATCAGCAACAAGCATGACTATCGTACATTTTCTGACAGTTACCTATGTGACAATATTGCTGAGCTGGAGTAAAATAACGTATGAATCTAGCAAACAAGCAGAAGACCACTCCCTGAGATTGGCTGTCATGTATTAGGAAGATGGTGCTGGTGCCAACGTCACAGCTGCGACGCCTGGGTGGCGGGGATGCTCCACACACAGCAACCCAGACAGCCCGCAGCTCCCAGTCCTCAGTCTCAAGTCACAAAGGGGCCAGTCAAGCACACTTCCAACTTACTGCTTTGACCCATGCACAAATCCAGTGTTCCATCAGATGTAATAAGAAATAGTGGATTTTTCTGTGTTCTTGTTCTTTTTTAAAATTTCAAGCAGATTACCCTTTAGTAAAATACCTTCCATCAGGTCAAATGCTAATGTTTTAATTCTGGTGCTTTCCCAAGGACAACAAAACTTTAATGCAACATGAAAGAAAATAATAGTTACTAGAATAGCTTTCATTATTTTTTCAACTGACAAAAAATATTAATTCAACATCCCCAAAGCCAAATTAAACCTTAACAGATCTTGCTGAGATGCTGATGCCCCAAAATGTGAAGAGCACTCAGGGTTACCCATGAGCCGAGCCTAGTCCCCGTTGTTACAATGGGCCAGGTCACACCTGCAGCAGGCACTGACCTCAGTTCATGGCATGGACTCCAGGGACCAGAGCAGCACAACTCTGATTCTCTGGCTGCTCTGTGCTTCAGTATGGCTTCCAAATTTAGGAAAGGGAAGCTAAATCTTAAAGAGTTTTAACAGAGATTACAATATACTGTAGGAGCAGATGTGCCTTTAGAACTCACTGTTACGTATGTCACTAAAATGGCTGAGTTTTTGTTAAATATTCTGGTTATATTTACCATTCAAAAGGGGTCAGAGTTAGGGAGCACAGAAATCAGAGAGCATGGTGTATAATCTGGTTACTGAGCCAGAGAAGTGGAAATGGTCATATTTTATAGAGTGTTCTTGGTTAGCAAAAACTTCATAAATAAGTAGCAGATACTTGACAATTATCCAAAACAACCATTGGTTTTTGTTTTTAATAAACCAAAGGAAGGCAGATTTAAATAAAAATAGCAAATATTAAGTTTAATTACTCTTTTCTTTTTTCAAGTTCACCTTTAAATTTCAAGGTGTTCTCTGTCTAAAGTCACATGTAGACTTAGTAGACAGACTGTTTGGGGAGGGTTGAAAATAAAAATAAAATGTCAGCAGATCTTCAGAAACAGCAGCAGGAGGGACAGGATTAAATGCCACCTCCGCATCTGACCATGTGCTCACAGGGCCAGATCTAAAATGAAAAAAAGAAGAGATTTATCCTGTATTTCACGGCAAATAAAGAGAAAGGAATCTGTTGTACCTCATTTACATTCAGTCTCTTTTCTAAACCAAGCTGGGTCATAAAGAAAAAGAAACCAGCTGCTGGTTTGCTTATCCAGGACAGGTCTGGTAAACAGGATGGTGGAGAGCCGGGCTGGGCGGCTGCTGACACCTGGTCAGCAGGTCAGCAGCTTGGGTCACACTGGGGGCAGGGGAAACCTCAATATGGTCCGAGGCTTTTTATCCCACTTAAGTTCGGAAACTATTATACTTCCTTTAAAAAATGTATTCTGTATGAAAATCTCAAAAACAATACAAAATGAGAATTATTTAAAATATTTTAAATAATCACATCAATTTAAAAAAACTTCAAATTTCTCTCTACAGAGAAGCACGGTGATTTTTCATAACAACCACATAACATCCTGACCATCACAACACAGCTTTAAAGGTGCTGGAGAAGAGAAAGAGTGCCCGAGCCTCCCTGGCCAGGCAGCTGAGTGTATGGGCAACGGCTCTTCTGAGGGTGGGGCAGCCCTGGGCTGGGGGAAGGCCCTGATTGGAGGGTGGGGGGTGGGGGGACATGGTTCAATCAGGGGGCTCAGAAGCACCGCCCACAGCTCCTCTGTGCTGATGCCGCTGCATTCTGAGTTTGTTGTCCTTTCACTGTCGTCCCGTCAATTTAGATCATGGTGTGATCTACGCATCTACCAAAGATTGGAATCAACAGAAGCAAAGTGTCCATCTAAGCTGTTAATTTTTGCAGAGTGCGGTAGCTGAGGGATCACTGCCGAAGAGGCAGAGAGGAAAATAATTCCCAGAACCAGCAGAAAGAGGCCAACCTTTGCGGATTTCCACCTGCTGGTAAAAGCTCTCTCACACAGATAATACATAGCCCCTGCTACCCCCAACAAGGCTGCCTCCAAAGGGTGAGAGCCGAGCAGAGAAGCTGTTTGAAGGGTAGAAAAAAGCGGTCGGAAAGGTGTCGTTGGCCATACTCTGGTTATCCTAGGAACCTGAACAATAGATAAAGGAAAAGAAAACGGCAGGGGAAAAAGAAAAGGAGAAAATAATGCTGAATATGAGTGACCTACAAATAGCGATTACAGAGCATGAAACAAAAATAAACAAAACAGAAACACCACGGAGGATGTTAATGGTAGATTCCACATGCAAGTCCATGCCATCGTCTGCATCCACATGTATCAGTCAGGAGCCCAACCATGCCTAGAGAACCTCAGAGTTCACACGGCAACACTTAAGCTGTCTGGAACTCGGCTGTCCTGTGAACACTGAGTCTCCTGCACAGGGCTCGGTGGGATGCAGGCCAGAGGCGAATGCAGAAACATACACCACGCAGCCACCCCTCCCCCGGTCGGTACTTAAAAACAAGTCGCCTTCATTTAGAGGCGTCATCCACATTCATCTGACCAAATGATGAAAAGAATTACACTTTCAACATCCTAAGGAAAGGGAGGAAGATACAATAAAAATGAAAATCAGTAACAACAAAGACATTTCTGCCATTTTTAGTTGAGAGCTTATAAATACAAAACATTTCCATGTTTTCTAAAACATAGCTAAAATTTTAAATTATCATACTTTTAAAAACAATACTTACCAAGCTAGATGGCACTACCATTAAAGGAGTGTGATTTTATGGATTTCCCAAGATAAACTACTGGCAAGAAAAGTCAGGACTTTGACCTGGAGGTTCTTTTGTCTCAGCTGGTGTCTAGAGGCACTTCGGGGGCAGAGTTCTGTGCCGACCACAGGTCTCCCCTGCCTGCTCACTGAGCCCCTTCTCCGCCATGGCATGTGGGTTGTATCTTCCTCTCCTTCTCCATAAAAAACTGACAGCCGGACCACACACACACTGAGTTCCCCTTCACCAGGAAATATATACCTCACGGGCCTTTCTTGGTAAAGCTTTCATCACTAGCCAAAAAATCCTTGTAGTTGATCTGACAGTTTCTTTTTTATTTATTTTAATTTTATTTATTTTTTTATCTTTTTGCGTTACGTGGGGCTCTCACTGATGTGGCCTCTCCCGTTGCGGAGCACAGGCTCCGGACGTGCAGGTTCAGCGGCCATGGCTCACGGGCCCAGCCGCTCCGCGGCATGTGGGATCTTCCTGGACCGGGGCACGAACCCGTGTCCCCTGCGTCGGCAGGCGGACTCTCAACCACTGCACCACCAGGGAAGCCCGATCTGACAGTTTCTTTACACTGATAATTTTAAAATTTAAGCCTAACCTCAACAATGATGTCATATGATCACAAGGCCAGGTACACAGCTGAATGCTAAACTGACTTCTAGGAAAAGCTGTGAAGAAAAGAATCTCCTAATCGCTGGACTTGTGGGAAAAAAAAAAAAGGAGTTCTCTCTTTTTCAGTTGTGACAATATTTTCCAGTTGTGACAATAACTGTGTATTTTGCTAAATAACTTACTGACAAAAGTCTTTGGATTTTAAACTTTGAACCTGGTGGGTCAGAGTTCTGTTTTTCAGTTGGTAAACCACTGATGAGGCTGTACTTCACCATATATCAGTGTGTGGTGATTATTTAGGAGTTAGAGGAATCCTAACAGGAGTTGCCATGAAATCATTAGTTCTTTAATCACATTATTTGGGAATAGAGAAGACTGATCAAATTTCAACACTATCAGCATGGTTCAAACTTCGTTTCTTCACAAGATCCATACTATCTCCCTTCACCTGGACAGAGGGACCTCTGTCATTGCTTCATTTGAACCCCTGATGATTCATCGCAGCCTAAAAGTATGGACTGAGTGTAGTCCAGTGTTTTATTCATGAGAATCTGAAGAATAATTAGGTATCAGGTTGGCTGCTGGTAGAATTATTGACTGAAGCCCTGCATCTTGCCTACAAGTATTTTAGAAGTCAAGTGGGACAGAAAGAGTCTTCGCAGGCTTTCTCTGGCTGGCAGACCTGTTAGCTCTTCCTGGAAGGGCCTTGTGTGCCACATCCCCTGTCTGAGAAATGAGTAGCCCCTACATGAGCCTGGAAGTCTCCGGAAAACAGCAAAAACTGTCAACCCGTCCAAATAGCTGCTTTGGCTCCAATATCACAAAACATGCTTGAAAACAATGAACAATGGTTTTTCATGGATCAAAATTCTCCCCTTGGACTTCTGCCTCAATAAAAGAGTCTACTGTAGTCAGACTTCACTAAGTTTTCTGTTTAGTTTCAACAATTTTTAAGTGGATTAATGCCCTTTGAAAGGAAGAAAGTATTTCTTTAATAAATATCCATACTTTCAACCATTAATAAGTCTTCTGGGAAAAAAAAAGTACTTTAAATGAACAAAGAATGGTTAGACTTCATTTGGGTTACTCTTAGGTTTGGTTTTCTTTAGCTACTAAAAACCAGTAAGGTTATTTAAAGTTCAGTCTAGCTTTTGGAAGTTTCTCAAGGAAGCTAATGATTCCAGACCCTCTAACTGCTCGCAAGTTACTCTGCAGAGTCTGTCGGTTACTTACGAGAGACCGGGAGCTCTGCCTGGACGCTGGCAGGAACTGTCTCACGTTAGTGGGTGTTTCCTTTTCAATGGAATGTCGTCTCTGGGGTGGCTGCCGTCGTTCTGGCTGGGGTGTGGAGGATATGGGCAAGAACTTCGGAGGGTCTAAAGAAACGGAATGAACCACACTGAAATCAACTCTCTTATAAAAAAAACTTAAGTTTTGAATTTCTAACAGAAAACCCTTTGTCATTTGTGACAAACACTGCATTCAAAGATGAACTGTTTATTTTGTTGGAGAGGTATATTAAGATTGGAGGTCCGTAGGGGGATACTGGAAGGATTGTTATAGAAGAATCTTTGCAAGATAAACTTGCTACATAAATAGAAAGGAAAAGGAAAAAACAGTTTTTAACATTCATTCAAATTCATGCATAAAACACAATATAAATAGTCTCTCAGATTTGTAATACAAATGCCATCATGGTATTTTCCACAGAATTTTGCAGTTAAAGAGTCTCAGGCTTTATTTAAATTTTCTTTTAATTGGACAAAAGACTTGTATTCAATAAAAAATTTTTAGAGCAAAAAATTCAAGAAGTAGATCTTGGACTTTATTTTAAAAGCATGTAAAAATTATGTATTCTGTGTGTCAAATCATACCAGAATTCTCAAGTGTACCCTCCTTTTACATTCTTTTTGAAAATAAAATATGAAAACTCTTTCTTCTTGATGTGTATCAAGATATTTTATCCTTAGGTTTAAATCAAGCTTTATTTAAATTTCAAAAAATAAATTCCAGCTTCAATGTTAATACTATATATGCCACTGCTCCTCTGCCTAGGAATATTTGGGGACAGGGTTTAAAAGGAGAATGTCTCAGGGTCTGATTCACATTTTGGAAACATAAGGAGGACAACAGAAATCATTTCTGCTGTCAGAGCTTTACTTCTGTTATTGATTTCTAATCAATTGGTAGCCACCCCAGCTCACTTTTGGTTACTCTCTGCATGGAATATCTTTTTCTATCCTTTCACCTTCCATCTGTTTATGTCTTTGCATCTCAAGGAGTCTCTTGTATACAGCATGTAGTTGGATCATGTATTTATCCATTCTGCAAATATCTGTCTTTTGATTAGAGAGTTTAATCCGTTTACATTGAAAGTAATTACTGGTAAGAAGGGACTTATTTTTGTCATTGTGCTATTTGTTTTCTATATGCCTTATAGCATTTCGTCCCTCATTTTCTGCATTCCTGTCCTGTTTTGTGTTTAGTTGATTTTTTTTTTTTTGCGGTACCCGGGCCTCTCACTGTTGTGGCCTCTCCCGCTGCAGAGCACAGGCTCCGGGCGCGCAGGCTCAGCAGCCATGGCTCACGGGCCCAGCCGCTCCGCGGCATGTGGGATCCTCCCAGACCGGGGCACGAACCCGTGTCCCCTGCATCGGCAGGCGGACTCTCAACCACTGTGCCACCAGGGAAGCCCTAGTTGATTTTTTATAGTGAAATATTTAAATTCCTTTCTCATTTACTTTTTGTTTATATCCTATAGCTATTTTCTTTGTTGTTACCATAGGGATTATATTTAAGATCCTAATTTTATAACACTATAATTTGGATTAATACCTGCTTAACTTCAGTAACACAGAAAACCTCTGCTCTTATACAGCTCTGTCCCCATCCCTTTCAGTTCATGGTGTCACAGAATTACATCTTTATATATTGTCTGCCCCCAAACAGACTAATAATTCTTTTAAATGCTTAAGTCTCTCAAATTATACAGAAGACAAGATTTGGAATTACAAACCAAAGTTACAGTAAAACTAGCTTCTGTACTAATAGTTCTTTTTTTCTTTAAATGTATTAGTTTGTTAAGTCATGCAGAAAACAAAAAGTACAATTACAAACCATTGTTATAATAATATTAGCTTTCATAATTGCCTATTTATCTTTATTGAGATCTTTATTTCTCTATATGGCTTTGAGTTACTGTCTAGTGTCCTATCATTTCACCCTACAGGACTCTGTTGAGCATTTCTTGAAAGGAAGGTCTAATGGTCTTGAGTTCCCTCAGCTTTTGTTTATATGAGAATGTCTTGATTTCTCCCTCACTCTTGAAGGACAGTTTTGCCAGATATAGGATTCTCAGTTAATGACTTTTTTCTTTTAGCACTTAGAATATAGTGGCCCAGGGTCTACTGGCCTCCAAAGTTTCTGATGAGAAGTCTGCTGAAAATCTTACTGAGATCCCTTGTGTGTGATGACACTCTTCTCTCTTGCTGTTTCCAGATTGTCTTTTGAAATTTTGAATATACAGGTTTCCCCCACTATCTGAAAGAGTATTCCTATGAATCCTTTCATAAACTGAAATGGTATAAAGCAAAGAAGCAAATACCTTAGGACACATCTTGCTAACGAATGCACAAAATAAATCAAGGTAAAGCACAGATGCTCACAGACACAGTTCAAAGTTATGGTGGCCTGATGCAAAGGCTGAACAATTTTTTTTTTTTTAGAAAACTGGGCTGGAGATTTAAATTTATTTATTTTATTTATTTTTATTTTTGGCTGCATTGGGTCTTCGTTGCTGCACGCACGCTTTCTCTAGTTGCGGTGAGCAGGGGCTACTCTTGGTTATGGTGCGCAGGCTTCTCACTGCAGTGGCTTCTCTTGTTGCGGAGCATGGGCTCTAGGCACATGAGCTTCAGTAGTTGTGGCACGCGGGCTCTAGAGTGCAGGCTCAGCAGTTGTGGCTCATGGGCTTATTTGCTCTGCAGCATGTGGGATCTTCCTGGACCAGGGCTTGAAGCTGTGTCCCCTGCATTGGCAGGTGGATTCTTAACCACTGTGCCACCAGGAAAGCCCTGAACACTACTTTTGCTTTTCAGCTTTTTTTTTTTTTAAAAGCAAAAATCCTCTGCTGATTTCTTTCAGTTAGTGAAAACAGGTATCAATGTAGGTCTTTTGTAAAAGTGAAGGGACATAAGATGAACTTTTGAAAAGCAGGGGATACCTGTAATGTGTCTTGGTGTGGGTCTCTTGACTTCACCTCAGTTGAGCTTCTTGGATATTTATATTCATGTCTTTCATCAAACTTAGGAAGTTTTAGTCATTATTTCTGCAAATATTCTGCCCCTTTCTTTCTCTTTTGCTCCTGGGACTCCCACAACGCGTATGTTGGTCCACTTGATGGTGTTCCACAGGTCCCTTAGTCTCTGCTTTTTTCAGTCTTTTTTCTTTCTGATCTTCAGTCTTGATAATTTCTACTTGCTAATTCTTTCTTTTGCCTACTCAAATCTGTCTTTGAATGCCTCTAGTGAATTTTTCATATCAGTTATTGTACTTTTCAGCCCCAGAATTTCTTTTTTGTTTCTTTCTAGGTTTTCTCTCTATTGATATTTCCATTTTGTTCACACATTGTTTTTTTCAACTTTCTTCACATTGTCCTTTATTTCTTTGAGCATCTTTAAAATTGTTGTTTTAATGTCTTTGTCTAGTATATCTGTCATCAGGTCTTTTTCTGGGACCTGTTTCTGTTATCTTGTTCTTCTGAATGAGCCGTATCTTCCTGTTTCTTTATATGCCTTTTGATTTTTTGTTGAACACTGAACATTTGAATTTATCAATGTGGTAACTCTGGAAGTCAGATTTTCCCCTTCCCCAGGGTTTTGTTATTTTTGTTTATTGTTTTTCTTACTGTTGAAGGCTGATCTCTGAAGATAGCCTGAGGTGTAAACTTAACATTTCCTCAGGTCTTTTATGAGCCATTCCCTGGGCAATCATAGTCACTTTCTAATCCTCCCATATGCATATGCCGTTGTTTTTGAATGTTCTAGGCTTTTCACTCTCAAAAGGGGAAACATGAAAAATGAAGGAGTGGGGGAAAGGCACCAGCCCTTTAAATCCCCTGGAGATGACTTCAGCTAGAGGGGAGGGGGTGAAGCTAGCAACAGGGCAACAATGGCTGCCTGCCTCTTTGCACTTTTGAAATCAGAAGCAGTAATCAGCAATCAGAGGACAGATCCCCAATACCTGGAGGACAGGGTCCTTCTTGTCCACCCTGGCTCCTGCAAGCTGCTCTAAGAACAGCACATAGCTGCCTGTCATGGGGCTGGGGGTGGGGGATGAATAGCTGCCACTGTGCTATGAGCTGAAATCTACTGAAGTTAACCCTGGAAGTTTTAGGCATTCAACAGACTCCAGAGTTCCAAAAATAATTACATCAGACAGATTCTACCACTGCAATTATTGTCTAGGTGGAAAGACAAATTCTGGTGCCTCCTACTCTGCCATCTTCCCAGAATCCTCCCCTTTAATATATAATTTTTAATCCTTTATATTGATCTTATAAATGAAAAGATTACCAATAGTATTTTTAAAAATCACTTAACTTTAGATTCTGTATTGCCTGAAGAGTTATAAAGGTGTTTTTACTATCTACAAATGTACGTGGGTAAGGATGTGTATGTATGTGTGTGTGTGTGTGTGGGTGTGGGTGTGGGTGCAGGGGGGATGATAACAAGTGTGATTATTTAGAGCTTCTGGTTTAAATTTAGATAAGGAGGTTATTAATCTAAAAAATACATACAGACAGTTGACCTATTCCCTACAACTATTATCTGTAAGCCCAAAGGTGACTGATTTGTTATAAGGTGAGAATCTGAGACCCAACTGCCCGTTTAGCCCTATGTTATGATGTCATTCTAGGAAAATAACAACATTTCTCTTCCTAACTAGTGAAATTCCAGGGTTAGTTCTTTAATTAACTAGTTACCCCAAATGACAACAAGGCACTTTGGGATTCACTTTTTTAGGTCAAGTATGTTTTTTAAGGCATCTGACACTAGTTCTTTGTACTACAAATACTCACTCTTCCTTGTAGACACAGCCTCCAGAAAGGGAGCTTCAAGGAATGAGGAAGGTGCACTGCTGCTGGCTGACCTGGGCAGAGTTTCTTCCTGAGAAAGGCACAGGCAGACGAGAGAGAGAGAGAGAGAGAGAGAGAGAGAGAGAGAGAGAGAGAGAGAGAGAGAGAGAGAGATCTCATGCTAATTAATAATGTTCACTCATAAATATTTAACATGAGGCACAAAATTTTAATGTCAAAGGTTCAAGGCAAGTTGGAGACAAGCTAGAAGGGATCTAAAATTAGACATGTCTGGGTTGTGCCCTGGCTTTGTCCCTCATTAGAGTGATGTGACACTGAGCAAGTTTCTTATCTTAGTTTCATAATTTCCATAGGTCACTACAAGGACAGATCTGAGAACACATTTAAAATGCTTACCACATTACCTAGCACACAAGAAATGGTGATTAATATTATCATTAGTGGAGTATTAAACACACTTATAAAAGTAATAGACTTGGAACCCCACAAGGGTAGATGTGGTGTATCGTGTTCATCGTTGTTACCTAGTACGAAATCCATCACTTACTAAGTAATGAATAAATATTTGTTGAATGAATGAAAACAAATATTTCATGAAATGTCATATGAATCTATAAAAATGTCTGCATTGTGCCAAATAAAGTTTAAATTCCTACTACCAGTGAGAAGAGACCTTCTTAATTTGTTTTACACTATACCAAAATAAAGTATAATATTTATTCATGAAAAATTTACTATTTACTATGTGACAGGGGATATACATTAACTAGAAGACAACTTATTTCCATAATATGTATAGAAAACTGATATTTTTAAATATACAAGAAAGTTAGGTTAATATATGACTATGACTGTGAAACAAATAGTGAAAATTCTCTCTGACCTACTTAGTTAAGGTGACTTTAAGCATTAGCCATTCACTAAAAACTGGCTTTACCTAAAACCTACTGCTGAAAGCATTAGTTTTGAACACACCTCACTACAAAGGATCTGGCCAAGGAACAAGAGAAGAAGAAAGCCTTGTAAACCGCACAGTCCAAACAAAGCCAGTCTGAGCAGCAACCTCCGCATTCTTGATACTCAACACCAAGAACAAGTCAGGCAACGTAAGCAAAGACCCACTCCAGACACGCTGGAGGTCACACAAGTCTCTAGAAAAGCCAGCAAGAACTAGCATAATCCCCTTCTGCTTATGGAAGGTCAAAAAGGAAATAAAAGCTAAGAGTATCTCATAGGAAAAGAAAAACAGAGTCATACCAGGACTTTCCAGTAGTTATGAGGTGGGAGCTAGAAACAAACAGCAGAAACCATCCCCAATGCACATATTTCAGCCAACCTTCCCTAGAATCATTTTTACAGCCTAATTTCACGTAAGTCTGAGACATGTCCATGCCTTGCACCCCACTACTTACTGGTCTGAAATCCCCGCTCTGAGAACAGCCAAGAGCCTGTCCTGGGCAGGCAGGGCCATTGCAGGGACGGGGTGTGGCTCAGGGCCTCTTGGGATTTGCTCCCAGAAACTGTGGTTGGTCCTCTGGCCCTGCACGCCCACCTCAGGCAGCTGCACCCACTTTCAGACTACTTGAAAACTAATCCTACCATTAAAAAAATAAACTCAAACTGGATTAAAGACCTAAATGCAGAGGAAAACATAGGCAGAACAGTCTTTGACATAAATCATAGCAGTATTTTTTTGGATCCGTCTCTTAAAACAGGAAATAAAAGCAAAAATAAACAAATGGGACCTAATTAAACTTAAACTTCCTTTTGCACATCAAAGGAAACCACTGACAAAATGAAAAGACAACCTACTAAAGGGGAGAAAATATTTGCAAATGGTATGACTGATAAGGGGTTAATATCCAACATATATAAACAGTTCATACTATTAAACATAAAAAAAAATTAAAAAATGGGCAGGAGAACTGAACATTTTTCCAAACAGGAAATGCAGGTGGCCAACAGGCACATGAAAAGTGCTCAACAGTGCTAATCATCAGGGAAATGCAAATCAAAACCACAATGAGCTATCACCTCACACCTGTCATTTTGATGTCAGAATCACTATCATCAAAAAACAAAACAAAAAAACCCCACAAATAACAAATACTGGAGAGGACGTGGAGAAAAGGGAACCCTGGTACACTACTGACAAGAATGTAAATTGGTCTAGCCACTGTGAAAAACAGTATGGTGATTTCTCAATAAACTAAAAATAAAACTACCATATAACCCAGAAATTCCACTCCTGGGTATGTATCTGAAAAAAACAAAAACACTAATTCAGAAAGATTCATGGACCCCAATGTTCACAGCAGTATTATTTACAGTAGCCAAGATATGGAAGCAACCTAACTGTCCACCAACAGATGAGTGGCTAAAGAAGATGTGGTATATATATATATATACATACACATACACACACACGCACACAAACACACATATACATACAATGGAATATTACTCAGCCATGGAAAAGAATAAAATTATGCCATTTGCAGCAACATGGATGGATTTGGAGGGTACTGTGCTGAGTGAAATAAGTCAGAGAAAGGCAAATACTATATAATCTCAATTATATGTGGGATCTAAAAAATATGACAAACTAGTGAATATAACAAAAAAGAAGCAAACTCACAGATATAGAGAACAAACTAGTGATTACCAGTGGTGAGGGGCAGTGGGGGAGGGGCAATAGAGGGGTAGGGGATTAAGAGGTACAAACTACTATGTATAAAATAAGCTACAAGGGCTTCCCTGGTGGCGCAGTGGTTAAGAATCCGCCTGCCAATGCAGGGGACTCGGGTTCAGGCCCTGGTCCAGGAAGATCCCACATGCCATGGAGCAACGAAGCCCGTGTGCCACAACTACTGAGCCTGCATGCCACAACTACTGAAGCCTGCACACCTAGAGCCTGTGCTCCGCAACGAGAAGCCACCACAATGAGAAGCCTGCGCAACGCAATGAAGAGTAGTAGCCCCTGCTCGCCGCAACTAGAGAAAGCCCGCGCAGCAATGAAGACCCAATGCAGCCAAATAAATAAATAAAATTTTAAAATAAAATAAAATAAGCTACAAGTATATATTGTACAACACGGGGAATATAGCCAATATTTTTTAATGAGTATAAATGGAGGATAACCTTTAAAAATTGTCAATTACTGTATCTTACACCTGTAACATATAAAATTATACATCAACTATATATATAAAGTATTTACTTCATAGAAAGAAAGAAAGGAAGAAAGAAAGAAAACTAATCTTCACCAGGATTAGTTCCTGCCCCAGAGGAGTCACGGAGACACCCAGAAAGGAACCGGGGAGCGTGTGGTGTCCCTGTCATGTCCACTCCCGTTGACTAAACACTTTCTGCCTGGCTGAGGTGTTTCAATGGGTCTCTGACATCTCTTAACATTAGTCTTTTCTACAGCCTGGTCTGGTTTCTGAAATTTGCTTATTGTCTGCGTATTGTCTGATCCAAGTTACTAGTCTCTGACACTAAGTTAGGCCTTTTCTAGTTCTTGACACTAAGTTAGGCCTTTTCTAGTTCTTGACACTAAGTTAGGCCTTTTCTAGTTCTTGACACTAAGTTAGGCCTTTTCTAGTTCTATGTCCTGACCAGTGACTCTTAATCAGGTCCTGGATGCAATGAGGTCACTGTCAGAAGTCCCGCAGCTTTGCTCCCGGGGTGGCACTGTCACTGAAGGCTGCCAGAATCGTCTCAGATGCCAGCCTGACACCTAACTCACTTAACAGGAAGGTAAATCTCCTTCTTCCTGAAAAGAATCCCAGTGAAGGCATAGATACAGCTCCTTTGCTTAGTTTTCCTACTGAAAGCTTTGATATAGCTCCAATCAAAGCTTATCTTGACTTTTAAAACGTTACCTGGGACAGGCTAGCAGAGGTTATTAAAGATAAGCAAGAAACACTGAGGTTTAGAGTTTTAGGAAGAGAGAAAAAAATGATGGAAAAAGATCTGGTGTTGGGAGGTCTGGTTTAGCAGGGATTCTGCTACTGAAAAGTTGTCTGACTTTCTAAAGTTGGTCTCTATCTCTACTAGAGGCTCAGTTTTCTCACTGAAAAGTAATGACGTTGAACAAGATTTCTAAGCCCCTTTCCAGTTTAAGTTATTTTAAATTCAAGCATTCTCATATACTACTAGTTGAAATACTACAAAGTTTATGAGATATGAAGATTTTGGAGTTAGACTTGGGTTTCAAATCTGTCTCTATAATTTACTCTTTAACAATCTTAGTTCAAAGACAACACCTTTCTGTGTGTCTTGTTTCCTTATCTTTTATATAAGGATCGTAGCTACTTCTAGGGTCTGATCAATTTATAATACCTAAAGTATAACATAGAGTTGGCTCAATAAAAAGCAGATATTAGAGCTTTCTTTAAGGACCTTGGCAATATGTATCAAAAGCTATAAATATGTACATTCTTTCACCTAGCAAACATTCTTCTAGAAATATCCTGAAAAATAATTCAAAGCAAAAATGTATCATAAGGATGTTAACAATATTATTGTTATTTATAATAACAGAAAACTGGTAACAGCTTAAATGTTCAAAAACAGGGGACTGGTTAAATATAATATGGCAAATTATTATGATAGAATACCACACAGATATTTGGCATCATGTTGAAAAAGGATTAATCAGATGGGAAAATGCTCATAATATTTTGTTAAGTAAAAAGCATGGGTTAGTTCCAGTTCTGGCAAAATGGCAGATTAGATAACCTATTCCTATGGCCTCAAGCAGGGTATAAAGTCTCTGGGTCACTACCAATAGCCCAGTTTCACAACTAGAAACTTTTAAGGACATCAATTCAAGCTTGTAGTTAATGCTGATTATTTAACTATTATAATTTAAATGCACAAAGCTGCTGGGTAAATCTAAGAGAAAAAAAAAATCCCTTTACTGGTTCTGCAACTGGAGGTCTCACTTGACAGAAAGGAAGAAAATGCGTTTCCTTGAAGGAACAAAGGACGCACAGCATTAAGAAGACTGAGGGCAAGTCATCATCTCATGGCTCTGAACAGGATTAAGGAGTTTTTCTGTCTACATAAAGCAGCTGAGTTTGTGTTGATAAAGTAAATAATCCATTAATATCCATTTCATAAGAATATCTGACTTATAATAATATATTGACTCTTTACAGGGAAATTCACTACTCAATGGGGAATATTTAGACAGGAACCTGCTCTTTGTGATAATCTGGGCCCAACTTTAAGTTAACCTCAAAGACAGCAAGGGGCAACAGGAACTTTCTGGTGCACAATGCAGTCAAATGAAATATGTCTGCAGAGGTGAGCAGAGCTGCTACCCTGGAATGGTGGCAGTTACCTCTTAGTATGAAGTCTCTGTGGAAGAGAAAATTAAATGAGATCATGTACGAACGAGTTCACCATACAGTCGGTATTCTGGTGGCTGGAAGGGTTTTTTTGGTCTGTTTTTATTTTTGTTTTTGGCCGTGCTGCATGCCTTGTAGGATCTTAGTTCCCCAACCAGGGATTGAACCCAGGCCCTCAGCAGTGAGAGCCTGCAGTCCTAACCACTGGACCACCAGAGAATTCCCCTGGAAGGTATTTCTTAAACCTGAGGGAAAAACCTCCGGTGGAGAGACTGCAAGGCCAGCAGGAGACGTGTGATCGTGCACAGAAGCACTTCCTCCAGGAGTGAGTACGGTGCCCCGTCCACAGAGGGACGAGCTCAGTGTCAGGCGTGCTGGGACTTCCTAGGGGACACTTCCTCTGAGAATGGAAAAGGCATGAAGATGGGGAGGTGGCGGGGTAGGGAGTGGAGAGCAGGGCCTAGGCCCGCCTCCATTTCTAGCTGACCCGCCTTGTACTTCTACAGCTTTGATGTGAAGGAAAAGTTTTGGTCCTTAAAAAAAAATTTTGGAAGCCACTCAGTAAATGGGAGGGAAGGAGGAAAAATGGGGAAGTGGTAATAAAATTGAGGGGATGGAAGAAAAGAGTAAGACCAGCCTTTTCTGAGCTTCTTCTTTATTTGGCCCCCACTGTCCTCCCACTACAGGCCTGAGTATTAGTCTTTGTTCCTGTGCAACCTCCACCAGGAATGCTTTAGGCAAGTCAGAGAGGCAGGGTCAGTCCACTCCTCCGCCCCCAGGGGAAGTCCAGGCCAGTAGGGGAGAAACAGGAGACCGGCTGTGACCTGGCCTGGCACGTGCCACAAACAGCAGAAGCCCTCTGCCCACTGCTCTCCTCGCCTGACTCCTCAGCCCAGGTCCTCCCTCTCCCTGAGGCTTCTCCAGCCCCTGGCCCCCTGGTGGCATCACACACAGGTGGCTCAAAAGGTGCCTGGCAGGCCGCGAGCACTCACCAAACACGTGTAATGACTCAGTGTATGCTTCTTATTTCCCATTTGGATTATGAGCAAGGGGACAAAGCCTATCGCACTGCTGTCCCTTTACTGCTTACTGAAGGCATTTGGTAAATATTTAAATGGAAAAAATGGAGAGGCATTGGAAAAAAAGAAGTTGGCGAAAAGGAAAAATAGAAGAGTTAAAGAAAAAAGTGTGAAAAAACATTATTATAAAATGTGAATGAAGACACTGTGCAATGTGATGTGGGATAGATCTGTCTTAGTATCTGTGGCCATTTTTATAAGTGAGCAAATAGGACCAGAGATAAATCAATCTTGGCTTAGGAATTCCCTGACATCAGGAATCCATTAAGGTGGGGAAAAGAACACCCATCCATCAACTTAGAGAAGGCAGGACTCCTCAGCCTCTTTTCCGCTTTCATATTTATGGGCAGGACTGCCACATTCTGGAGCTGCAGGAGACCTCAGATGGAGGACACGGTGGAGGCTGACACAAAGGGACCTGTCTTCGTGTCCTGTCCACAAAGCAGAGCCAGAGCCCACGGCATGTTCCTCACTAACTCACACTGTAAGGAAACCCGGCTTGAGTTTCAAGGTGCTTCGTTCATGTCTATAGAAACATCAGATAATTGTCAGGCTTTTACAAGAGACATTTTTCTGAGTTGGCTTCAACCAGTCGGTAGATAATCTTAAAGAGGCTAACGTTAAGAAAGCTTTTTAGGATGAACACACCTAATCTACCACAATTAAATTAAATCTACCACAATTAATTAAATCTACCACAAATTAAATCTACCACAATTAAATCTACCACAATTAAATTAAATCTACCACAAATAAATTAAATCTACCACACCATCAAAAGAAACCCTACGGAGCCTCAGAGAGGGCACCAAAAAACAAAACAAAACAAAAAACCTCTACTGAAACTGATTATTCACAAAGCCCAAGTTTGAAATATAGCTGTTTAAAATTAAAGGCTTCTGCTCATCTGTGTTTTCTAAATTTTAAAGTTTGAACATATTTAGAAGTTTTAAAATTCTATATTCAGGGCTTCTCTGGTGGCACAGTGGTTGAGAGTCTGCCTGCCGATGCAGGGGACGCAGGTTCGTGCCCCGGTCTGGGAAGATCCCACATGCCACAGAGTGGCTGGGCCCGTGAGCCATGGCCGCTGAGCCTGTGCGTCCGGAGCCTGTGCTCTGCAACAGGAGAGGCCACAGCAGTGAGAGGCTCGCGTACCGCAAAAAAAATCTATATTCAGAAGTTCAAAAAAAAAAAGGAATGTAAGGCATTCTCACATTCAGCATCTTTGCCCTGCCCCTCCCTAGTACTTTAGAGCATCAGCTGTAAGGGAAGAGGACAGAGGGGTGTGCTTGCTCCACTCCTGGCCCAGGACCATTCCCTCTGTTCCAGAAATCAGAGATCCCCACCTTACTCCCAATCATGGGAGCCATGACTGCCCAGGCCTGGACCAGCAGCCAAAGACCAGGCTCAACACGTCTCAGCACTGTATTTCACACTCCCTTTCTAACTAATGGGCAGGCACGCAAACGCAGCCTCGCTCTGATTAAGAGAATTGTGTCTAGCAAATCATCTCAAGATTTGGATTTAGGGCATCAGCACAATATTTTCACAAAGAGGAAAACTAAGACAACTGCAGAGGCCGCCCACTGCCCCCCTCATGGCCTGGGCATTCTAGCTCAGGGCAGTGAAGGACGAAGAAAGGACAGGAAGGGGGTCCTGGACACGGGATGGCGTGCTCGCTGCACCAGACACAGGTGCTCCCAGCAGACTCTGCAAGGGCGGCACTGGTGTCAGCACCGTCCAGCTTGGTCACCTCCAGCCACACGTGAGAACTCAATGAACTGAGTTTTAAATTTATTTAATATAATTTGCATTTCAATTATCACAGTTCTAGTGGCTAACCACTAGATCTTCTTTTCATTTAAACTGTTGTTCTCACAGGTTAGCATGAATTTCTTTAAATATGTGAGTGTCTGCTGGGGATCAGGACCTGGGAATATAAGGTGAATTCCGCACCTTCCCTCCTGGGAGCTTGCACTTGGTGAGAGAGAGAAAAAAATGGATAATTATATTACAAAGGGTCAAGTGCTCTAACGCAACAGACGGATCAGAGGGTTATTATGGAATCGGAGAGGAGCTGGGTGTAGGCTGCACGCAGATGCACAGAGCGGAGCAACAGGGAGTGAGCAGGAAAGAACAAGGGACCCAGTGGGGCTGAAGGGTAAACTGAGGCAGAGTGATGTTGCAGGCACCAGATGGCGCAGGCTCTGATGCAGCTTCTTCAGGGACAGGAGCTTAGTCCTGTAAGTGGCAGGAAGCCTTCAAAAGGTTTCAAAGACAAAGACCCTAGTGGTATTTGCAAGATGGAATCAGGGAAGCTAGGAAGAAGGAAGATAAGATATGACTGATGAGACAGCGCATGCACTGAATTGGGCAGTAATAAGAATACTTCTTTACTATTCTTGAAGTTTGAAAAACATTTAGTGGCAAAATGGTTATTACTGATATTGCTGGATAAGGTGTGGAGACCGGTGAGGGCGTTATGAGAGAATAACCCCTCAAGTTCTAACTTGGATGAATGAGGAGAGAATGGAGCCAGCAACCGAGACAGCAGACAGGAGACTAGAAGCCTGCTGTGTGTGGCGTGGTTTGGCAGGGGGCGGGGAAATCATTTCATTTTATATAAGCTGACTTTGAGGGTCAGGTAGTGGAGACATACAATAGTGACACTGCGGACAGAGGCCTGCAGAGATCTGGGAGCACCCACGTCAGGAACAGGAAGGATCCGCAGGGCATGGGCACAGTGTTGGGGGACTTGTCTTTTGGTGTTACTATTACATAAAGAAGAAGCTTCAGTATGGGGGTGTGTGTGTGTGTGTGTTCTAGAGAGGGAAGAATCTATGAAGATGTTTTTCTTTTTCCTTCCCCAAAACAAAGGGAAACATATTTAAGAAAATATAGGTTTGAAAATTACTGACTTATTTTAACCCCACTGTAATCTAAGACTACGTATGTATGTCACAAGTTATTCTATAAACTACAGCCACTATATTGGCCTTTATTAAATAACAGTAAGTAATCCACTGTTTCATTTCCTGCTAAATGAATGAATTTTAAACCTAACTTTAATTGACTGAAAAATGGGAAGAGATTAAGTAACAGCTGGAGCAACACGAGGACCGGTCGGAGGGCGCTCACTTCCTGACCCCGAATCGGGACATGGGGGGCCGTGGGGACTCACCTCCGAGTCAGAGCTGTCCAGCTCGGCCAGAGTTGGGGCTTTGAGGAGTTTCTTCCGCTGCACAGGCACCTGCTGTACGGCACTTGCCCCATTTTCTTTTGATTGTGACGTTAAACCTCCATTCACCATCGATGATTCCAGGACATTCTTTGGAGATTCAGGGGTAGCTACCTCTGGTAAAACAAAGGTGAAAGCTTACCTTTTCTTGAGCACAGAAAGGTAGTCAGTGAACCAAACACACTGTTCCAAGTACCTGCACTTGGAAGCACACCCGAGGTGATACGGCATTTCTACGTCATGCAAATACAACACAGAGGCTAGACACAGTAACACCTATGCATATACAACACTTGCGTTGACATTAACTGTCAGATTCAAATAAAGGAAACCTTTAAATGAAAAATTATATATTCACATTTGTAGATAAAAATTTAGAGCTAGAAGAAATACTACAGATAACTGACTCAAACTTCTCTATTTTCCAGAGGCCCAGAGAGGCTAACTTTCCTTTTAGCCTCTAAAGAGCTAGTGATCTACAGATCAGAGTGATGGCATGCACATATGGCTGTAAGATCTGAAAGTGGTTTGATTTTAAAGTAAAAACAGCTAATAATCTATATGCATATAAACATGAACACAAAGACTCTGAGATACATTTCCTCTGATAAAGCTGATTTTGATTATACAAAGCTCAAATCTGGATGGGAAGGCAGTGAAAGAAATGTGGCAGCACAGAGCACAGAGCATGGAGTACAGAGTACAGACTACAGAACACAGAGCATACAGTATGGAGTACAGTGAACAGAGTACAAAATAAGAGTATGTAGCACAACAGGTAAACTTTAGAGTATACAGTATAGTTAAGATGCAGATGGTCTGGATTCGAAGTCTAGCTCTAGTTGTTTGACCTTGAGCAAGTTACTTAAACTTTCATTCCTCAACTGTAAAATGGGGCTAACAACAGAAATGGGCTTGTGGTGAGGATTAAATAAGTTAACAACTGCATATAAAATACTTTAGTGTGTAATAAAGGCAGTGCACAGTAAATGTTAGCAATTATTAACACTGACTTTTATCTCCATTTGTAAGTGAGTGAACCAAGGCTAAGGATGATTCAGCCAGTCACACAGCCAGCGCGGCACAGCTGACACTGGAATCCTTGTCGGTACTGATTCTAAAAGGTCACCTTTTTTTGTAGTGGAGGCTGTAATCTTCCAATGCAAGTGGAACTAATTTTCTTCAGTATTTCAATAACTAATAATTTTAATAACTAACTACTAAATTAGAGTATTTAAAAGTGAGAAAAAGCAGTCCCTGCATGATTTAACTCACAGACCAGCCCATAACCTGGTTTTTGCCCATGGAGCAGTCTGTGAAACTCCCATGGTTGGGGGTAAAGGGTATGCTGGGCACTGAAAAATCAGGATTAATGCTTGTTTGTGGGGGGTGGGGGGAAGCGTTGTACCTGAAGTAACTATAAAATACAAGAATGTTCTATTTATAGTAGCTCCCCCCAACATGTAATAGTTTTATGCTTGAAGTGGAAGAGGTGGATTTCCAGATAACATTCAGAATGTAAGTATGTTCTAGTACAGCTTTCCTTGACATTATTTAAAAGAATTATGTGAATTATTTATTATAAATGATGTATATCTAACTTAATATTCACAATTTCTGCATATTTTTAGATATCAAGAAGGCCAGAACTAGAACTGCCCTTGTGAACTACAAGGGTTTGAGTGAGCAAGAAAGGAATGAGGAAAGGAAAAAAGGAAGAAGACAGACTTGTCATAAATCATTTATCATTTTACATAAAATGTTTAACAGAAAACTTGACAAAAAATGTGTTGACAACACATGAGTTAATTTTGTTACTACCTCTCCAGGTATTAAGTAGCTAGAACAAATATATGATTGGGGGATGGGGTGTGCTGAAGGGACAAAAGGGCAAAAGCAGCAAGTTTTTACAAAATTACAAAGGTTAAAATCTTTAAATAAACCTTTCATAAGGTGTAGAAAGCAGTAGGCTGCCACACTTACAAGCGTAATTTAAAAGTCTTCCAGAGAGCAAAGGAGGAAATGATTGGGCTAATTGATTAATTCCTATTCAAGAAAAAAGGTAATGTTTAAATATGGTCTTGAAGTATCTTTTGAAAAATCGTATTCTATAGCACACACTTTTTACACACTTCCTCCAGAGGTTCATGCAGTAGCGGCAGCCAGTCTTCCAAGAAAAAGCACACATATCTCCCACTGGTCCAACTATCCACACCCAACTGAGGCTCTGCCTGGAGACACAGTGAGCTTCTCCAGGCGGGTCTCACAGGTCCAAGCCAGAGTTTCCTTAAGGGTGAAGTCACCAGTGGTGTGTGGAGGAACATTAACACAGTTTTAATGGTTATATATTTAATGTTTCAGAAAAAATATAATTACTATATCAGATACATGATTTTATGGATGTTTTTGCTTAAGAAAATTTTAAAAGTCATTTATGGTAGATTTAAAAAGTTTGAACAGTACTGGTGGCACTTAAGTCTGGTAAAATCATGAGGGTGAGATCTGCACTGAAGTTTAGGGAACACTGTTAAGTGACAGTGGCTGCCATGAGCTAACTTCATTCTCAATGCAAGGGATCTGAGAAATTACCCAATAGCTCTCTAATTGCCTGAAGACTTTGCTGAGGTTGGTAACTGTACTTGAGCTCACTGACTCAAACTACTGAAATAAACACCTAGTATTCAATTCAAAGCTTTCGGATAAATGGAATTAATAGAAGAATATGTTATGTCCCAGTCAGGCTTCAGGATGATCTCCGTATGTAAGACTAAATATTGTGTGTGATTTTATCTAATACTGCATATTTGTAAAAGCCCCAGTTGAACACACTTTTAAGAGATATTTTTAAGTAGTTTGATTACTTATACTTTTCTGTTCAAATGAATGAATCCTCATTATCACTTCAGTGTATCTGATGAGAAAACCAAACCCTTGGATAAGACTTTAGACTTCTTCTATATAAGACAGAATTTCTGGTGATATTTATAAGTAAACAAACTATTTAAGATGCTACACAGAGCTTTAGAAGTCACATGCCTCAGGTTCAGAATCTAAAACACACAACCATGATATTAAATACCTTATGTAATAACTTCTATTATTACACAGTGTAATAATTATGTCTGTTAGATACACCCAGGCTGCTGCCTTATTTAGTTGGAGGAAATATGGCTGAAATAAAGATTGTATATTTAATATTTGCATCAGAAAAATAAATTATACTTACCTTAATTAATGTTGACTGGATTAACATTTTCCACTAAGAATTAATATTTCTAAAACATACCTGAGCAGCAGAACATACTTCAATGTGTCCTATTCTACACTTACGTGCATTACCTACACTACACGTTTAAATATTTACTCCTTAGTTAGCTAATTTCCCAACTTAGACAAGAAATGCATCCCGATCTTTGCATTTAGGTTAGAAGAATAGATCAGTCTTTTCCATTTATAATTTGGGACATTTAAATTGGTTAGTCAAAATGACACAATGAAAACACAAGAAATCGAGAATGAAGTGTGTGGAAATTGCAAAGTACACTAAGGTACAAAATAAATTATGGCAAATGATAAGCAGTGAAAGCAAATCAAAAATTTTTGTTGCTCCTTTACTTCGAGAAGCTCAGCACCAAGAGCTTTCTTCCCAACACAAGAACCCATCATATAACCTATAAGACACGAACACACCTACATACATGTGTGTGGGCATGCATGCCATCCAGGTCAGCCACCTGTGCCTACTTCACGGGAGACAGCAGCCAGTGTGCTTAGGCAGCGGCCACTCCCAGAGAGCCCGCCAGGGAGGAATATCTTTAGTAGATATTTAGAAGAGATGGATCTTAGTATGTGTTGCCAACTTTTGGAGATTAGCAGTAACACACATGTTCTCAAACATTTCTGAGTTTATTTTCCAGACCAAGCTTTTTTTTTTTTACAAAGTTACTCTGCAAATCGTTGATAAAATAAAAATTGTCAAATGGATAAAGAAAATAGAAAAAGCTCCTCAGTGGTCAGTCAGAAGTAGTAAGTGAAGACTATAACATATTTATCTGAGTTTCTTGAAAGTGCAAATATTAGTCATGCCTAAGAGAACTACAAATATACATAGAAATTCAAAAAGCAGTTGAGAACTATTTTAGCAGTTGGAAGACACTCAGTAAATATTCACAGACAGAACATGATATTAGAACTCTCTGGCTCTTTAAATATGAATTTGTATGTAAGATATGCCAACAGTTCCATGGCATGTAAAAGAAAATTCTGGAAGGAAATACTAGTGCCAATATCTTATCTCATTTTGCATTCAAAACAGCAGCTTCCAAAGTCTAAAATTCTAACGTGCAAAACATTTTATTGGGACTAAGCTGGCTTTGCAAATTTGCTCATATATAATTTAAAAATTCAATTTAAAAGGGGGGCTGATTTTACAGGTCAAATTTAATCATTAATAGCTACTTGTTTCACTATTAGTCCCTGTCTATTTAACAGAAGGGCTCTAAACGTGTCCTACAAACCCGGGACATATGATTATATTTTACAACCAAAGCCATTACAACGCTCATGTGTTTTTAGACTCTTAATCAGCACAAAGAACCAGCGTGACAAGGCCCTACGCACAGGAGCACTGGGTACGCAGATAGCTCTTGGCCCTCAACTGAGGAGCAGTCGTCCTCTGAAGCAGCTGACAGTTCTGAGTTCAGCTACCTGAATAACTGAGTGCTTTAGAGAGTAAGAAGTGTCAAAACTTTGTTTCTTGAAAGTGTTTTCTATGCTCTGAAGGCAGAGTTCTGTTAGACTCTGACCGCTGCTTTATGAGATTGGGGGTGGGGTGGGCACTGTGTTCCATGACCACAAGTGTCACGGTTCTTCCACAGGCTCTTGCAAGGCAACAGATTTATTACAGTTTTAATTTTTTTAAAGTATACTATTTTCAAAGAAACAGAATGTTTTATTTGACCACAGCTTAGAAGAAGCCTTTCAATTTTCTTTTTTGACGTGTTTGAACAAGCAGATGAATGAAATGTATTTCACAGAGACCACAAAACCCACGTCAGGTGTGAAAGTGCTTTTTTTTTTACCTGACAAGTCAAAACTGTAAGACATGCTAAGTGGCCGCATTGCTGAAAAAAGAAAACAAACAATAAAAAGAAAATAATTCAGCTGTTAGGATATACAGGGAAGATGAAAAAGGGAGGAGGGTTCAAGACCTGTGGTGGCACATTTCACACTTTAAGGCAGAAGGCAGTAAATAACAATCTGAAATACAATAAAACCATGAGTCTTAGTTTTAATTATATTACTAAGACTTGAAATGGAGTAACAATAAAAGAAAACAAATAACTTTTAAAGAACATGTTAAAAATGAAAGCATGTTAAAGATACAAACATCTTAGAATCATAGTACAGGACTTTAAAATATAAAAGAGTTCAAAAGAAAAAACTAGCCATGTTTTAAAACATGATTTTATGGAACATACAAAATCTTTAAAATTTAACAACAAATGTATTCTTAAATAATTAACTTCAGGATGAAAATGTGGCTCTCTGCATACAGGTGAAACATCTTATCAAAAATCTCATTCAGGGGGGCTTCCCTGGTGGCGCAGTGGTTGAGAGTCCGCCTGCTGATGCAGGGGACGCGGGTTCGTGCCCCTGTCCGGGAGGATCCCACATGCCGCGGAGCGGCTGGGCCCGTGAGCCATGGCCACTGAGCCTACGTGTCCGGAGCCTGTGCTCCACAACGGGAGAGGCCACAGCAGTGAGAGGCCCGCGTATCACAAAAAAAAAAAAAAAAAAAAAAAAAAAAAAAATCTCATTCAGGTACTACCAGCATCACAAAGTATCACTAATTCTCTATTGTAGGCAGTGTAACCTGGCAGTTGAAGCAAGGCCTCAGGAGCCAGAGAGCCTGAGTTTGAACCTCAGCTCTGCCACTTACTAGCAGTGTGATTCCGGGCAAGTTACTTAACCTCTCTGTGCTTCAGTTACTTCATCTGTAAAATGGGAATAATAGTACCTATTTCATGGGATTGTTATAAAAATTAAATGATTCCATACAAAAAAAGGTGCTCAGAATAGTGCTTAGCACATAGTAGAAGTTAAATAAATACAATCTCCTATGAATAAACTTATTTCTTTCCTGTTGAAATCATTTGTTTTAAAAATTTTATTACATATACTAAAAAACACTGAATTGTATATTTTAAATGGGTGAATTTTATGGCAGGTAAATTATATCTCAATAAAGCTGATTTAAAAAGGTTATTACCAAAGTTTGATGAATTTGGGTATTCATAAGAATGAGAATTACCTATTTCCACTGTAGCCCCATCCATCCTATGCCCCAGGTCAGGGAGGACAGGTGGCTCTGTGGTCAGAAGAGGAGAGAACCGCAGGTCCACAGGCTTGTCAGGCACAATGTCCCCCCAGCTCATGTTTCCGAGGCAGCCCGCATACAGTTCTAACACCCAAATTTAACAGAATGAAAGTATCTCTCCATATGCTTTTGGCAGATGTTTTTAAAGGAACAATTTACAACCCCAAATCTCATAGTATGAGGTGTTAGAAAAGGTGTTGGGAAAAAGAAAATGATAAGATATGAACAAAGACTGATGCAAAAGAATACTAATTTCAGACTTAACAGGAAAAAAATGGAGCTAGCCTGTAAAACAATAGGGAAATAGGCGAGTAAAAGACAACTTAGCCATGTGTTAGTAATCACGTCCTTATAAATAATGCTGTGGGGCATATTTAACGACCTGGGAAGATGTTCCTGCCCCACATAACATTACATGGGGACATCAGACACTGTGCACACAGCTCTTGTCTCCACCTCATGACGCACAAGCTCCATCACAGCGCATGCCTCTGCTGGTGAAACTACGGGTAACAGTTCTTCTTTAAACATTTCCCCAATTTCTACAGTGGGTTTCTACTTGCAATTACATGGAGGGGTAAGGTTTTAAAGCTATTTAGGGAACTTTTCTTCAAGATAATTCTGCCAACTTTACCCAAACTCCCCAAGGGAAACTTTATAGTAAGAACCAATGTAGGTCTGCAGAAAGAAGAGCCCAAATCTCTTACTTTCCAATTAAGATGCAAGATCAATTTTAAAAGTAAGATTCTCATAGAACAATCACTTTCAATAACAGCTCAATTCTGGTTGTTGTGAAACACCAATTCATAAGGTTAAAATAAAATAAGATATACTATAGAGAAAATTGATATTTAATTATTCTAAAGTAGATTTCCTGCTAGTTAGCATCTAACTTGTTGAAAATGAAACAGAAGAATATGTATATGACAAGGGCATGTGATGCCCCTTCTATGCAACGTGCGGTGTCCCGTTGCCACCCACAAGGACTGCTGGTCTCCTGAACGCTCAGCCCCGGCCACCCCCATGCCCCTGACGGGCTGCTGTCGGCGCTGCAGGGGGAACATGGACCTGCTGCCCCGAGCCTTTCCTCTGTCAGTGCCTGTGGGCAGGGACTCTGACTGCTCATCTCTCTACTCCAACAGCTGACACGGCTGTTTAATAAACACTTGGAAAAATGAAGGAACTGTATGTCAAATATCATCCAAATCATACAAGCACGTTACGTCTGTCTTGTTCCTTTCTCTGTCCTGTTGGTGCTTCCACTGGAGTTTATAATCCCTCCTCTTTTCTCCTGAAAATCATGAAGCTTACTTTTCTCATGGTAATATATTTGTTTTGCCTTATAATTTTGTTGAAATCTTTTCTATTTCCCCATTATTCCTTCTCAAGGTACAGTAATTTTTAAAAATCCGGTCTTAAGCAGCCGTCCTATAACACCATTTCCTTATTTTTCCATAGTGGTTCTTATTCTTTGAGGCTGTGGACCCTTTAGCAATCTGAGCAAAGCTATGAACCTCCTCTCCAGAAAATGCACATACATACACTTTAGGAAATACATACAAATTTGTTATATTTCAAGGGACTCACAGACCATCCTTAGGCTCATGCAAGGACTCCCAGAATAAGAACTCTCCATTTATGTCATGTATATGTTCTGGCTCATTATTATGTAAATGCTCATATGGATTTGTTTTAAACATCATTTTAAAGGGAAACACTTGCTGCCATAAAAATCAGACAGAGATAAATTCACACAGCCTGCCCTCACTCTGAAGCTCTGTACATGGAAGGTATGTGCTATTATTTCAACACCTCTGGGAGTACTTTTCATCACTGTCCCTGCAGTGGAGACCAGGACATAACAACCAACAAGACAGACGTGGGCCCTGCTGCCACGGAGGCCACAGTGTGACAGAATGGCCAAAAGTCAAACAAAAGAACATCAGCATGCAGTGACTGAGAGTCATGGGAGGCAGGGAGAGCCGCTGAAGTGGATGTGACTGACCAGACGGAGAAAAGGAGAGCCTGAGTCAGAGAGGGGAGGACTAGAGAGACCTAGAAGTAAAACCCACAGGGCTTGGCTGTTGGGTAAGAGCCAGAGGTGATGCTGAGCAATCTGTCCTGGGCTCTGAGATGGGGAACCAGGAGGAGACAGTTGGAGGAGAAACCAGGCGAGGTCACCGCTTGGCTGCGGGGCTTGTCGTGCGTGAGGGGCAAGGAGGCCCTGCTCAGCAGACGGCTGCACGTGTGGGTCTGAACTTTCAGAGAAACCTGCGCTGTAGGGCGGGAGCTGGGGAAACCAGAAACAAACCCTGGAGGAGAATGTGGTTGCTCAGGGAGAGGGAGCCCGGGATAGAAACCAGACGACTAAGCAGGGCTTGAAAGAGGCAGAAGAGGTCGGAGGAGAGAACCAGGAGACAGTGCCACAGGGTTGGCTCCTGTCCTGTTCAGGCACCACGAGACTGTTTCCCTGAATTCTTTGGGCATCTTTAATCTTACAAATTGGAGGACAGCTGCATCAACAAAAATGTTTACATTTTATAATATGGTTTTGCTCTAAATGAAAATCAATGTGTGCTTATAAAAAAATTAAACATAATAAATATAAAGGAATGTGAGTAATAAGTTAAGTGATATCAGTAATAATTGAGTCTCTTATCACATAATACCATATCTTCAAACCATAATTAAGACAATAGAAACCTGAAGTAAAACTATGTATCACTTATATTTCTAAAACGTAATAACTTATCCATGTATATGTATTACAATTTATAAAGTATTTTGACCATGATCCTATTTAATTCTTAAATGAAAGTCATAATGAAGGTGTAGAGGACTTTTTATCCCCCTTCTGCTGACGAAGAAATCAATGCTCACAGAGGTGAAGAGACTGTCCTAAAACCACAGCCTAGAGGTTGGCAGAGCTCTGTCCACTAGGCAGCGCGGTGCTCTCCTACACTCAGCATCACGGGGCAATAATTTCCTATTCCATGAACCTCAAGTATAGACTTCCAGCGTGAGGGGGGGTGTGTGTGAGTGAGAGAGGGCCCTGCAGACGGCAGTCTCTCACTGGGCTGCTGTGCTGTCTTCCAGTGATGCCCCGGACTCACCTAACCTGCCGCGTCTGGTTTCCTCTGGTGACACGGGCCGCAGCTTTCTTTCTGCTTTGATTTCTTCCAGGATCCTTTCATGGAGGCTCCGTGGCCGCGGTGGAGTAGGCTTCAGTTTTCTGGCTGAGGCCTTAGAAAAAATATAATGGCTATAGAGACTTGCTTGGGTAGTTTTCCTTATATAATTTTTACTGAAGTCCACTCATACAGTACATTATGAAATTATATTTTACTGATTGCAACACTGCTTGATAAAAGACCATTTTCAAGCAATAGGGAGATTACTGGACTTCACAGTGGTTCAGTCACATGTGCTCAAGTAACTTTAAGGAGTCAGCTTTGCTGCAGCTGTAGTCATGCTCCCTACGTGCTACTGTGACAGGCAATCCATTGAAATGTAAGCTGTACGTTACCTATTATGATTATTGTTTTTGAAAGTAATGTTTTTAAGTAAGTCATCACAACCTTCTTAGATTATTATCTTCGTTCTATAGTTGAGGAAATACAGGCTCAGGGAGGCCGATCAACTCTCTCAGAGACATGGGGCCACTAGGTTGTGTAGCTAGTGTGCAAATCCGGGCCCATCTGACTCCATGCTCTTTCTGCTCCACCAGGACCCGCCTTCTTAAAATTATTTCCTATGTGGCCTCTTTCCCTTATTTTAAAAAGATTTATAAGAGGGATCATTAATTATGTTTTAGATGTTCACAAACTGAGAAAGAAACACCATTCCTGTTCTAGTTACTGAACACACATGGGGTTTGAGAGGCCTTGGTGAGCACTGGCTGTGGAGCTGGGGGGAAGTAAGTGTAGAACAGAGGAAACGCAAACCAACATTCAAACCAGATCAGAACACTCTGATTCCATGGTCACTAGAAAGAACCCCGTCAACAGATGAAGATAATTAATACAAAAGAGGAGGTACAGCAGGGTGGATTTACTGTAAAACAGTATCAAAACGACAATTTAATCAAGGTGAAGTGTTTGTACCATAAAGTAAACAGGGAGGGCAGCCCACACCAGGAACTACTTGGAATTATATTCAGCTGTTATTCTAGGAGGTATTTGGCCAGATTTTGCACCATAACTCAGGTTGTTTGAGTTAAAATATCCTAAGACAGCCTGTATTGAATAATTTTAAGTACTTTTTTGTGAATTAAGAATGTAATTTACAGTTGGGCTTCATAATTCTGAGAATGAAAGCTCAGTGTAAATACTCCTTTAAGAGCTGAGTTCTAGAGGTCATAGGCTAGAGGAGAATACTTCATTATGTGCTCTCCAAACAAGGGGAATATGTCAAATTACATACTGGATTTAAAGGAGGTCTTGATCTGATGAAGTCCAGGATGATTTCATGAGCACTTTTTTTTAACCGAGGGGGAATATCACCATTCACCTGAAAGGAGACAAAAAGTAGAAGATTCATGTGACTACAGGTTTATCATTATAAGTTTCTGGGTACATATGTCAACATATGTCACTTCAAAATTACTGAAGTGGAATCTGGCTCCACCAAGGATGCATTTCAAATCAATAAAAATGGAGAGTAAATGGCTGAATGATTCAGAGCAAAAATAACTATGCAGAATTGAAGAAACTCCACGTCCACTTTAGTTCTACATTTGGGGAAATTATATATAAGATGCATCCTTCCAACAAAAAGTTTCTACAATTATGAATGTGAATGGAAAAAATAATACTACGCTTAATTACTATATAATTTCAAGTGTCTTTGGGACTTCCCTGGTGGTCCAGTGGTTAAGACTCTGTGCTTCCGCTGCAGGGGGTGCGGGTTCGGTCCCTGGTCAGGGAGCTGGGATCTCACGTGCCAGGTGGCGCAGCCAAAACAACAACAACAAAAAGTCTTTTACCTCTTATTTTCATCCTTGTACAAAATCTTGGTAATGGGAAGGAGTGGGGACATGGTTCACATTCTTAGACAAAGCTGAGGCTCAGATCGAGGTGGTGTCTGCCCCCTTCACAGGGTCGGTGAGCAGAAGAGCCTGGCAGGGGCCTGGTCTGACTCTGACTCTTGCCCTAACATCCTCTCTTTTTAAAGAAACAGGTTACAAAAATTTTAAGAAATTTAAGAAAAACCCACCAAAAACCCCCCACCTAAACTCACATTCTGACCACTCAGAAGGCACAGTTGTGGTGACCATAAGTCATACTTATTTCCCAACCTCATATGAAAAAACAGAACTGCTAGGCACTTTCTGTCATTATTCTCATAAAAGATAGATGAAAAAAGAAATGTTAACAAATTACAAATTTAAAAAACTGATGAATACCTTAAACTTCTCAAAATCCAGAAAATCAGCATACTATTTTTATTATGAACTGCCTGAAAAACCTCTATAATACTTTTTCACTCTACTTTGGTGACCTACTCTTTATCTTGTCATATTTTAATAATTTTATGTTATCAATTTTATTGGAGAGAAAAAAGATAATTTGTTTATTCCTCTAGCACCAATAGTTGATATTTTTTTAATTTTGATAGGTTAGAAAGGTTTCTTTAAGCTTCACAATTTGTTATTGAAATGTCATGCCCAATTTTAGAGTTATTGTAAAATTTGGTCAAACTTTTTAGAAGTATTTTCTTATCTGAATTGGAAGACTTCAGGGCATGGACAGTTTTGTTATGTACTTCCCAATCTTAATTACTGTTTTAATTGCTCAGGATCATTAATCAATTGGTTATTAATTTTTTATTGCAGCTGTATGAGTTTTGATCCTTTTGTCAATGTCACTATTTTGTGTCACCTGAGAAATGAAGTTAATTTAAAAAAAAAAAAAGAACCTGAACTGCTGCTCCCAGGCCCAGTGGCTGCCTCCCACAAATGCGACCACTCAGGGTGTGTGACAAGCCTGCTGACATCATCCACTCCCCTTTTCCCTGTGCCCCCCGCCCCCCAGTCCTGAGTGAGGACAGGACAGCCCTAAGGTTAGAGTTAGGAGTGAAAGCTGCCTGAGCTGAGCCACGCTTGTGACCACTAGTACTTGGTTTAAGGAGTGTGTGTACCCAAGCAGCAGAGTTGGGGGCCTACCGTGGCACCACTCTTCACCCATGGACTTCATGTTACACAAGACTTTTAAAAAAATCCTTATTGTATGAACAACTTAATCAGACCTTTCTATTCTACTCCTGAACAGGATAACACATATCTTTCTAGCTATTTTTTTTAATTGGCATTTTTTAAAATTAATTTATTTTTCAATTTTATTTTTGGCTGCACTGGGTCTTCGTTGCTGCGCTCAGGCTTCCTCTAGCTATGGTGAGCAGGGGCTACTCTTCGTTGTGGTGCACGGGCTTCTCATGTTGTGGAGCACGGGCCGTAGGTGCGCAGGCTGAGTAGTTGTGGAGAGCGGGCTCAGTAGTTGTGGCTCACGGGCTCTAGCACACAGGCTCGGTAGTTGTGGCACACAGGTTTAGCTGCTCCGCAGCATGTAGGATCTTCCTGGACCAGGGCTCGAACCCGTGTCCCCTGCATTGGCAGGCAGATTCTTAACCACTGAGCCACCAGGGAGGCCCTCTTTCTAGCTATTTTTCGTATACTTTTATTTTAATGTTCTTTCCATCACAACAGCAGGGTTGAGTGAGGTAATGGAGTCAATAAGGCCAAGGTTGTGAGTTCCATTCCCCAAACAAGCACGTTAACATCAGTTTCCTCACTAGTCAGAAACTGGATCCTGGATCCCAATTACAAAATGTGTGTCAGTGCTCATGAGGGAGCTGCAGGCCAGTATTGATGTGAGTCAGTCAGTCAAAGTCCTTACTAGCAGGAGGAAAAGTAACAGCAAATTCCATTCTGCTGCTGGGTCAGTGAAATTACTTTTTTTTTAATATAAATACAGAACACACCCTGAAACAAGCTCTCTGAAGCTGCAACAATAAATGATTTCTAGATGAACACAAATAGTAGGCCCATAAGTAAATGAGACCAGTTATAGAACTTGATCTTACTTTTGAGCCACAATGCCTTAAACAAATAACTTCTCTATAAAAAATGTTTAAGTTTCTACATCTTTATTTTTCTTTTCAATTTTATTTATTTATTTTTGTACAGCAGGTTCTTATTAGTTATCTATTTTATATATATTAGTCAATCCCAATCTCCCAATCATATATGTCAATCCCAATCTCCCAATTCATCCCACCACCACCAACCCTCTGACTATACATTTTACAAGGATCTTTCATTACACTGGACTAGTCTTCTCAAATAATTGGTTTATACTTAAGAAAAAAGAGGTTAAGACAATTAGAAATAAAATGCCTCCTCTGTTAGGCTTCTATTAATCAAAGAAAGACAAAGTTTTCAAGAGCTCAAAAACATCAGAAAAACAACAGATCATCTGATCAGGCTTTAGACCAAGGTTAAATAAATAGAGGGAACTTGGTAATGTTTTTAAAAAAAAAAAAGACCTTTAATGAGATATAATTCACATATAAAATTCACCCCTTTATTTATTTTTTTTTGGCGGCACCACTCGGCATGTGGGATCTTAGTTTCCTGACAGGGATTGAACCCACACCCCCTGTAGTGGAAGCACGGAGTCTTAACCACTGGACTGCCAGAGAAGTCCAAAATTCACCCTTTTAAAGTGTACAATTCAGGGTTCTAAGTAGTCACAAGGTTTTGCAATCACTACCAATAACTTCAGAGAAATTTTATCACCCCAAAAGTATATGCTGCACCCATTAGCACTCATTCCTCATTCTTCCCTCCCCACAGCCATTGGCAGCCACTAATCTACTGTCTTACTGATGTGCCTACTCTGGAAATTTCAAATAAATGGAACCCCTCATACATTATGTAGCCTTTTGTGTCTGGCTTCTTCCACTTAGCATGTTTTCAAGGTTCACGCAGGTGGTAGGATGTATTGGTACTTCATTCCTTTTTATGCCTGAATAATATTCCATTGTATATTACCCACTCATGAGCTGATAAACATTTGGATGGTTTCTACTTTTTGGCTATTATAAATATGCTATGAACATTCATACATAAATTTTTGTGTGGACAAATGTTTTCATTTCTCTTAGGAGTGCATGTAATGGCTGGGCCGTAAACTCTATGTTTAACACCTTGAAGAATTAGCAAACTATTTCCCCAAGTGTGCACCATCCTACATTTCCATCAGTGCTATGAGGGTTCCAATGTCTCCACATCCTCACCAGCATGTTATTTCTTGTGTTTTTTATTTTAGCCACTCTAGTAGGTGTAAAGTAGCATCTCACTGCAGTTTTGATTAGCATTTCCCTAATGACTAATAATGTTAAGCATCTTTTCATGTGCTTATTGGCCATATCTTCTTCAGAGAATAATTCAAATTATTTGCCCACTTTCCAACTGGGTTGTCTTTTTTATTGTTGAGTTTAAAATATTCTTTATATGTCCTGGATACAAGTCCCTTTTTGGATATATGATTTGTAAATATTTTCTCCCATTTTGTGGGTTGTCTTCACTTCCTTTATATTGTCTTTTAAATCACAAAAGTTTTAATTTTCGATCAAGTCCAATTTATTTTTTTCTTTTGTTGCTGTACTTTTGGTGTCATATCTAAGAAAGCACTGCCTAATCTAAGATCACAAACCTGTTTTCTTCTATGAGTTTTATAGTTCTAGTTCTTAAATTTAGGTCTTTCATCCATTTTGAGTTAACTTTTATATATAGTATGAGGTAGCAGTCCAACTTCATTCTTCTGCTTGTGAATATCCATCTGTCCTGGCATCATTTGTTGAAAAGACTGATATTTCCCTTTTGTCTTGGGATCCCACAGAAATCAACTGACAACAAATGAAGGCAATTATTTCTGGACTCTCAATTCTATTCCACTGATCTATGTTTATCTTTATGCCAACATCACACTGTCTTGATTACAGTTTCTTTGTAGTAAGTTGTAAAATTAGGAAGTGTGAATCCTCCAACTTCGTTCTTTTTTCAAGATTGTCTTGGCTATTCTGGGTTCCTTGTAATTCCATGTGACTTTTAGGATCTGCTCATCAATTTCTGAAATGACCGGCCAGGGAGCAGCGACAGCACCACACGGGCATGGCGCGGGGTGCCCGAGTGCAACTGCCATGGCCACCTCCCTCGGTGGGGTTGCCTGTTCGGGGCGCCTGCCCAGTTACACAGTCCTTGGGTCGCCCGCGCCCCGCGCCCCGCGCCTAGCCGTTGCCACAGCTGCCGGAAGAGGCAGTTCAACAGCCGGCCGGGCTCTGGAGCAGCCGGCCGGGCTCTGGAGCACCCAAGCCCGCTTCAGGAAAGCGGCTTCCGCTCCTCGACTGCTGGCAGTCGGCTGACGGCGGCCAACGATCTACATCTTTATTTTTAAAGGTGAGTTATCTGAAGTTCTCTGTTAGAATTAAAGCATTTTACCAAAACATTTTGAAAAAATTCCATTGAAATGTTTTGTACTTCTATAACTTAATGTTCTAAATATAATCACATATGGCTAAGCCATTCAATTCCCATCATGAGCATCACAAATATACAAAAAACAGTGGATTACTATGGTATAGTTATGTAGTTTAAACCTGAGGATTAAATTAAGAACATCTTGGCATACCGCTTCAGATACAGATAGACTATGTGTGAAAATCCATTGTGTTTACTCTTTACAACAAAATTTTTTTTAAAGAAATTAGGAAGTGGCATTATATTGATAAAAGTAAAATTTTTTTAAAAATATATCCAGTTTTTGAATGATTAAATATGAGTAGCTGGGGCTTCCCTGGTGGCGCAGTGGTTGAGTGTCCGCCTGCCGATGCAGGGGACACGGGTTCGTGCCCCGGTCCGGGAAGATCCCACATGCCGCGGAGCGGCTGGGCCCGTGAGCCATGGCTGCTGAGCCTGTGTGGCCACAGTAGTGAGAGGCCTGCGTACCGCCAAAAAAAAAAAAAAAAAAATTTGAGCAGCTGAATTTCCACTGTCATTTATCAGGCACATATATACATAACAAGGAACTAATCAAAATCTTAGCCTGTTAGACTAAAACTTGAAAACTTCCCCCCCACAAAACCAATCACCACTAGAACTGCCATCTGCCTAGTCCCCTGCACAGAGGCTCAGTATAAACGTATCCAAGTGAACTGCATGGAATTAGCCAGACAAAGAAAGACAGAAAAAAGGAAAACAATAATGGGTACCACAGAGTAGTAACATGTTCTTCTTTACTTACTACTCACAACCTCCAAACTGTATAAACATGCACATAACAGGAGTCCCAGAGGGACTGGAAAGACAAGAAAGGACAAAGAAAATGTGAAGAACTAATGGCTAAAAACTTCCAAAATTTGATAACAATACAAATCTACTCATCCAAGAAGCTCTATAAACTCCAAGCAATAAACTCCAAGAGAGCCACAACAGAACACATTATAGTCAAGTCGTTGAGAGAAAAATATTGAAAGCAGCAAGAAGTGACTATCACATACAAGGGATCCTCAATTAGATGAACAGGTGATCTCTCACTAGAAACCATAAAGGCCAAAAGGCAGTGAGCTAAGTTTAAAGTCAGAAAAAAACACTGTCAACCAATAATTCTGTACCCAGAAAAACTCTGCTTCAAAAATGAAGAAGAGGGCTTCCCTGGTGGCGCAGTGGTTGAGAGTCTGCCTGCCAATGCAGGGGACACGGGTTCGTGCCCCAGTCCGGGAAGATCCCACATGCCGCGGAGCAGCTAGGCCCGTGAGCCATGGCCGCTGAGCCTGCGTGTCTGGAGCCTGTGCTCTGCAACAGGAGAGGCCACAACAGTGAGAGGCCCGTGTACCACAAAAAAAAAAAAAAAAAAAGAAGAAGAAATTAAGACATTCCCAGGCAAACAAACACTAAGGGGGTTCATCACTAGTAACCCTGCCCTAAAGGGAGTTGTTCAGGCTTAAAGAAAAGGACAGTAGACAGAAATTTAAAGCCATGGGTTGTGGAATTACACATTTGTAACTTTTCTGTGAGCTTACTGTATTTTCCAGCTTTTCCATATTGAGAAGAACATTTTCAACAAATAAGATTACCAAAAAACGACCATTTGAATCCATTGACAGTTTTCTTTGCTACTTACCATCACTTTTCGCAAAGTGTATCTTTTGGATCGAATGTCATCCATTAGCATCTCATAAGGGGTGAGCTGATATTCAATGGGCAGAGGGTTGTACTGCCGCTCTTGGACCTTCTTGAGTTTTACTCCATTCCGCAAATCCCTCATCACCTGCACCCAGAATCGAGCCTGAAAGAGCCAAGGGTGGAGAGAAATCCATAAATAAATTTACTAGTTTCCTCTAAAGAGCTATAGTCGTAAAGAAAATACTAAGAGCTTGGATTACAAACAACCAAGCAAACCAAAGAGAAACGATTTAAAAAATTAGATTTTAGGGTACTAAAAAGCAGGTTGGATGCCAGCAGAGAATCCACCAGCTCTAACTGTGGGGACACCTGGATAAAACCCTAATTCACCCCCTGTGCTACCTGCATCCATGGCCTCAGTTCCTCAGGCCCTCATGCTCCACCTATCAGGTGGCTTTGCTCACTGAAGAGGTGTGTGTTTCTCACACTAGACTTTGGGTTTGGCTCTATTACTTCCTTGGCCACTGGAATTTTAGTGGATATGACATGACCAAAGACTTCAACAACAAATGCACAATGGCTTGTCACTCTGCTCCTGTTACTACCATGAGAACATCACGCTTGGGTTGGCACGAAGCACACTGGCAGGATTATCCAGGAGAAGGACGATGCACAGAGTAGAGCCACCACTCTGATCTGCAGACTCATGAGCTGAGTAAATGCTACCACTTTATGCCGTGGTATTTTGTAGTGTTCAGTTACGCAGCATTACTGTGACCACAGCTAACTGATACAGCCATCTACTGCTATTTGACATCCAGCAAGTTGCTTCCCCTTTCTGAACCCTGGCTTCCTCATCAATAAAAGAAAATGGCACTTTATAACTTGTTGAGATGATCAGAGCTGATGTACAGTGTTCTGCACATAGAAAATGCTCAAAAATGACAATTTTTATGTTATTACTATCTCTGCACAAATTATTTAATATCAATTTTCTTATCTACAAATAATAGCAAGTTGCTCTGCCTGCCTTTCAAGAAAATGAAATATATGTAAAATATTTATTATAATTTAAAATATATTAAATGTGTTAATATTATTATACTTTAACCTTTTTGTTTTCCTGCCTATAAGCTATCATATTCTCGGCTTCAGTAAAGAGAAAATCAATATGATATTTAACTGAAATATTATAGGTTGTTAAACATTAATAAGTGGCTCAATAGCTACATAATATATTTATTAAAAATCAAGTGACGTATTTCATAAGAAATGCCTACATAACTGATTAAACTTCTCAAAAATGTCCTCAAAAAATGATTGGTGATTTTTAAAAACTGTATACCATTTCTTATTCCCAAAAGGATTTGAGGTACTTAATACTGTGGTATAGCCATCAGAACATCTTCTAAAATATTAATATTTAAGACAAGTTCTTAGATTCTGCCATTAAAGTTATCCTAATATAAATCCCTAAAATATTTAGATCTCTCCTTTGGGAATGCTCGTCTCAACTTCTCTTGCTCATTCCTTGAAGATCCAATTCAAATACCATCTCATTTTTAAAATACTGTCTCTTCTCTTCACCTCCTCTGGCTTTAAGAAAACCTGACATATGAAACTTTGAGTTCTCAAAACAGATAAATTAGTGATGATTACTCACATTAGAATCTTTTGCTATAATTTATAGAAAAATTCAAACAGACTCTTTTATATAGCCAGTTCATTCTATATTATTGTTGGCAAAAATTTTACAAATGACTTTTCAGAATCTAAGTTCCAGTTATATAAAATAATGGACAACTGTCACTGTATGTATTCCCAGAGATTTTATCACTTACCCCTTATTACACTAGAAAGATTCTGAGATGTATAGATTCTGCCATTAAACGTATTCTAATTCTCCTTCATACTATTACTCATTCCTTCCTCATTTCATTCTAATCTTTCTAGGTAGTTCACTTTCATGATCTTATGAAAAAGAAGCTGGTGATCTAGGCAAATGTAACTCCCTTTGGAGATAGTATGTCTCTTGTCAGTGATCATACTGTTTTAGATGAGGTTGCCTTAAGACAGTTAATTAAATTTTTGGTTCAACTTTATACTAGCTATTTGCTAACTTCTGAGCACCTGGAG